>NC_140945.1:11340921-11735921 GCF_014529385.1 Adiantum capillus-veneris
CTCTACTAAATCTTTCACCAATTATGCCAAGATTTCCTAACACTCTGCTTGATCTTAATCCCATAGAGATTCACAATGACTACTCAGCTAAGTGCAAACTCCTTTGGTTGAAGGATCTTCCTCTAGAGTAATCATTGGTTGGTTGTCTGCCAACCATGTCTGCCAACCACTCCAACTCTTGTAAATTAGCACTCCAAGTAGTATGTGACTCCACAATAATCCAAATGGTCAATTGTACTACAATACCAAAATCAATTCCCTTTTATGAGATTTTTTTTCCAAAATTACTCTATTTTTCACTTGCTTATAATAGGTACACCTATTATAGAAGGGCCACTTTGGGGAAGTTTTTCTCAATTTTTGAAATTCTTTGGATTGTTCTAGTGGAAACATACTTTCCTTACTGAGTTTCATTGGCTTTGATGCTTCAAGTTGGGTTTCAAACTACTTTAGTAGATCTCTCATTACTTACAGCTTCAAATTCTCCTAAGCTTGGTCAATAGCTTTCATATGCCATGTATAAAACCTAGGTAACCACAAATAAGCAAAAATGTACTCCTCTGATGAAGTTGCATAATAGGTGCACCTTATTAAGATTTTACCAAATTTTACATTTTTTACACTTTTGAAGTTGCCCAAGGTGTATACACACAGTAAGTCTTCCACTAGTGAATGGGTTTGACTTTCGGATGCCAAAATCTCAGTTGTACCCCTTTTTTACTAGATTCAACAGTTTTTTTTAAACTTTGGGTCTATCTCAAGATCTAGTGATCCACATGACACCAAATTTGGTATTCTTTATCTTCTCAATGCATACAATCAAGCTATAGGGTCAAAATTGCAAGGTGGGTCCCATATGTGTGCTCTAAAAAATAGGTGCATCTATTCTCTAGGTGGTCACTCTGAATGTCCAAATGCAACTTTATCACATGCACATGGTCCTAGTGATATTTCAAGTGTACTAGTAAATTTACTTGTGCAAAATTGGTCCCAAATCACTATGCTATAAAATAGGTGCGTCTATTTTCCACTTGGCTAGATTTTGATCCACTTTAACATTTGTTAGCACAGATGCAACATTGACTATCTTTTACTTAGCTTACTTCTATTGTAGCTAAAAAACAGCTCAAGATGAAGGCGAAACAAAGATTTTCTCCGAATCTTACCTTCTTAGCTTGATATTATCCTTACCAACTCAACACAAGTCCCAAGGGCAATCCATCATCCTTTTTCAAACTAGCCTAAATCTATCCTATGTAAACTACCTTTTAGTCATGGAAAATATTAAAAAAAAGGATTACTCTAGAGAAACTAATGGACTTACTTGTGACTGCTTTGGGTTTTTCTCTAATCTAGGTTGCTTCGTCCTCGACAATGGCGGAAAAGTGTTGATTGCCAAGCCTCACCATATCAATGGTAGAAAAGTGAGAGCCACAGACACAAATTTGTCAATTTGTGGGGCGTAGCTGACCCGACTAGGGCATGGAGGCTACAAGAGGAAGCCAAACCCTTGTCTACCTTGCCAATCCAAAGTGAAAATCTCAAGAGTGTGTCAAACACCAAAAGCTAGTCTACTTTCCTACAAGCTTCAAGTGATGATTTGAGATAGTTGCAGTACTTCAGATGCACTCAATTTTACATTGTGAATTGACCATGCCATATTAGATGTCCCTATGATGTTAAATCCTTGTTTACACACCTTGGAAAAATCACATCCAATTCAATAGCTAATTTTTAGCAGCTTGTCTTGAACACCTGAAGCACTCGATAGCATCCTATAATCAAGCTCTACTTACTTCTATGCTCAAAACTTAATTTAAAAATGTGTTTTGTGTGATATGAGCAAAAAAATTATAAACACGCGTACTTGGAATCACAAAATATTGCAAGAAACTTACATCAAATAGAAGAGCTTTCACATGTGAACATGTATCTATACTCAAAATTGAAATGCCACACCTACAAGGGAAGTATGAGCAAGAGAAGCAAGAGGGAAGACACAGTCAAAAGAAGCACTTTCATTATCCAAAACTTAGGTTTGTTTTTACAAAGTTGACTTTTATATTGTATCCAAGATTTAAAATAAAGACTCTGACTCAAACTTAGTGTAAAATAGGGATGAGGATCATAGCTAAGCAAAAGAAAATTACAGATAGGAAGCTCTTGGCCCCATTTACCTATCATACGTCTCTGAATGAATGGTTCACTTATAGAATGTTGGCCCCAATGGGAATTTCATTCAATAATCAAAGATGAAGTTACAATAATCAAAGATGAAGTTACAATAGTTGGGCTCAAAGTGATAAAAATGATATGCTTGTTAGCTTGGATGTGCAAGATCCAAGCTAACAGATCTCAAAGCAACATATATGTCTCCGTGCAAGAATACATGGGCTTGCAATTCATGTCATTAGAGCCTACATTTCCATCTCTAAAAACTCCTTCATTTAAATATCTTGGGTAATAAATGACCCATGGATTGGATCACCATCAACAAGCATCGTTAAATTGTTCCTTATGTGCACCTTCAAAAATGTGTATGATCTTACTATCCACAATAACTAGCCATACAAAGTTACCAAAGTATGCAAGTAAAGGACCAATACATGGAGATTCTTCCCTTAAGCCTTATTACAAAGGCTGGTTCTTACTTGAATGAAAGTTTTTGCAAATTAAATCTGGTTCTATTGCATAGATCTCATTGAGGATCCAAATTTATAAGCAACATAATATGTGCATTTTGCCTTAAAGCCAACCAATGTGGAGGGAACCCACCACTAGAATTCAAGATATATATATATATATATATATATATATATATATATATATATATATATAAAATTGTGTACAAACAACTATATTTGTTTATGCTAGATAGAATAGAGTTTTCATTGAGATATTTTTTTGGACTTCGTAATAGCAAATGCAAGGGACAATCATCTATCTCATCAACCTGTGATGTTGAGGTGCAATAATTGCATTGAACAAATTATCATGATCTATGTTTGCATTTTTGCCTCTAATGCCCAAGAAAAGAAACTTGCGATACACTCTTCACAAACAACATTTGTTATGGTAGTGTCACTTAATCATTGTAGTGATGACACTCCTTGATAGAACCATTTCCATTATTTGAAAGCCACTCAAAAAGTTCTTGCTCACAACTGTCAACTTGGCCTTGAGAACAATTTTACATGTGATCAAAGCTTAAATCTGCACAATGCTGCATTAACAATATCTTCTCACGAACCTTTTACTCCCACCAAAAGTACTTTTCTAAACCCTCCTCCAAAAGATATCAATTCCCTCCCAAAGGTGTTTCGATTGCACATTATATCACTCAGATTCCTATTTAATTTCTCAAATGTTTAACGATGTGTCATTGGTGCCTCATCCCATATTATCAGTCGTGAAAGCCTTATGAAATCTGCTTGAGGACTATTCAAAGTGATTTCCATGTTCTAAAAGCATTTAAACTAAGTGAAATCTTAAATCAAGAGTGAGTTGTTAAACCTTTATAAAGCAATAGAGATGCTATACCCAAGAATGCGCATGCTAAAGCCACATAATTATGAGAGAAAAACGTTATAAAGTCATGGTTTACTTGATCCACCAAGACCATCCAAAAAGAGAACATCATAAATACCATCATAAAGTGCATCCAATATAGTGTCATAGGATCTTTTCTGGGAAGTAGTAAAGTTATTTTCCTACTCGCTCTTAATGATGATTTTTTGCAAGATCAGATGTCATCTCTTCATGCAATAATCCATTTTGACTTCTTATTGATGCTTATATGTTGGGTGTTGGAATGCCTTGAAAGTCGTGTAGATGATTGCCATATTTTTGCATCATCATCTATGTGCAACAATGCCTAATCCGTATACATAAGTGCACCCTAATTGCATGTGGTAATGGGCATAGCCTTTTGGAAGCTTTGTACAAAGTCTATCCAAAATTTCTTTAGGATGTAATGAATTGTAGAATAACAAGATAATTAGAAATAATGTCATAATAACTAAGCATTAATTTATTACAAAGCAGCTTCTATCAAGCACTTACTCCACTCCTCATCACTTCCAAGTAGCCCTCTAGCAAGGCAAACCTCTTTGAAAGAAGAGAATACATGTATATTAGTAGTACACAACTCCTCAAAACATCTACATCCCTTGCATAATTGTCAACAACACACGTACAGATTCCTTATCACCAACATTGGGACAAACATTGTATGTGCATCCAATAAAATTTCCTCTACCTTCTTGTTCATTTGATGATTTCTTCGAAACCCACTTGCATGGAAAATCAAAATATAAATCAAACCCACTTGCATGTGAATCTTTGTGCAATTCGTTAGGATTGTGTGATAAGAGGTTCTTAGATTTATTTCTCTCTTAGCACATCTTGTAACTTATAAGAAGGAAAATGAACTTTTTAACCTTTGTACATGCAACTTCTCATTATGCATATCATATGAATAGAAGATACATAGCTTGCATCCAAGTACAAACTAATCTTGTCAATGGTATCCTCCACATCTCACAAGTGCATCATGTCCCTATCATGGCCCT
Organism: Adiantum capillus-veneris; assembly: GCF_014529385.1. Lineage (NCBI taxonomy): Eukaryota > Viridiplantae > Streptophyta > Polypodiopsida > Polypodiales > Pteridaceae > Adiantum > Adiantum capillus-veneris. The sequence goes on from NC_140945.1 coordinate 11,345,493, forward strand.
GGTAGACGTATTTATGGAGATATTTGACAATTGTAATTGTTGAGCACACTTCAACATTGATATGGGCCTTATATTGCAAGGATATAAAGGGATTTTTTGGCATCTACAATTGCTTCCTCTAACTTCTACTCTATCTTTGTTCTCACATTACATACAACAAGGCTACCATCCTTGTTGATAGTCTTTGCAAGTGAGAACCATTTACAATAATGATTTTTGCATCTTCCATTTACTATCCAAAGAGAATATCTATTGAAGAAGTTGCATGGATCATTCCAAAAACATTTCCTTATTAGGTAGCTCTCCACACATAAAACTTATCTTAGTGTGCCACATCAACAAGCCTAAAGTCTCTTTGCAATACTAAGAGTATGTGGGCACGTGGCAACCCTATTTTTTTGAAATTCAATCTTGGGTACATATCCTGCTATCTTTCCCAAGATAGACCTGTTTATTGACAATGCCATCAGTTCTTTATGTTTTGCACAAAACACACATGTAGTCAAATCGAACCTATTTTCAGAATTTTTCCCTAGTGATAATGCATCATTGATCTCATCTCAATTTGGAATTCAAGCTTTCCCATGTTTTCCCAGTCTTCTAGAAATTTCCATTGAATCTTGATAAATTTTCTTCATATATCTTTGCCCTCCAATGTGGGAAGATGGAGGGGGGGGGAAAGTCTAGAATCTAGAGAATCAAAAATAGAATCTTTCAAAATATGAGGAATCTCGTGGCGTGCTATATATCGATAGAAAGAGCTTGAAGAGTAGATTCTAACTGTCAAATCTCCGCCAAGTTTAGAGTTGATTTGCAAAAAATTTACCGCACGCCCGTTTTGGACATGAGAGAGGAAGTCAAACTCCTTATAAGGCCCCTTTGTGAGTCCAAATTTTGCCTAATGATTGGAACATTGTGAACGTTAAGCATGTCAGCAAGACATTGGTACACCTCAACATGGAATATTGATTGGTGATCATGCACCCATACTATTCTACACTTAACAAAGAAATTTTTTCAAGTCTCAACAAGGGTAAAGGTATTTGCTTATAAGCTAAAGATTGCTACCTAGTTGGCTGAACATTATGCATATGACTTCCTCTTTTGGAGACTCTTAGTATTCACAGCATGAATGTAAGTACCTTGAGGACATTTCCAACTACTAAGGTTCCTCAAGTATGCATATAAGTTTCCACCTAAAGGTAAGGAACTCTACATGTCTGTTAGAGAAAATTTTTTGATGACTTTTGCTAAGTGATGAATTGTAATTAGATGATCCAATGACCAATGTAAATGAATCGAACTATTCATACAAATTGAACCCCAAACAAGACATTGATGTAAAAATTATTTTAATCAAGCATCACTTATAATCTTTTTTTCTCTTATAATTCATCAATTTTTTTTAAACAATTGCAGGCAAGAAGACACGCTTGCGGCATATTATGTTCCTCAAGCACCACATAGATAGCCATCTACTATGGGAAGGTGTGTAGGTTGAATGTAGGGCTACACACTTGCAGCAAACTATGTCTCTCAAGCACTGAGTAGAGTAGCCACCTACTACAAAATGGTGTTGTCACTCAAATGAGGATCCATGAGCACCATGTCTCTGTTTTCTTTAAGATGACTCACAGAGTTGAGGGGTGACTATGATGAAGGGGTTGAAATAATGTCACCAAAATGATATCTTTGTAAGAGTCCCATCAAAGTTTAATTATTGGAATTCATTTTCTAACATCCTACAATGTTTCAAGGAAGTAAATATAAAGTTTGAGACTTAAGACATTATTTTCTCTTTCTAAGCAAGAGGGATAAGATACTATGTAATGCCTAGATTGGAGATATAAATGTGATGGAAATGGTCATGGCTAGACTCTAGATGAGCTATAGTTTTTGGTACACTAAAAAAACATTAAAAATATATCTATGCGATTTAAAGCTAATTTGAGTTGATTCTCTTTCTAAGACACAATATGTGCAAAAAATTTATTCCAAGTTACAAAATCATTGAGATTGATCATGCCAAATTATGGAGAAACCATGAAATTTTGGAAATTTCACGAGGTATTGTATTTTGGTAAGAGCCCTATCAAAGGTTGATTATTAGAATTCATTTTATAACATCCTACAATGTTTCAAGGAAGTTCAAAAAAAGTTTGAGGTTTAAAACATGTTTTCCTTTGTTTAAGTTAGAGGGAGAAAATACTTTGTAATGCCTTAATCGGAGATACATGTCAAAGAATTGGAATTAAATTGTAAAAAAATTAAATAGATTAATCAATCAATCGTGTAACATTGAGCATATTCAAGCATGACAATTACAAAGCAAGCATTAAATTAGATTCAATCACACATCACATACATGTACCAAAAATGCAAGAGAGAGAGAGAGCAATTAGGGTCAGACTTTTTGGAGTTGACCCCCCTCCAAAATCCCTTTGTATTAATTAATTATTCTTCTTCAGAAGAGCTTTTGATCAATACAACTTACTAATCGCACTTTTAATTGCACAAATTGAAGAGATGAAAACTCTAAAATTTGGCTTAGGTTGCGATTAGACTTTTCATTTAAAACACCTCATTGAACTTAATCCCAAGGCCCTAAACACATCGCAGGTGATAGGATCTGTAGAGAATAAGTAAAAATCAAGTTGGAAAGAAAATATATAAGCATTAAGAAGTAGTAGTGAATTATGTATAAGCTTGAGTAGCAATAGCTATAGAGACTTGTGTGTGTGTGGGGGAGAGAGAGAGAGAGAGAGAGAGAGAGAGAAGAGCATGGAGAGATTCCTTTTGGCTGAGGATTTTCTAGAGCTTCAAGATCTAGGAAGACAGAAGTTTTCTTGCTCTCTCCAAAACAACCCTTCAGAAAAACAAAAAAAAAGCTTCCTATTGCGATCATTGAATTAAAAAAACCTTATAACTACAAAGTTGTTCATCTTGTTGTTTTTTGTCAGAACCGGGGACCCTTTTCACAGAAACACCTTCTTTTTTGAGTTCTTCCAAAAATAATCACCCTACGTCCTACAAAAGCATTTTTCTATTTTAGAGCTACTTCTCTCACCTTGTCTTTTGCATGGGAGGCTTATCACCACATAGCTTTAGGTTGGCATGTGTAGATAATAACATCTTGGCTCCCATTCCCACCTTTTGGTTATCCTTCTCACTTTTGGAGGCTTTTGGGATCCATTTTGGACTCTTTTGGACTTGCTAATATCCCGTTTTTGCCTCATAAATTCCCAATTGAATCCTTATCAAATTTCATTGGCACTTTTGAAGAATGCATTCAAATTTGGAAACTCTCTAGTTCACAAACACATTCCTCTACTACCCATTGTACATAACTAGCCCTTCTACTATTTTTATTTTCTCTCACTAGAATGGCCAGTTATAGAGAGAGAAATTCATTTAAGTAGACCAAAAATGAAATTTGGTGACATTATCCCACCCTTGAAATCATAGTCATCCTTGACTATGCTTCTATTCAAAAGAGATATCTTTGGTCCATTGGCTTTTTGCTCAGGATCCACTTTTAGCACATTTGACATTGTTCCAAAGTAGATGACCAATCTACTTGGCGCTTGGGAGAAAATCTGCCACAAGTATGTCTACCTTATTAGCACTAGCACCTTTTTGCAGTAGGTTGCAAGTCTACTTGGTACTTGCAAGAAACTCTGCCACCACGAGTGTGCAACATTTGTTATGCATACACATTACATTTAAACATTAATAAAGAACTTGAGAAAATAGAGTTCAAAAGTAAGAATCATGTTCTTCTTCATTGCATTTTCATTGAATACATTGATGTACAAACATTAGGGCTTTGCATGCAATTCATTGTAGGTGGCTACAAATGACGTAGTATCCTTCAATTGTGGCTCTTGCATCCATTTAGCACCTTCAAAAGGGTAGCTTTAAAATTTAATGAGATACTTACGTAGTACCTTACCATTGCATAGCACCTTGTCTTTGTGTGGCCGATGATATGCTCGGGTTGCAACATCTCTTCAGCCCCTTCAAATTTTGGAGGATCTTCTGCTATTGGCTCTTGTGGGTGGATCACCCTTGTAGCCCTTTAGTAGACTTACATGCAATGCATTATGGATTGACCAATGAAAGGGTAGCTTAAGTTGATAAGCCGTTTCATTGATTGGCCATAGAATTTGGAATGGTCCATAATACCTGCGTGCTAATTTTGCATATTATGTTTGATGGCCTATGAGTTTTCCATGCCAACTTTCTCCCTTAGTGTGCCTTAGGTGAGATTTGGGAAACTTTAAGAGAACCCATGCATTATCTTTGAACTGAAGAGTTCTTCTATGCTTGTCATCACTAGCCTTGTGCTTTTGCTATGCAATAGAGATAGCTTCTTTGATCTTAGCAAAAGCATCATATAGGTCACAACTATACTCATCAATAGTGAAGATCTTCCATGCATTTTCAAAATGAGGGAAACTTTTGGCCTTCCTTTGATTACCTCAAAAGGTGATTTCACATAGAAGAATGTAATGCATTGAGACATATTCTTGTATTTCATTTTTCATTGTAGGCAAAAAGAAATATGTCTTGTTACCATATACATGTCGTAGTGATGTGTGTGAACACACTTAGGACCGCCATGCATTTTTTCCCTCACTAGGAGGTTTTTTCCCCCATGCATTGTATTTATGTCCATCACTCTAGGGCTAACTTATATTTCCATTACACACTAAACAATACTACTCTCTATTGGGTGTCTTGAGCTTCTTCTTCTTCTCCAAGTTGTGTGTGTTTCCCTGCAACCCTAATTCCAAAAATTGGTAACACAGCATGTTGCATCCTCTCGGGCTTAGTCACCAGCATCACCAACACGTGCTTGCTCACTTTCTTAGATTTTCGTGAGCTTTGGTGAGCTTCATCAAGTTGAAAAATCCTTCGGGTGTGCTCGTGGAGCTCGATTTGTTCACAATTTCCATTCAGCCTCATTTTGGCCATCATTTCACTATAGGAAGTATTGCACATGAAATTTTGTCCTTTTGTGCAAAATTTATGTAAGTGCCATTTTTTGCATAATAGGTCCTTATAGTCTTCTTCAGGTTGTGCTACATAGCATGTGCTGGTCTGGCTTTGTTTCTCCTCTTTTTGGGTAGTTTTCACATCAGGTGCATGCACTCGCCATGGCTAACAACAACACAGATGTGTTCAAGATGTTTGTTGCTGAGGATAAATTGGATGGGGATGATTATCCAATGTGGGCTTACATGATGCAACATGTTGTGTCAAAGGGCACTTGGAATGTTGTGCAGGACATTGATGTACGTCCTGGTTCTGTGGATACAAGCAATGTTGAGGATGTTGCAGGTTTTGGTGGCAAGGTTGTTGTTGCCACAACTATTTTGCCTACGGCTGAACAGCCTTGTTGGGATGTTAGAGATGCACAAGCTCATGCATTGATTGCATTATCTGTGAAGTGCACTATTACTCCTCACATTTGTTCAGGTAAATTAGCTATACATGCTTGGGATATTCTAGTTGGTCTTTATGCAAGTCGCAATGAGGCTAAAATTGCATTGTTGCGTAAAGAGTCGGAATCAAAGATTATGCACGAGGAAGATGACATGGACACTTTCCTTGCTGGTATCAAGGATATTTCTTGAAAGTGACTCCTGCAACAACAATGTAGCCACTTCTCATGGTTCTTCCACTAGTGAAAATTTACTTGTTCCTAATGCTTCTGCTAGCAACACTTTGTCCAATAATTTTGGTGAAAAGGGAAAAATTAAGATGTGTTTCCATGATTGCAAGGCTTATTATCACTTGATTAAGCAGTGTCCTAAATTGAAGGCAAAGGAGGCCAAGAAGAAAGATCCTAGTTCCACTACAAGTGCGACTATTGTAGGTCCTTATGTGAAAGAATATTGTGATGATGATGTAGATATAGAGTGGGCATTTAGTGCAGAGTGCAGTTATGATCCTTTATTCCATGATGCATGTATGTTAGTTGCTGCAGATTCTCATATGTGTTTCTTTGACATTGGTGCCACAAAGCACATTACCTCTCATCATGACTTGTCTACCTCTCTCGAGGAATCCCTCATGGGAATACAATTGCTTGTGCCAACAATGTCTCTTATCCAGTCAAGGGAGTTGGAAAGATTGTGCTAACTGCTACGAATGGCACTTTTTCACACTTTTTGACGCGCTTTATATACCTGGGATCAAAAGGAATCTTTTGTTTGTATCTGCACTTGCTAGACTTGGTTTTGTTGTGAAATTTGTCAATGACAGATGTACAATTCATTATCTCAGTTTTGGTGATGAAATTGTTGCATTTGGCATTTTATGTCATGGGCTGTATAAGCTCACTTTGTATGACAAGTGTGGGTAGAATTTTGCAAATGTAGTTGTGGATTCAAAGGCTGTTTTAGATGCAATACTTTGGCATGCACATTTTGGGCATCTGAATTTTTCCTTTTGCCGCGTTTGCAGAAATTTGATATGGTTTCTTCTTTGCCGCCTCTTGAAGAATCTATGAACATGTTTGTGAAGGCTATATTTTGGGTAAGATGTAGTATTTGAAGTTTTAAAAGGATGGTTCATTTAGGGCCACATACAAATTGCAACTTGTGCCTAGTGATGTTTGTGGGCCCATGCAAACTTCATCCTTGGACAATTACCTTTACTTCGTGACTTTCATTGATGTTTACTCCAAACATGCATGGGTGTATCTGCTTAATGCTTACATTTTGGGAAAGCAAAGCTATGTAAATTGTTCTTTCTCATAATGCACAAGGATTCAAATTATTTAAGTAGCATATTTCAATGTCTACCTAGCATGGTAGATGTAGACGCTACTATTGTAGTTGACACACATGATGCTTCTTGATTAAAAAAGAGTTATAAGATCCATATGTACTCCAAGAGGGGTTTTCTCTTTTCTTGTACAAGGTTTTGTGTCACATGAATGATGAGAGGGAGCTTGGATTCCATGTCTCTCTTGCTAAAGGACATTACGGCATTTAAGTTACATTCAATACTATGATGACAAGGTTTTAACTTGTAATACTTGAGAACAAGACATATCCTTGAATATGTTTCTCAATATTTGAAGTATCACAAAGTGTACAAACTTTGGTGCAAACAAGTGTAGGTGTGATCTTTGCCCTAATTTAGTAAAGACAAAAGAAACCTTCTCAATATGGTAGCAAAAGTGTATGTAACAAGCTTATAGATTGACAAGATGATGATTTGCTACTAATTTTAGAAAACTAATATGTATGTAGTCTAGATTTTTTCTGAAGATAAATGTTAACATATAAGTGTTGCAATAAAAGAGTCAGCTCTCAACTAAAGCATTGTAACTCCCTTGAGTTCAAGATAGTGACCCTTTACAAGAGTGCATGTGTGATCTTTAGATATTATTGTAAAGATAAAATCACACCATACTACATGGTATCAAGGACAAAATATTTGGCTAATGCATCAAAGACCTTTTACGGTTCATTTATTAATTGATTGTTTTGCTATGTCCGATAAGGCTTGTAAATGATTAAACATGAGCAAGGACTACAAGCCCTATGGGGGGGTCAATCGTTCCGAACCTCGATACTATGCTCTCTCTCTCTCTCTCTCTCTCTCTCTCTCTCTCTCTCTCTCTCTCTCTCTCTCTCTCTCTCTCTAAGTTTCTACTTATGGTTATGTGAATATCTCTGTGTTTTGATTTGATTATATTTTAAACATGAGGTTATGAATCTCTTATTGAATTATGTGAGTAATGATGGTAGCCAGTTTCTCCCAAAATTTCCTGACAAATTGTACCTTTGGATATTAAAATCAGTTTTGACTTTGTATTTTAATGTGATTTCAGTGAAGACTATTGTGCTAGACATGCAAAAAACAAAAACTCACGACTACTCTTGTCATCAAGAAAGATGGTGGTATCAGTGTCTTGCATTGTCTCTTTGACCTCATGTAAAGAGTGAGGAGAAATAAGATTACTTGGTGGAATATGAATGGGATTGCTATCATAGCTCAAGTTGTAAGTCTCATCAAAGTTGGCCTATGGGCTTGAATGTCATCTTCAACTTGAGGTTCATGTTCAGTCATATTAATAGATGCGGGCTTGTTGTGATTGTTGTAGTTATTTTTATTAGAGAGTTTATGGTTAAAGTTGGACTTCCTTGGAAAAATGATACTTATGTACAAAATGGTCAAAATGGTGATCCTCATATTTTTTACATTCTTGAGAGCTTTTGCACTAGGTTTTGGTTTGAAATTAACATTGGGGAGACCATGAAGAGGAGGAGTTGCATGAACATCATTATGGATACCCAAGCTATTACCCGGAAAAATGGTCTCTTGAAAACTTTGGACTTGGAAAAATTAAAGGAATTTTAGGCCTATTTTCCCTAATTTGTCATTTGAAAACCATTTGGAGGCCAATGTCCACCAATACCTCTTTTCACTACTAAGAGCCAAAGAAATAGCTTCTACAAGGTTGTCAAGATTAAAGATAGCTGCTAAACTAGAAAGCAATATTCATTTGAGATTCCTACCACTAATATGGTCAATTACCTGCAATTATGTTAGACAGTTCCAAAAAGGGTTGACATAAGCTTGCATATTCTCGTGCCTACTTTGGCTCACAAGATCCCATTGTCTACATGCTTTGGATTTGTATTGTGTAAGACAAAATTGGAATTTGAAGAGCTTCTAAAATGCATGCCATGTACAAGGACACTTGCCATGCTGCTTCATGGGGTTTCACTAGAGAGTAGCACTACTAGTGTGATGGTTAGTAGCACACTTCACCAAGTCGTACTCAAGGAAGTGCTCATTATGAAAGTCATCTAAGTGAATCACCATGCAATTCCACTGCTCTCATCCTATGTACCATCAAAATCTTTGAAAGAGAAAGCATTTTGACTAATTTTTGCTTCTTATTAGAATGTTTGTGTTTATTGTTTGAGGTGTACACAAAGAGTGCTTTCTGATTCAATGTGGCATGTGTGTTCATAAGTCAAGCTTTGTTGCATATAAAGTAATTGTCTAGCTATACTAGGAGCTTTAGGTAGATGTGCCATGATGTAAAAGTGTAGTGATAATTAAGAAAAACTATGTTAAATAATTAATTTACTTATTTGGAGTAAGCATTATCCGTGAGAAGTTGGGTCCGTCAATGCACGTCAATTTGAGAGTATGTCAAAATCTAATTGTGTGTGAGTTGTGTGTGTGTGCACCTAACATAATAGATTCTTTTTTCCATCCTAAGTTGATATGGAAAGCCATTTCCTTAGCAATCAACAATTGTAGATGGAAGAAAATTGAGCTCCAAAGAAGATTTTCACTTGGCCATTAGCATGCAAAATTTTTCAGCTCATATTCTCTCGTTCAGAAGGTGTTTATTATCAAACCTCGTATTCCATGATGAAACTAACCGCACAAAAGGTATTTAATGTCAAAAATCAAGGCCTCCATGGAGATGGAGCCTTGAAATAGTTTCATCATGGAAATGCAAGTATCAAAAGATGTTGACATTGTTGATGCAGTTTGGAGGGGATGAGTATAGGACAATAGGCATCAATGAATGTGATGGTTGGCATGAGAATCAATAAGAGCAAACCATTGGTAACGCGGTGGTGATATGTGTTAATGGTTGGAATGGGGAGAAAAATGAGAGAGGTCCATGGATACAAGAATCAATGATGATGAGCCCTATGGTTCATAGAGCCAGTTGAGGGTGTTAAAAAAGGCATACAAGCCATGGCATCTTTCAACATTGATTGTTGAAACCATGTCAACTTGAATCTTGAAGTGCGAAGGATGAATGACACTATGAGAGTCTAAGGAAAGGGTGTTCGAGCATTGTGGGACTCAAATAAAAAGGCCTATGAGGCTGTGACTATTTTGTGTGTGTGTGTGTGTGTGTGTGTGTGTGTGTGTGTGTGTGTGTGTGTGTGTGAGAGAGAGAGAGAGAGAGAGAGAGAGAGAGAGAGTTGTTGGTGGAGGATCAAAAATTTATAGGCTTTGGATAGTACTCTCATTTACATGAGTACCAAGTTAGTGGATGTTGTGGGAGAGCCGGTATGGTCAAAGAGATCTTCATCTTGGTACCTTCTAGCGGCCTTTGTAGTGGAGAATAAGAGGATTCCCTATAATCTTAAAGTATGGGTTTGTAGGATATGTGCATCCTACCTTGGCGTATCACATCCTATTTTGATTGAGTGGATCTAAATGTTTAAGAGGCACAATATATGGGTTGTTCAATCCCATGGTTTTTATGGGCTAATAGAAGATTCATTTTACAACAATTATGTTATCTCATTTTGGTTTCTAGCTTTGCACGATTTTGCTACACCACCAAAGGTGGACATCACTTTTGGCAGCTTTGTGTAGACCACCTGTAGCCAGTTTAGCTTCTACACCATCTTCATGATTGATTGTATCTTATCATTGATGTATCTTGTGATGGCATGTGTGTTTTCCCCTATGATTTCATGTATATTCTTCAAGGTTTCTCCCACATATTTTTGTATATTGACCTATGGTTAAATTTTATATAGTGCAAAGGGTAAAAGTCCCACTTTGTTTCTACGCATCTATGTGCGCTCACACATACACATAGAGGAGGGGTGACACAGGGCTAAAGGTGGCATTTGCAACCACGTGGCCCTCTTGAAAACCCTTTGATGTTATATGTACTATAGATACTATAACATGGACTATTTGGATTCCCCTTTCATATCCTTGGGGTAGGGGATTGCTTTATTACATCCATATAGGTAGCTTCCCAAAACAACAATATGAGAGGAGGCTAATGTGAGAGGAGGTTGAGTGACAACAATACAACTATATGAGAGCCTTTGCCCATGATAAAGAACATCACAACTACAAGGGGGTGAAAACATAAGAAGACTTGAAGAGAGAGAGAGAGAGAGAGAGAGAGAGAGAGAGAGAGAGAGAGATGATGCACATGCTTCATAGATGATAGGGCCTTGACATGCATACACATGATGGTTGTAGGTAACATCTATGGATCTTGCAACATTTTTAATCTATGTACCTATCAAGTTGTATCTCTCCTGTGAGAGTTGGAATGTATTTTATGGTTTCTACAAGTTGTCACCTTCCTCATGTTGTTGTTGTTGTTATTGATTTTCAGTTCATAAGTGCCTAATGCTACCTACACACACACTAATGGCTATAGCAGTTCTTATATCTTTTGTCTTTTATTTTTTGGATACTTATGACTATTAAGGATCACTCCTTTCATTGCATGCAAGACTTTACTCCCTCTTCACATGTCAGAGAATCTAATACTTACTCTAGATGCCTAAGGCTACCTACATACACTCTAATGGCTATATTAGTTCTTTCTATCTAGTGTCTTTTACTTTTTGGACAGTTTTGACTGTTAAGGATCACTCCGTTCATTGCATGCAAGACTTTACTCCCTTTTCACATGTCAGAGAATCTAATACCTACTTTAGATTCATCAAAATTTTAGATTATGAAAAAAAAGAGTTTTCCTTAAGAAAATTCAAGAAGAGGAGACTAGAGGTTGTACCGGGCTGATTTCTTTACACAATTACACACATTAAAACACTAATATCATGCACATAATTCAAAGAGAATACCACAATTAAGATTGACAAGTTAATGAGGACCAGATTCGCTTGGAGCCGATACCATCTTCAAAGGTTTTTGTATTATAATTCTCTCTCAAAGAGAGCTTTGATTTTACAACACAACTTATGCTCTTGTGGAGCTTTCCTAAAACCAAGAAGATGGTGGTGTTTTTCAAGGTTCCATAGTATAACCCTCCCTCCCAAGCCCTAAACCCCAACGGTGAGAAAAAACTATGGGGTAAGAGGTAGATGAGAGTCAAAGAAGTATTTTTCAAGCAAGAGAATTTTTATTTTGTATATTCTTGCTCAAGGAAAGCTCTTAGCATAGTTTAGCAAAATAGAATAGTAGAGAAGAAGAAGAAAAATATTTCACTTGCTTGGATTTTCATCCATAGCGAAGTGTTTGAGCATGATGTTCATCTCTAGAGCTCCCATGAGAGAGAGAGAGAGAGAGAGAGAGAGAGAGAGAGATTTGCTTGACCACTCTTGGTGCTTTAGAGTGTGTGAATGAGGGAGAAGAAGCCCCAAAAATCCAACGAGCCCTTGCTTATATATTCATGCAAGTTTGCAAACTAGTCTTCAAATGGAATGCATACAGCTTGACCAATGATAATTCCATAATGCAACTCATGCATGCCCACACACTTGTCCAAGCTTGCTATACATGAAAAACTTGCCCCTTCTTCTCTAGGACTTGTCTTGACAAGTGTACACACCATATACATACTCACACTATTGCTAACATTACATAAAGCAAGTAGGTGCTACTTTAGACATGTGGTCTAGCCATGCTTAGTGAAGAAGGACTAGAGTCAACTTTCAAAATGACGAAGGTCTCATCTAACCTTGGACTTTACATTTTCCCTTTCATTTATTAAAAACCATAAACTTATCTTTTATTTTAATTAGCTTTGGTGCAAGACCTTTGCATCATGAAGCTGACCCAAACTATAGCCTACTTGCTAATTTAGGACCTGCTAAATTAGGATGAACTCATCCTTGGGCTTTAATACTTCACCTCCTATGCAAAACCTTAGCATGGTGCTTTGGAGGTGCCATTAGTCTGCTCCCAAAACTTGCTAAATTTAGACTATTTGTGGTAGGTTAGAAATTTATCATATGGCTTTCCCAACTTCATACTTAGAGTCTAAAGAGTTATTCTAGTGATTGGAACTTAGCATAGCTATTTTCTACATTTAAACTCCTATAATTGTTGTAGGTCATCTCCTTTGTCGTGTACCTTTGATCAAGACTTCTCATAATATATTCATCCTTGCTTGACCTGTACCTATATGTGCGATAACTAAATAGCAATCACCCTTGCTCTTTTGTGGACCTACCCTTTTGGTCCCAAGCCTTTGACCGGATTGGTCCATAAGCACTTAATCAACTTCACTTGTTCTCTTTTATTTTCCCTGGACTTAAGTGGCCAATTAAGATGGAAAATACTTTTAGAAGTTAAGAAATTAATTCTCATGACATTACCTCTCCCTTGAAATCAGCATCATTCGACAATGGGGTAGGGAAAATAAAGTCATACCTAATCTTGTTACTTTGGGTAGAGGATCCCTATTTACCCGTCGACATTCTTCCACATTGGTTGACTAACTCCACTAGGTGCTTGGAAGGCTTCACTGTCGCAAGCCTATCTTTACTTAGCCCTAATCATTTTTCAATAGTAGATTGGCAAGGTCTACTAGATACTTGATAGACTAAGTTGCCGCAAGCTTGATTCATGGTATGCATAATATTAAAAATTATGAACCTTGTTCTTACCTGATTTGGACCTTTGATAGGAGTCATTGTAAGTGTTTTCGAGGTTTACATTATCCTTTAGCTGGATGTCTTGCATCCACCTTGCATCTTCAAAAGGATAATTCTTAAATTTGATAAGCTATCATTGGATAGTCTAACTGCTTCTTAAAACCTTGTCTTCATCTTGTAGAAGAATGCTCTCTGGTTGCAAGATCTCTTCTTGATCCTCAAACTTGGGTGGTTCTTTAATTACTAGTTCTTTGGGCGGCTCGCCCTTATAAGGTTTCAAGAGTCTCACATGAAATGCATTATGAATGAGCCAAGTACTTAGTAACCTTAACTTGTAATCTATTTCATTGATAGGCTTAAGAATATGAAATGGGCCATAATATCTTTTTGTTAACTTAGAATAATGTTTTTGGTGACCTAGCTATTGGGCATCCTTGGTCATTCTTGGATCTCTACTATAGATGTTGGTAAGCCGTGATACTTAAAGATGTGTCAGATAAAGAAGATTTCCATATGGTGTACTTAAATAATCTTTTTGACTAGTATAAAATGTGCTTGCTTGCTAAACCGGTCTATTATTGTCCATATTCCTGTATTCCCATGTATAAATTTTGGCAATCGAAAGTTGAAATCCATGGATATACTTTCCCATGGGGAATTAGGTATAGGCAATGGCTGAAGAAGGCCAAGCTCTTTCCCTTTATCATACTTTGTCTTTTGACATACAATGCATTTGGCAACATAGTTCAGTACGTCTGCCTTCATTGTTGGCCAATTGTAGATCTCTACTATAGAGTAGCTTGAATCCTCCTATGTCCTGCATAAGGTGAAATACGATATTCGTACATAACCTTTTCACATAAACTATGTGTAACAAATAACCTATTTCCATAGAGAAGATAACCATCCTACACACCGAACGGTTCCCCTTTCTTCCCTAGTGCAATGGCTGACATTACATATTTGAAGTATGGATTGTACTCATCTACCATAGAGGATAGATCATTGTGTGAATAGCTATCGATGCAGCATTTCCCCTTGATCTTCGTGAAAGAGCAACAGCCAATTGGTTGTGTTTACCAGCTAATGAGAAATATGAAAGTTAAACTATGAAAGAGTGTTTGCCCGCCTCATTTTTTTAGCACTTAATTTTTTTTACATCAAAAAATATTTAAGACTTTAGTAGGAGATAATGCTTCCATGCATCTAGGGCATATAAGATAGCTAGAGACTCTTTTTCATATATGCCTATATTCTTTTCTTGGTCATCCGATCTCCTACTTTTGTATGCCATGGAATGTCCTTCTTGAAGCAAAACAACGCCAAGGCATTGTCCACAAACATCACACTAGACTTCAAAAGGCTTTGAAAGGTTTAGTAATATTAACACTGGTTGAGAGGTAAGATTTTCCTTTTAATTTTCAAAAGATTCATTCTTTTTTGGAGTCCATACAAATTTGATGTCCTTTTTAGTCAAATCATACAATGTCTAGGCTATGAATGAGAATTTTTCTTTGAAGCATCTATAGTATATGTGCATTCTTATAAAATTTATCAATTCATGTAGATTTGGTTGTATTGAATCCCTGCATGTAAGATAATATGACCTAAATATTGAATCTCCTAAAAACTCACTTTTCTTTTGAATAACACAAATTATTGTCTCTCAAAACTTGAAATATTACCTAAAGATGCTACTTATGTTCCTCAATAGATTTTGAGTAGATGATAATTGTTGGTATACTTGCAATGCCCACCTCTCTCAGTTTTGCCACCACAATATATGCTGCACATTTTGAAAGGCCCCCATATGAGGAGAAGCCAATGGTGCACATATATTTGGTGGATTCCAGCTTTGCACATTGATGAGATCTCTGTTTGTGATCGTGGATGATACAGAGCAAATTCAGAGGCAACTTTGGGGGAATATTCCTTTTCACTAGAATATCTTGGTCGGACAACAACCGAAAGACAATCTACAAATGGCCGTCCAATGGCCGGTGGTCGGATTTCATTGGCCGGTGGCTGATTTCGAGGACTTATCTACCCAAAAGCGGCTACACATGGGTGCATGGGAGAGTCCTACTTGGACTTGGCTATCTAAGGGCGTCTGCACATGGGCGTTTAGAGGCTCCCTTACATCTATGTTAGGAGGCCTTCTCATGAGTAATTCGGTAGAATGGTGTGCACACTTGACGCACACAACACATCCTTGTGTAAGGATTGTTAGTCCCTTGTATTCCTACTTGCTCTAGTTGTCTAAATCGCCATCTAAGCTCTACCTTGAGAGCGCATGGGTGGATGACGCCATCACTTTGTAATAGTGTGCTAATCTAAAGTTTTTGATTTTCCACTAATCTATTTGCATCGTGTCTCTCTCTACTCTCCCTGCTACTAGATCCTTATTGTATTCCGCATTTCTTACATGGTATCAGAGCACTAGGTGCTCGTAGCTAAGAAAGTACGCGAAGTACTTGTATTACCTTGTAAAATCAATTATGTTGACGTCTTCAAGTGTTGTTGTTGGTGCTACTCCGCTTCGCATTCGTCCACCAGAATTCACCGAAGGAAAGCTTGACGGGACCAACTACACATTGTGGAAATTCAAAATTTTTGCAATTATGGATTCATATGAATTGTTGGATACGGTGTTGGGGCCAAATGGTGCAGACAAATGATCCAGCAAATCCAAGCGTTGTAATTCCCCTAGATGCTACTCTTGTACATGCCTGGAAAAGAAGGAATGCAGATGCATTATGTGCCATTGTCATGTGTGTAAGTGATTCTATCCTCACTTTGATTCAGCATACCACTAAAGCACATGAAGCTTGGAACATATTGGCTCGCCAATATGAGACGCACAATTACACCAGAATTCAAAATCAGGAAAATCAGCTTGCTACTGAGAAACTTGTTGATGGAGAGAAAGTGGAGACCTTTATCAAGTGGATTAAAGACCTCCAAGATCAGTTAGCTGCCGTTGGTGTGGCTATTTCTTCGGAAGATTTAGCTCGGCACTGCATTCGCCAATATGAGACGCACAATTACACCAGAATTCAAAATCAGGAAAATCAGCTTGCTACTGAGAAACTTGTTGATGGAGAGAAAGTGGAGACCTTTATCAAGTGGATTAAAGACCTCCAAGATCAGTTAGCTGCCGTTGGTGTGGCTATTTCTTCGGAAGATTTAGCTCGGCACTGCATTCGCATACTTCCAGCGTCCCTTTCAAAGCCTTTGTGTAGCTTCGATTGAGGATGTACACTGTTGTACTTACTGCTTCAGCCCAAAAGGAATCTGGCATACCCTTGGCTTTGAGCATACACATTACCATTTCTACCACTGTCCGATTGCGACGCTCCACAGTGCCATTTTGTTGTGGTGTGTAAGCTGTAGTAAGGTGTCGTTTTTATGCCATACTCGTTGTACCCTCTTTCCTGTTTCATTTTCTACAAGCTTTTGCCACATTTTAAACTTTCCAAAAGCTTCAGACTTCTCACGAATGAAATACACCCACATCTTTCTACTAAAGTCATTGACTAACAGCAAAAAGTAGAAAGATCCACCCAAAGCAGATGTAGACATTTTTCCACAGAGATCTGCGTGTACCAACTCTAGAGGAGACTGAGCTCGATTACTACTCTCTTGTGGAAATGCCTTTCTTTGTTGCTTGCCCATCATGCAAGCTTCACAAACTTCATTCATATCTGAGATTTGAGGCATGTGTGCCACCATCCCAAATTTTTGCATCTCTTTTAGCACAACAATGCTTAAGTGACCAAATCTGTTATGCCATAATTGAGTTGTACCTTTTTCTGTAGTGACAGTAAGTGCAGAAAGGTCATAGAGGTTGTTGCACCTTACACCCTTTCCCATTGTGTTGCCTTTAGAATCCAAGATTTCTGCTCCATTTTTCTTGAAACGGACTTCAAGATCACAATCAATGATTGCGGCAATGGACAACAAATTCTTCTTGATTTGAGGTACGTACAACACATTAGAGAGCTCTTAAGTTTCACCTGTAGCTGCTAAAAAAGAAATTGTCCCGGACCCTTCGGCTGGACATTTGGCATTATTCCCAACAATTACACTTATGGGTTCCTGTAGAGGCTTCCAAGAACTATACCAGTCTTTCTTACTAGTCATATGTCGGGATGCACCACTATTTAGAATCCAAGAACCATCAACAAGCGGAGTTTGTGCTGATGAGCATACCTGAGTCTATGACAGCCCATAGTTCAAGGTCTATTTCAGCATTGTTGATGGATTCTCTTTCCTTCCAAGAAGCTTTCATGGTGCCGTTCTTCTCGTCTGCTTTCTTCTTTCTCCAATCTTTAACAGCATGACCCTTCTTGTCATAGTAAAAACAGCTACCTGAAAATTTTCTCTTCTTGGGCTTCTTCTTAGAAGCATTTGACGTAGTCCCTTGCCTTTTGCATTGGCTGTGAAGGCAGCATCACCTCCACCATCCCTGGTTGTGAGTCGCCACTCCTCTTCAAGCAACATTGCACTCAGTTCTTCAAACATAAGAGGGGTTGGACGAACCTGAGTGTTGAGTGTCGTAACGAGACCATCTGTCAAGAGGATTTTCCGCTACTTGAGTGGCACTTTACATCTTGGTTTGTTTTATCCCAAGGGGGATCATTGCCGCCACGCTTACATGCTTTTTTGGACTCAAATTGGGCTGGTTGTTTTGACATGAGAGTGTCCACAAGTGGTTTTTGTTTCATGCTTGGCAGTTCATGTATATCATGGTTGAGCAAGAAGCAACCTATTGTGGCCACTTCGAGTTGTGAGGCTGAGTACAGGGCAGCCGTCACAGCTACGGTTGGGTGTGTATGGCTCAGATGCCTTATGGCTGATTTGGGTGTTGGACAGGACACTGCCAACACTATCTACACTGACAGTCAGAGCGCATTTGCAGTTGCAAGGAACCCAGTTTTTCATGCTCGCACAAAGCACATGGAGGTGCATTACCACTATATCAGGGAGAGGCTCTCAGCGGGAGAGATTAGCTTGGCTTATGTGCCAACACAGAACAACCTTGGAGATATTTTCACAAAGGCATTGTCTTGCGAGAAGCGAGAAGCTTTCCCCAAAGCTTTGGGCTTGCTCCCCTTTGTGGACTGATCATGTCCTCAGGCCATGGCACTTCCCTTTACTCATGTGCCAGCTCTCGTTCACCGCATCACTCCAGGGGGGATTTGTTACCATATATATGTGTTGGTGATGTGTGTGAACACAGTAGGATTGTCGGGGAATTTTCTCCCTCTTTAGGAGGTTTTTTCCCTCGTGCATTGGCTATCTATCTTTCCATTTGCACACCAAGTAACACTCTCTCTATTGTGTGCCTTGAGCTTCCTTCGTCTTCTCCAAGCTGTGTCTGTTTCTTTGCAACCCTAATTTCAACAGAGTTCTAAAGTTGAAATGACAGGCTTAGGTTTGTTGCATTACTGTTTGGGGATTGAGGTTTGGCAATCCTCAAAAGGCATCTTCATCTCTCAACAAAAGTATGCAACAGAGGTCCTAAAAGCTTTTGGCATGATGGAATGCAAAACTGTGAGCACTACAATGGAGGTAAATGCAAAACTCTCCATGAAAGATTCTTCTCCCTTAATCGACATTAAAAAGTACAGAAAACTTGTGGGAAGCTTAATTTTCTTGTGCAACACTAGGCCGACTTCTTTTGCAATAGGTGTTTTAAGCAGGTTTTCCAACCAACCAAGAGAATCTCACTTGAAGGCAGGTATCCTAGTTCTTAAGTACATCAAAGGTACTTTGGGCCATGGCATTGGCACAAATACTCTTAGTGGGTATTGTGACTCTGATTGGGCAGGAGATCGTGACTCTAAAAAGTCAGTTTCTGGATTTTTTTTCTCATTTGGTTCTGGAGTGTTTACTTGGATCAACAAGAAGCAGCCAACCGTCACTCTTTCTTCAACAGAAGCAGAGTATAAAGCTGCTTGTTTTGTAGCTTGTGAAGCACTTTGGCTAAGGCGAGTCCTCATGGACTTAGGTGTTTCTCTTCATTCAGCAACAACACTTCAATGCAATGCGCGCACAAAGCATATTGAGGTTCAGTATCATTATGTTCAAGAGCTAATTGAGGATGAAATTGTGGAGCTAGAGTATTGTCCTACTGAAGATAATTGTGCAAATATCTTCACCAAAGCTCTAGGGAAAGACCAGCTACTTTGACATCTTCATCAACTTGGAGTTGACACACGGCCAACATAGAGCATCTTCGGGTGTTCATTGGTGGGGGGTGTTGGTATACTTGCAATGCCCACCTCTTTCAATTTTGCCACCATAATATATGCTGCACAGTTTGTAAGGCCCCCATATGAGGAGAAGCCAATGGTGCACATATATTTGGTGGATTCCAGCTTTGCACGCTAATGAGATCTCTATTTGAGATCGTGGATGTTACGGAGCAAATTCAGGGGCAACTTTGGGGGAATATTCCTTTTTGCCAAGAATATCTGGGCTAGATGACGGCCGAAAGACAATCGAAAAATGGCCGTCCGGTGGCCGGTGGCCGGATTTCCTTGGCCGGTGGCCGATTTCTAGGAGGACTTGTCTACCCAAAAGCGGCTACACATGGGCGCATAGGAGAGTCCTACTTGGACTTGGCTATCTAAGGGCGATTGCACATGGGTGTTAAGAGGCTCCCTTACATCTATATAAGGAGGCCTTCTCATGAGTAATTTGGTAGAATGGTGTGCACACTTGACGCACACAACACATCCTTGTGTAAGGATTGTTATTCCCTTGTATTCCTACTTGCTCTAGTTGTCTAAATCGCCATTTAAGCTCTACCTTGAGAGCGCATGGGTGGATGATGCCATCACTTTGTAATAGTGTGCTAATCTAAAGTTTTTGATTTTCCACTAATCTATTTGCATCGTATCTCTCTCTACGCTCCCTGCTACTAGATCCTTATTCTATTCCACATTTCTTACAATAATATCGTCAAAAAACACTCTCGTGAAGCTTTGATGAGGTCTAAAGAGCCTCTCCATCATTCGGTTAAAGGTAGCTGATGCATTGGTAAGCCCAAAATGGAGTACCAAGAATGCATATAGGCCAAAATTTGTAGGAAAGGCCGTCTTATGAATATCTTCAGGCACAATTCTTATTTGTATGATAACCACTTTTGAGATCTATTCTACTAAAGTAGGTAGACCCTTGTAATTTATCGAATAGATCTTCTATCTTGGGAACATGAAGTTTATTCTTTATTGTTATCCGATTAAGTGCCGATAGTCCACACATACTCTATAAGTACCATCTTTCTTTTGTACTAGTAGAACCGGTGAACAGAATGGAAAGGAACTAGGCTTATTAGGAGGTGAACTACCAGGTAGAAGTTCTCTGAAATGATCATCTTGTCCCCTTTTGGGAGGTAGCTCCCTAGGAATGTCATACATAAACACATCTTGAAACTCATTTAGGAAACTAGAGAATTCTAAGTCCTATTATGTTTCATTTTTAACTTCATTAGGAACACATGCATCTTTCTTAGACTCCTTGACAAAAACCATGTAACAAGAAAGAGAGCTTTTCATTACTTTGTCTAAAGTTTGAGTCTGTACAAGTGGTTTGTGTGCACTATTTACATCAAGTACAACATCCTTGCCTCTATAGGAAAAGAGGACTTTTCTCTCAGGAACTTCATAGTGGCAGCCATGCGATCAAACCATTGTGCTCTTAGGATAACATCTTCATGCTTGAGTAGAGAAATGAAGAAATCTTCTTTGTCAACATAGCTCTGCACATGGAGCCTTAGCTTCCAAAGCAATTGAGTGATTGAGGCCTCTTGCCCTTTGAAAGCTCCATCTACTTGTACACATCTCCCATCTCAAAGTCATGAAATCCTAGCTTGGTAGCTAGCTCAACATAAATGAATTTGTGGGTAGAGCCAATATCAAACAGTATGAAAGCATCATGCTCTCTTGCTTTTCCCCAAGCATAAGAGAGTTATGCTCCTTTGCAATGGCCTTCCTCTATTAAGCCTCCACCATGGTGGCTCTAGGAGGGTCATTTTATTCACTTCTCTTGGGACATGCTAGGGAAACATGACCTTGTTCCCACACTTGAAAAACTTGCTAACCTTTGTAGCTTTCTTCCTTCACCTTTCCTTTATTGTTGTTGTTGTTAGCCTTGGGAGAAGTTTGAGTCACATTGTTCTTCCCCTTTGGCTCAACTGGTTCCTTAGCTTCTGTTGGCTTCGAGCCCTTCTTACTCCCTTATTGGAAATGAATCCTCAACACCACCATAGTATGATGTATGACCATCGAATAGTTTTAGATCTTTGTGAGTTAAGATACTTAGTCATCTCCTTAGATAGGCCAACGGCTACCATATACATGTGATGGTGATGTGTGTGAACACACTTAGGACTGTCGGGGCATTTTTTCCCTCTTTAGGAGGTTTTTTCCCCCGTGCATTGTATATATGTCCATTCATTCTAGGGCTATCCATCTTTCCATTGCACACTAAGTAATATACTCTCTGTTGTGTGCCTTGAGCTTCCTTCATCTTCTCCAAGCTGTGTGTGTTTTCGTGCAACCCTAATTTCAACAATTGGTATCAGAGCAGGTTGCATCCTCCCAAGCTTAGTCGCCAGCAGCTCCAGCACACGCCTACTCACTTTCTCCGATTTCAATGAGCTTTGGCAAGCGTTCATAGGTCGACAAAAGTTTCAGGTCAGTTTGTAGAGCTTTGTCAACTCAGATTTTTCATTCGGGCTCATTTTGGCCTCCATTTCCACTACAGGCAGTG
Organism: Adiantum capillus-veneris; assembly: GCF_014529385.1. Lineage (NCBI taxonomy): Eukaryota > Viridiplantae > Streptophyta > Polypodiopsida > Polypodiales > Pteridaceae > Adiantum > Adiantum capillus-veneris. The sequence continues at coordinate 11,367,647 of NC_140945.1, forward strand.
CTACACATGCTATTTTGTCATTTTATGCAGAATTTTTGTGAATTCCGTTTTTTGCATAGTAGGTCCCTACAGTCTTCTACGGTTTGTTCTATATAGCACGTGTTGTTCCTGCTTCATTTTTCCTCTTTTCGGGCAGTTTCCACATCAGGTGCAAGCATTCGCAATGGGCGACAACAACACATATGTGTTCAAGATGTTTGTTGTTGAGGACAGATTGGATGGGGACAATTACCCGATGTGGGCTTACATGATGCAACATGTTCTTGTGTCAAAGGGCGTATGGAATATTTTGCAAGGCATTGATGTACGTCCTGGTTTCGAGGATGTAGGCGATGTTGAGAATGTTGCAGGACTTGCTCCAAAGATTGTTGTTGTTAGAGTTGTTTTGCCGACGACAGAACAAGCTCATTGGGATGTAAAGGATGCACATGCTCTTGTGTTGATTGCGTTGTCTATGACGTGCACCATTACTCCTCACATTTGTTCAGTGAAATCGACAAAATAGGTTTGGGATATTCTGACTGCTCTTTATTGGTTGGTCTTTATGCAAGCCGCAATGAGGCAAAAATTGCATCGCTGCGTAAAGAGCTGGAGTCGAAGATTATGCACGAGGAAGATGATATAGACACTTTCCTTGCCGGTGTCAAGGATATTATTGAGCAACTTATTTTTGCAGGTGAAGTCATTTCAGACAGCTTCCTTGTGCAGACTGTTCTTGATGCCTTACCAGATTCTTACCAGACTTTTGCTAGTACTTGGAGACTTATGACCCAAGGAAATCCTGAAGTTGTCAAGTTTGATGCATTATGCACATTGTTGTTGCAAGAGTCACTTTCCAGAAAGAACAGTACTAGACAACGTGCAGTTGAACAGGCTTTTATTGCTGCTCAAAGAAAGGATGGTAACAACAATGCAGTCACTTCTTATGGTTCTTCTGCGAGTGGAAAATCACATGTTTCTAATGCTTCTACTGGTAGCAATTCATCTGGAAATTCTAGTGATAAGGGCAAAAATAAGATGCGTTGCCATTATTGCAAAGCTAATGATCACTTGATCAAGCAGTGTCCTAAGTTGAAGGCCAAAGAGGCTAAGAAGAAAGAGGGTGGTTCCACTGCATATGCAGCCATTGTTGAGTCTTCTGTGAAAGGAGACTGTGATGTTGATGTTGATGCAGAATGGGCTTTTAGTGCAAAGTGCACTTACAATCCTACTGTCCATGATGCATGCATGTGAGTTGCTGCAGATTCACATGTGTGGTATTTCGACAATGGTGCTACAAAGCACATTACCTCACATCCTGAATTTTTCACCTCTCTCGAGTCTATCCCTCATGGGAATTCAGTCACTTGTGCCAACAATGCCTCTTATCCGGTTCAGGGAGTTGGAAAGATTGTGCTTATTGCTGCAAATGACAGTTCTTTCACACTTGTTGATGCACTTTATGTACCCAGGATCAAGAAGAATCTTTTGTCTATATCTGCACTTTCTAGACTTGGACTTGTAGTCAAATTTGTGGATGACAGATGTACAGTTCATGATCACAATTTTGGTGATGAAATTGTTGCATCTAGCCTTTTGTGTCATGGGTTGTATAAGCTCACTTTCTATGACAAGTGTGGATAAAATTATGCAAATGCAGTTGCAAATTCAAGGGCTATATCAGATGCAAAACTCTGGCATGCACATTTTGGTCATCTAAATTTTGCCAGTTTGCTGTGTTTGCAGAAATATGATATGGTTTTTTCTTTGCCGCCTCTTGAAACACATGTCAAACATGTCTGTGAAGGCTGTATTATGGGTAAAATGCAGCGTTCTAAGTTTTCAAAGGATGGTTCAGTTAGGGCCACGTGTAGGTTGCAACTTGTGCATAGAGATGTTTGTGGGCCCATGCAAACTCCATCCTTGGGAAATTACCTTTACTTTCTGACTTTCATTGATGATTACTCCAGGCATGCATGGGAATTTCTGCTTAAAGTGAAGTCCAAAGTTTTTATGTGTTTCAAACAATTTTTGGCTATGGCTGAAAATGTCTCGAAATGTACTATGGGCACCCTCCGTTCCGATCGAGGGGGGGAGTATATGTCTCATGAATTAAATGCACTTTTGGCTAGTCGTGGGATAAAACACCAATATACAGTGCCTTATATGCCTCAACAAAATAGTGTTTCTGAGAGGAAAAATAGGTCACTTACAAAAATGGCACAATGTATGGTCAAAAGTCAAGCTTTGTCGCATTCTTTTTTGCTTGAGGCCATCATGTGTGCCACTTATGTACTAAACAAGTGTCCTATGAAAGCTTTGCAGTCTATTACTCCATATGAAGCATGGCGTGATAGAAAGCCTTCTATTGAGCACATGCGTCACTTTGGTTGTTTGGCATATGCTTTGGTGCCACAAACACAACGCATAAAATTGGATGATAAGGTTGTCAAATGTATTTTTGTTGGTTATAGTGTTGAAAGCAAAGGTTATAGGTTGTATCATCCACAAACAAAGCATATTCTGGTTTACGGGATGTAGTGTTTGTGGAAGATTCTGTTCGGCCCTTGTTGTCATGTACTAGAGATAGTAATGTAAGCTCACAGGATATTTATGACACTTTGTTGCCTCTTTTCAGTGGTGAAAATACGAATGTAAATTCCAATGAGGCAAATGTATAGCCTATGGGGGTTTTCAAAAATGTTACAGATCAGCCTATTACTGATGCAGATGTACATGATGTACTTGATGAGGAAAGGGCTGAAAATGAGCAGGCTAGAGGTATGCCAAAATGGCTGGTGCACACTTTGCGTGACAGTAAATTGGATGCACCTTTGTCTAGTTGTACTCGTTCAGGTTCTTGCCCTGCCTCTTATGCATCAGATTGTTATGCTTTGGCTGTGTCTAGCTTACATGATGTTGAGGAACCTCTGTCTTTTGATGAAGCACATATCTCAAAAAATTGGATGGCTGCCATGCAATCAGAATATGATGCACTTACAGAAAATGACACATGGACTTTATGTGATTTTCCTCCTAGCAAAAAGGCCATTGGTACGAAGTGGGTTTACAAGTTGAAACACAAGCCGGATGGTGAGATTGATCGCTATAAGGCTCGACTTGTTGCAAAGGGTTATGCACAGCAAAAAGGCATAGATTATGAAGAGACTTTTGCTCCCACTTGTCGTATGACTACTGTGCGTTTTCTATGTGCATTGGCATATCATTTTGGTTGGGATGTATATCAATCTAATATTGTTAATGCTTTCTTGAATGGTGACATTTTTGAGGAAGTCTATGTAACGCAGCCTTGGGTTTTGTCAAGAAAGGAAAGAGGATAAGGTGTGCAAATGTAACAAAGCTTTATATGGGTTGAAGCAATCTCCTCGTGCTTGGTATGAGAAGGTTGACACTCATTTGGTCAAATGAGTCTTTTGTAACAGTCCAATAGAAAGCACATTGTATGTCAAGCACGAGGCCGATGTACTTCGCATTGTTGTTCTTTATGTGGATGATTAGTTGATCACTAGTCCCAATGAGACACATATTGATTAATTTAAGGCTGATTTGAATGCTACTTTTAAGATGAAAGATTTGGGCCGATTTGGGCATGTTGCATCATTACTTGGGCATACAGTTTGAGCAGTGTGATGGTGGTATTCTTGTGTCAGAAAAGTTACATAGAGACATTGCTATGTAAGTTTGGACTTGAGGATTGAAAACCTATTGCCACTCCCATGGAAACATGTTTGAAGTTAAGTCTACATGATATTGGTGATCCTGCTGATGTCACTCTTTCCCAAACTACTGTTGGCTGCCTCATTTATGTATGCAACACGAGGCTGGATATTCATTTGCAGTCTCACAAGTCAGCAGATTTATGCATAGCCTAGGGAAGCATTGGCAGGCTGTCAAGAGGATTTTCCGCTACTTGAGTGGCACTTTACATCTTGGCTTGTTTTATCCCAAGGGGGATCATTGCCGCCATGCTTACATGCTTTTTTGGACTCAAATTGGGCTGGTTGTTTTGACACGCGAGTGTCCACAAGTGGTTTTTGTTTCATGCTTGGTAGTTCATGTATATCATGGAGCAAGAAGCAACCTATTGTGGCCACTTCTAGTTGTGAGGCTGAGTACGGGGTAGTCTTCACAGCTACGGTTGAGTGTGTATGGCTCAAACGCCTTATGTCTGATTTGGGTGTTGGACACGACACTGCCAACACTATCTACATGTGACAATCAGAGCGCATTGGTAGTTGCAAGGAACCCAGTTTTTAATGCTCGCACAAAGAACATTGAGGTGCATTACCACTATGTCAGAGAGAGGCTCTCAACAGGAGAGATCAGCTTAGCTTATGTGCCAACATAGGACAACCTTGCATATCTTTTCACAAAGGCATTGTCTTTTGAGAAGTTCGAAGCTTTCCGCAAAGCTTTGGGCTTACTCCCCTTTGTGGATTGATCATGTCCTCAGGGCATGGCACTTCCCTTTACTCGTGTGCTAGCTCTCATTCACCGCATCACTCCAGGGGGGATTCGTTACCATATACATGTGGTAGTGATGTGTGTGAACACACTTAGGACTGTCGTGGGCATTTTTTCTCTCTTTAGGAGGTTTTTTCCATTGTGCATTGTATATACGCCCATTCATTCTAGGGCTATCCATCTTTCCATTGCACACTAAGTAATATAGTCTATGTTGTGTGCCTTGAGCTTCCTTCATCTTCTCCAAGCTGTGTGTGTTTTCCTGCAACCCTAATTCCTACACCAACACAAAATTGTTGCTTCACGACCATAGTATGATGTATGACCATCGAGATAGTTTTAGATCTTTGTGAGTTTAGATACTTAGTCATCTCCTTAGATAGGCCAACACAAAATTGTTGCTTTTGCTCTGCAAAGCCTATCTTCTTGTAGACAATGGCTTTGAGGTATAACTCCCAAAACTTATCCACATACTTTTGAATAGACTCATATGGGACCATCTTAAGCTTCGCATTCCGTGAGGACTTAGTCTTTGGCATCAACACTTGCAAGAAATTGCTTCATTAAAGAAATCCTTAGAGCTTTCCGTGTCTTTGGAGCTTCACATTGAGCACGTAGGCTTGCCCATCATTGATGGAATGACTTTTGGAAATGCATAGAAACATTTCGGAGCTTTGAAGATTTCAAGAAATATTCATCTCCAAAAGTCGCGCCAAATTGTTGGATAAAAGCCAACACTTTATCAGTTGCTCCAATGGTTTCATCATAGGTAAGGAAAGTGATGTTCTTTCCTCTCTCTTTGAACTTTTTTATCTTTCGTGACCTCTTCCATGCCGGATAGATCCTCCATTTACCCCTTTTCTTCTCTCTCTTGGGTGGCAAGTCAGTGTTCTCTGTGTCAAAATATGGTGATGCGACGAAGTGAAAGAGGAAGAGGAAGAGGAAGGCGAAGATACTATCGCTTTCTTTGCTTTCTCTTGCTTGGATTTCTTTCTTCCTTATTTGAATTTGCATGGGAGGAAGTACTTGATGACTTCCTCTCCTTTTTTTAGGACTAGGTGACTGTCATGCTCGCCGTCTTCTTGCAGCATCACTTTCACAGGTAGGAGGGGTGTCACTTTTCATACCTCTCTCTTGAAAGTTCAGGATGCACTTCTTCTTCTCAAACAGATTGCCTTGGAGATCTTTCTGGTATCTCCTCTTTATTACCCAAAGAGAATCCTCTTTTGGAGGTCTCACTAAAAGGCCTCGTAGGAATTCTCTCTTCTTGGATACTTGGGGGAACTTGAAGGGCTTGAATTTGTGTTTGAACCTCCGGTTGCAAATTAGGGTTTCCCATTTCTTCTTATAACTTGCCAACAAGATAGTTGTTGACAACTCTCCAACCATCATCAAATGCTATACCATGAGCCAAATCTAAGTTGTTAATATTAAGTACATTCTCTTAATTATGTTGTGCCATGATAAAATTTTCTTGTATGTGTATGCTATCTCTTTCGTTGGCACTTCCAGAACTTTGTCTACTACTCCTCTTATCCCTAAAAAATTAGCACTCGAGTAACTACACCCATGGTTTAGAATATTGTTAATTGCAAAGAGTAGTGGAGTGGGTTTAACACTGCTAAGATGGTACCACTTCCTATCGGGTGGCTAACAGCTAAATAATGATTAAACAGTTCAAAAATCTCAAAAGACTCCATTATTAAGACCATAGTTCCCGATGGTGTCCCTCATAGCCTATAAGCAAACATGCAGACCAAGATAATCAATCCTAGTCCCACTTACCCTATTGCAATGAACAACTCCAACCTTTCATAGATTACTCAAGGACCTCTCTCCTTAGGCAAGAAAAGAGAAACCTCAACTCTAATACCAATGTCAGAGAATCTATACGTACTTTGGATTCAGCGGGATTTTAACTTATTAAAGGAGAGGGTTTTCCTTAAGAGAATTCAACAAAAGGAGACTAGAGGTTATACCGAGCTGATTTTTTTACACAGTTACACACAATAAAACACTAAAATCATGCACATAATCCAAAGGAATTACCATAATCAAGATTGACAACTTATTGAGGACCAAATTTTATTGGAGAGGGTCCCCACTCCAAAAGGTCTTTATATTATAATTCTCTCTCAAAGAGAGCTTTGATTAGAACACAACTTGTGCTCTTGTGCATCTTTTTTTGAACCAAGAAGATGGAGTTCTTCAAGATTCCGTGGTATAACCCTCCTTCCCAAGCCCTAAACACCCCAACAGGGAGAAAGAACTATGGGGTGAGAGGTAGATGAGCGGTTCAAGCAAGAGAATTTGTATTTCATATATGATTACTCAAGGGCAAGCTCTTAGCATAATAGAATAGTAGAGAAGAAGAAGGAAGCTTTAATTTGCCATAGCCAAGTGCTTGAGCATGATGTCCATCTCTAGAGCTCCCATGAGAGAGAGAGAGAGAGAGAGAGAGAGAGTTTTGCTTGGCCACTCTTGGCAATTGAGAGCGTGTCAATGAGGGAGAAGAAGCCCCAAAAATCCAATGAGATCTTGCTTATATATTCATGCAAGTTTGCAACTAGTCTTCAAATGGAATATATACAACCCTACCAACGATAAGTAAACACTCCATAATGCAACTCATGTATGCTCACATGCTTGTTCAAGCTTGCTATAAACTTCACATAAATCAAGTATGTGCTACTTTAGACATGTGGTCTAGCCATGGCAATGGAGACCCAAACAACCACCATGACCACACCTGCAAAAATCTGCAAAAAATCTGTGAAACCTGTGACTATGTGTAATCTGTAGTTACACGAGCATATGAACTCTCACTCCTGCGAGAGTGGATACAAGAACACGAAATTATATCCAAGCTCACAAAACCTATCAAAGTGGGAGTTAGACTCAACCACTAAATGGTCAAAGAGTAAAATTGTAGATAAGTTCAAAGTATGGCGAAAACCTGGGGAAAATCCAACAGAGTTTCCCTTCAAAACTGAGTAAAAACTCAAAAAAATTCACCAAAACCGCATAAAGCATCAATAGACACTCAGTGTCTCAGTAAACAAATCCACAAATGTTATACATGCACTACCAAAAGCTTGGCAAACTGGCTCACTCCTGAATGAGTGGCTTTATGGGCCTATACCTGTCCAAAAAATGTTGTAAACTTGTGAACCTGATACCTGTGAGCTATACCTAGCTCAAGCTATATCCACATATGTATACATAGTATGAACTGCACAAAACCGTGCTTGAATAGTTCTCTTGAAAGCCCCACACAGTCATACATGAGCACTTAATGTGCTGCATAATCCGCACTACAAGGAATGTGTAACGTGTGAGCAAACCACCTGAAATCTGGCGCACACTACCTTGTCGATCAAAAACCAAAAATATACCACAACCAACCGCATGCGATCGTAAACACCGTCCAAGATCCGAGCGCGCTCGAGGGAAATCCGCCCCGAAATGGTGTGTCAAAGTCGTATGTGTCGGTGTGTGTGGCGAAAGCTGGAAATTGGGGAACTGTCCAAGCCGAAAGGCCAGATCGAGAGGAGTATTTGAGGACACACTGCAGAGCCAAGCCGCTCCAATGCGGGTTAGAGGAGATCCGATGCTACTCTCACTATTTGTCCCCAGCAAAGTCAAAATCAAGAATCCAAGGATGTCCGTCGGAGCAAATACTGCTCCGGAATGAGTGTGGGAAGTAGTTGATGGCGAGGCTACGTCGGAGGAGACCCAAACCGCTCTTGCTATGTCAAAGTCAAGAAAAAAATAGTCGATGCCGTCTTTCGTCACCACCAGACAAAAGTGCACCGATGATGTAGCCGCCACGAATTGCCGATGCCTAGCCAATGCAAATTGTTGAGAAGAATGCCAAAATCATAGCGACGCTACCACCATTGGGGAGCCTAAAGTGCTCTCTCTCTCTCTCTCTCTCTCTCTCTCTCTCTCTCTCTCTCTCTCTCTCTCTCTCTCTCTCTCTCTCTCTCTCTCTCTCAATGAGAGGATGCCGGGTACGCATTTTTGCAATCCAAGAAGAAGTAACCTATGTGTGTGTGTACCGCCACACACTCTTGTTTTCCCCCTTCTTCTCCTCTTTCAAATCTCGCTCTCTCTACCTCTTTCAAGGCTAAGAGAAAGAAATATCATGCGTGTATGTGTACGTGCACACACACACACATCTTGCCGGCTTCTTCTCTCTCCCTCTGTAGCAAGTGTGTGTGTGTGTGTGTGTGTGTATGTGTGTGAAATATACACACACACACACACACTTTCCTCCCTTCTGCGTAACATTGAGAACTCTCTCTCTCTCTCTCTCTCTCTCTCTCTCTCTCTCTCTCTCTCTCTCTCTCTCTCTCTCTCTCTCTCTCTCTCTCTCTCTCTCTCTCTCTCTCTCTCTCTCTCTCGTGTAGCGCTACAAAAAGCTGATTCAGCATTGCAATTTTTAATTTTCTATTTAAGCAGTGTTATCCTTTCAACTTCAATTCAATGCTGCCTGACTTCAAAATTTCTCATGCACTATTGTGGCTTGATTTTCCTTGCTTTGCAGACTACCAAGCTCTCGATTCTCAAGGCCTTTTACTAGTGTTGCCCCAATTTTGCTACAGGACCAATGTTGCTTGCTTCGCTATGTAGCACCCGATTCCGATTTGCAGCTTCAAACCCCAAAAACTGCCAATTTTCATTGTTGACCGAGTTCTCTAAGGCTCACATGCTTAAAGCCCTTGCTTGAGTTTCATCTCAAACTTCATTTTTCTTCGAACTTTCAAGCTCACAAGCCCTATCTCCCTTGCATTCCTTCTCAAGCTTTGCTCGATTGTGCAGATCCAGGAATTCCAGCAGATCGAGTGTGCTCATGCGCGGAAGCAATGGTGCGGTGTGTGCAGTGAAGGGGAGAAGCAAGAGGAGCATTGTGTGGGTGGAGCAACCTCCAAGAATTAGAGAGGAGCTCCTTATTCTTTGTGTATATAGAGAATAAGGTTAGTGTATGTACACATAGTGGGCGACCAAATATTGGACGTTCTAATTCTTGGAGCAACCTCCAAGAATTAAAGAGGAGCTCTGAAAGGGCGATGGTCATGCGTGTGCTAGTCTCCACCCAACAGTGCTATCTTATAGTCTCCCCCTAGCGTACACATTGTCCGGCCGTGCCGGTGGCCTTGCCCATAGGACCCATGTCCTTACATTATCCCCCCCTTGGAGAATCGTTTTCGTCCTCGAAAACGAATGTAGGAAAACGTTTCTTAAGTGCGGAGACATTCTCCCATGTAGAACCTTCTTCAGGTCTATCTAGTCATTTTACCAACACCTATCGTCTGACATGATGTTTGGTGCAAAGCTCATGAGAATCCAAAATATTTTGGGCTCATGAGGGATGCTTGGCGGTTCGATAAGGTCAACTAACACACCTGTGTCAATGACATTATCATTTTATCCTAGCTGTTTTCGTAAACGGCTAACATGAAAAGCAGGATGAACTCGTGAGTGCTCTTGAAGAGCTAACTTATAGGCAACTTGACCTATACGTTTGACAATGGTAAACGATCCACAATAGCATGGTGAAAGTTTTTAGCTACTTTTCCAGTCTTCAGACTTTCTGAATGCTCCGAAACTTTGAGGAAAACCTTGTCTCCTTCTTCGAAAGTAGCAAGACAACGATGCTCATCTGCATACTTCTTATATCGATCTTGATCTTGCTTAACATTCTGTCGAGCAACTCGAAGCATGTCAAAATGGTCTTGGAGAAAATCCTTCGCTTGTTGTATCTTCTCCTTAGCCAACCCCACCGTAATGGGTGATCTAGGTTGAAATCCATACAAAAGCATAAAGGGACTAAACCCTGTAGTCACATGCTTTGAATTATTATAAGCAAATTCCAATATAGGTAAGTAGTCTTTCTAATTGGTTTGCTTCTTGCTAACGTACGCTCGTAACATATCCTCTAGCACTTGATTAACTCTTTTGGTTTGACCATCCGTTTCTGGATGATCAACCGTACTTAGATTAAGTTTAGTTTCCAACTTTTGGAACATAGCTCTCCAGAAGTGATTATTGAACTTTCGATCTCTGTCACTAATGATACTAGCTGGAAGACTATAGAGTTTATATATATGCTCTACAAATAGCCGTGCTAATTTCGGTGTCTTAACCGTAGTCTTAGTGGGAATGAATCGACCCATCTTTGTGAGACGGTCTACAATTACCCAAATGGCATCATGGCCACAATTTGTAGTAGGTAGTCCTACTACAAAATCCATAGAGATACTCTCCCACTTACCTTGTGGAATCTCTAAAGGATGTAGCCCGGCCAATAAAATTACCACCGAACTAAGGCATAGGTCTTACGAATACCTAGATGACCAACACTTGGACTATCATGACACTCAAATAAGATCTTGTGCGTAGTGTCTGAGTCCTTTGGCACACATACTCTACCCTTATGGAATAAGTAGCCACCATCAATGGAAAAATTCTTCCATCGCTTAAGTTCTTCCTGAGTAGGGGTGGAGCTCTGTGTGTTGGGAGTTTTTATCTGCGCGTGCAGAGACATATTGATCTAGATGTTCAGAGACATGTGAGTGTGAAGGATCCATTTTTTAAACTGCACTCCACACTTTAGCATATGATAGATCTTGTGCACACTTGCCATGTAATGACTCCAAAAATCCACTCTTTAGTTCCGTGAAAGCAAGTGAATTAATCTGAGGCATCCGACTTTAAAAGGACAAAGGGTAGATTGGCATGTGGTTCTCCTCCCAACCTCCCTACTTATAGCCATTGGCCTTTGCAAGTAGGTCACCTTAACTCATGCCTGGCCCTCGGCTCCTAGCCGTACTGAGCCATTCAGTCCCTGGCCCTTGGCCTGCTGGCTGGTCCTACCATTGTCCTGACATTACTCCCCCCTTGGAGAAGCGTTTTTATCCGTGAAAATACAAGTGATGGTATCTTCATAAGAACACTAACGTTTTCCACCGTGACATCCCTCATGGATCCAACGGTTCATGTGAGTGGAACCCGGTTCAGTAGGAGGTTCAATGAAACCAAGAGTAACATCTTGATTTTCTACATTGTTGTCCATTTGCAACCATCTGATGGTAACGGTTCCTATCCAAACATAGTGTGTAGACTCCATTTAGAACGCTCATGAGCATGGTAAATGAGTTTATCACAACAAAGATGTACCAAAAAGAGTACCTCTTGTTACTTTCCATGAAAGTAACTTGCTGACATAACTCATCAACCAAGTTTAAGTCCTTGACTTGTTCCCAAATTTCATCATCAGTAAACAACCCCACCCTAACGAGTGTTCAAGGTTGAGAACCTGACTTATACATGAAGAGATTAAACCTAGCTTCAAACATGCGTTAACTGATAGTAAGTAAACTCCAAGAAGAGCAATAAATTCTTATTAATTGGAGTACTTGGTGCTAATGTACGCACTTTGCATAAAGATTACACTTTGTAATCTGCCTATCCCCTTGGATAATTGACAGTACTGAGGTGTGTTTCCCCCATGGTTTACAGACAGTCTTCCCAGATGACTGGTAAACGGGGATCACAATATCGTACAACATTTCACAAGCACCCAAATCGAGCCATGACCTCTATTGGTGATTGGTAGAACTAAAAGTAATAGAGATACGGTACCAACAACTTGATGAATACGCATGCCGTTCCAAATCGGCTTTTGCTAAACACTAGGGCCCATAACACCTAGTGTGCATGCATTTAGCAAAAAAAAAGATGCTACCATATACATGTGGTAGTGATGTGTGTGAACACACTAGGACCGTCGGGGCTTATTTTCCCTCTTTAGGAGGTTTTTTCCCCCAAGCATTGCATATACACCCATCACTCTAGGGCTATCCATCTTTCCATTGCACACTAAGTAATACACTCTCTATTGTGTGCCTTGAGCCAATTGGTATCAGAGAAGGTTACGTCCTCTCGGGCTTAGTCGCTAGCTGCTCCAGCACACCCCTACTCACTTTCTCCGATTACAGTGAGGTTTGCCGAGCGTTCGTTTCGGCCTCTATTTCCACTACAGGCAGGTCTGCACAGGCTATTTTGTCATTTTGTACGTAATTTTTGTCAGTGCCATTTTCTGCATAACAGGTGCCTTACAATCTTCTACGATTTGTGCTATATTGCACGTGTTGTTCCCGCTTCATTTCTCCTCTTTTCGAGCAGTTTTCACATCAGGTGCAGCATTTACCATGGCTGACAACAACCCAGATGTGTTCAAGATGTTTGTTGTCGAGGACAAGTTGGATGGGGACAATTACCCTATGTGGGCTTACATGTTCTTGTGTCAAAGGGCATCTAGAATATTGTGAAGGGCATTGATGTACGTCCTGGTTCTGAGGATGCAGGCGATGTTGAGGATGTTGCAGGTCTTGCTGCAAGGATTGTTGCTATTAGAGTTGTTTTGCCTATGGTAGAACAAGCTCGTTGGGATGTAAAGGATGCGCAGTCTCATGCATTGATTGCGTTATCTGTGAAGCGCACCATTGTTCCTCACATCCATTCAGCAAAATCTGCAAAACAGGCTTGGGATATTTTGGCTGGTCTTTATGCAAGTTGCAATGAGGCTAAAATTGCTTTGTTGCGTAAAGCATTGGAGTCGAAAATTATGCATGAGGAAGATGATATGGGCACTTTCCTTGCTAGTGTCAAGGATATCAATGAGCAACTTATTTCTGCAAGTGAAGTCGTTTCAGACAGTTCCCTTGTGCAGACTGTTCTTGATGCCTTACCAGATTCTTACCAGACTTTTGCTAGTACTTGGAGACTTATGACCCAAGGAAATCCAGAAGTTGTCAAGTTTGATGCATTATGCACATTGCTGTTGCAAGAGTCACTTTCCAGAAAAAACAGGACTAGACAACGTGCAGTTGAACAGGCTTTTATTGCTTCTCAAAGAAAGGGTGGTAACAGCAATGCAGCCACTTCTTATGGTTCCTGCGAGTGGCAAAACTTATGTTCCCAATGCTTCTGCTGGCAGCACTTCGTCTGGCAATTCTGGTGATAAGGGCAAAAAGAAGATGTGTTGCCATTATTATAAAGCTAATGATCACTTGATCAAGTCGTGTCCTAAGTTGAAGGCCAAAGAGGCTAAGAAGAAAGAGGGTGGTTCCACTGCAAATGCTGGTTCCAGTACAAATGCAACCATTGTTGAGTCTTTTGTAAAAGGAGACTGTAATACTGATGTTGATGCAGAATGGGCTTTTAGCGCAGAGCACACTTACAATCCTGTTGTCCATGATGCATGCTTGTCAGTTGCTGCAGATTCATATGTGTGGTATTTCGACAGTGGTGCTACAAAGCACATTACCTCACATCGTGAATTGTTCACCTCTCTCGAGTCTGTCTCTCATGGGAATTCAGTCACTTGTGCAAACAATGCCTCTTATCCGGTTCAAAGAGTTGGAAAGATTGTGCTTACTCCTGTTAATGGCAGTTCTTTCACACTTGTTGATGCACTTTATATATCTGGGATCAAGAAGAATCTTTTGTCTGTATCCGCACTTGCTAGACTTGGACTTGTAGTCAAATTTGTGGATGACAAATGTACAATTCATGATCTCAGTTTTGGTGATGAAATTGTTGCATTTGGCCTTTTGTGCCGTGGGCTGTATAAGCTCACATTGTATGACAAGTGTGGACAAAATTATGCAAATGCAGTTGCAAATTCAAGGGCTATTTCAGATGCAAAACTTTGGCATGCACGTTTTGGTCATCTTAATTTTGCAAGTTTGCTGCATTTACAGAAATCTGATATGGTTGCTTCTTTGCCACCTCTAGAAGCACCTGTCAAACATGTTTCTGAAGGCTGTATTCTGGGTAAAATGCAGCGTTCTAAGTTTCCAAAGGATGGTTCAGTTAGGGCCACATGCAGGTTGCAGCTTGTGTAGAGTGATGTTTGTGGGCCCATGCAAACTCTGTCCTTGGACAATTACCTGTACTTCGTGACTTTCATTGATGATTACTCTAGGCATGCATGGGTATTTCCGCTTAAAGCGAAGTCCGTAGTTTTTATGTGCTTCAAATTTTTTTTGGCTATTGCTGAAAATGTCTCGAAATGTACTATGGGCACCCTCCGTTCCGATCGGGGGGGGGGGGGGGGGGGGGGGGAAAGTATATGTCTCATGAATTCAATGCATTTCTGGCTAGTTGTGGGATAAAACACCAATGTACAGTTCCTTATACACCTCAACAAAATGGTGTTGCTGAGAGGAAAAACAGGTCACTTACAGAAATGGCACGATGTATGGTCAAATGTCAAGCTTTGCCGCATTCTTTTTGGCTTGAGGACATCATGTGTGCCACTTATGTACTAAACAGGTGTCCTACAAAAGCTTTGCAGTCTATTACTCCATATGAAGCATGGCATCATAGAAAGCCGTTTATTGAGCACATGCGTGTTTTTGGCTGTTTGGCATATGCTTTGGTGCCACAAACACAGCGCAAAAAATTGGATGATAAGGCTGTCAAATGTATTTTCATTGGTTATAGTGCTGAAAACAAAGGTTACAGGTTGTATCATCCGCAAAAAAAAACGTATTCAAGTTTCACGGAATATAGTGTTTGTGGAAGATTCTGTTCAGCCCTTGCTGTCATGTACTAGAGATAGTAATGTAAGCTCACATGCCATTTTTGACACTTTGTTGCCTCTTTTCAGTGGTGGAAATACGAATGTAAGTTCCAATGAGGCAAATATACAGCCTATGGGGGTTTCTGAAAATGTTTTAGATCAGCCTATTACTGATGCAGATGTACATGATGTACTTGATGAGGGAAGGGCTGAAAATGAGCAGGCTAGAGGTATGCCACAATGGCCGGTGCACAGTTTGCGTGACATTAAATTGGATGCACCTTTTGTTGGAATTAGGGTTGCAGAGAAACACACACAGCTTGGAGAAGACGAAGGAAGCTCAAGGCACACAATAGACAGTGTGTTACTTAGTGTGCAATGGAAAGATAGATAGCCCTAGAGTGATGGGCGTATATACAATGCACGGGGGAAAAAACCTCCTAAAGAGGGAAAAAATGCCCCGGCGGTCCTAGTGTGTTCACACACATCACTACCACATTTATATGGTAACAAATCCCCCCTGGAGTGATGCGGTGAACGAGAGCTGGCACATGAGTAAAGGGAAGTGCCATGCCCTGAGGACAGGATCAGTCCACAAAGGGGAGTAAGCCCAAAGCTTTGCGGAAAGCTTCAAGCTTATCACGAGACAATGCCTTTGTGAAAAGATCTGCAAGGTTGTCATGTGTTGGCACATAAGCCAAGCTGATCTCTCCTGTTGAGAGCCTCTCCCTGACATAGTGGTAATGCACCTCAATGTGCTTTGTGCGAGCATGAAAAATTGGGTTCCTCGCAACTGCCAATGCGCTTTGACTGTCAGTGTAGATAGTGTTGGCAGTGTCCTGTCCAACACCCAAATCAGCCATAAGGCATCTGAGCCATACACACTCAACCGTAGCTGTGAAGACTACCCGGTACTCAGCCTCACAACTCCAAGTGGCCACAGTAGGTTGCTTCTTGCTCAACCATGATATACATGAACTTCCAAGCATGAAACAAAAACCTGATGTGGACACTCGCGTGTCAAAACAACCAGCCCAATCTGAGTCTGAAAAAGTATGTAAGTCTAGCGGCAATGATCCCCCCTTGGGATAAAACAAGCCAAGATGTAAAGTGCCACTAAAGTAGCGGAAAATCCTCTTGACAGCCTGCCAATGCTTAGACCCTGGGCTATGCATAAATTTGCTGACCTGTGAGACTGCAAACTGAATATCCGGCCTCGTGTTGCATACATAAATGAGGCAGCCAACAACAGTTTGGTAAAGAGTGACATCAGCAGGATCGCCAGCATCATGTAGACTCAACTTCAAACCTGTTTCCATGGGAGTGGCAATAGGTTTGCAATCCTGAAGTCCAAACTTACATAGCAATGTCTCTATGTAACTTTTCTGACACAAGGCAATACCACCATCACACTGCTTAAACTGTATACCCACGTAATGATGCAACAGCCCCAAATCTTTCATCTTGAAAGTAGCATTCAAATCAGCCTTAAATTCAGCAATATGTCTCTCATTTGGTCCAGTGATCAGCAAATCATCAACATAAAGAACCACGATGAGAAATACATCACCCTCACGCTTTACATACAATGTGCTTTCTGTTGGACTCTTATGAAAGCCTTGTTTGACCAAATGAGTGTCAGCTTTCTCATACCAAGCACGAGGAGATTGCTTCAACCCATACAAAGCCTTGTTACATTTGCACACTTTGTCCTCTTGTCCTTTTATGACAAAACCGCGAGGCTGCGTTACATAAACTTCCTCAAATATGTCACCATTCAAGAAAGCAGTAACAATGTCTGATTGATGTACATCCCAACCAAAATGAGTTGCCAATGCACATAGAAAACGTACAGTAGTCATACGACAAGTGGGAGCAAAAGTCTCTTCATAATCTATGCCTTTTTGTTGTGCATAACCCTTTGCAACAAGTCGAGCCGTATGGCGATCGATCTCACCATCCGGTTTGCGTTTCAACTTGTAAACCCACTTCGTACCAATGGCCTTTTTGCCAGGAGGCAAATCACATAAAGTCCATGTGTCATTTTCTATAAGTGCATCATATTCTGATTGCATGGCAGCCATCCAATTTTCTGAATTCTGTGCTTCATCAAAAGTCAGAGGCTCCTCAACATCATGTAAACTAGACACAGCCAAAGCATAACAATCTGATGCATAAGATGCATGGCGGGAGCCTGAACGAGTACGACTAGACAAAGGTGCATCCAATTTACTGTCACGCAAAGTGTGCACCAGCCATTTTGGCATACCTCTAGCTTGCTCATTTTCAGCCCTTTCCTCATCAAGTACATCATGTACATCTGCATCAGTAATAGGCTGATCTAAAACATTTTCAGAAACCCCCATAGGCTGTACATTTGCCTCATTGGAACTTACATTCGTATTTCCACCACTGAAAAGAGGCAACAAAGTGTCAAAAATGTCTTGTGAGCTTACATTACTGTCTCTAGTACATGACAGCAACGGCTGAACAGAATCTTCCACAAACACTACATCCCGAGAAACCAGAATACATTTTGTTTGCGGATGATACAACATGTAACCTTTGCTTTCAGCACTATAACCAACAAAAATACATTTGACAGCCTTATCATCCAATTTTCTGCGTTGCACTTGTGGCACCAAAGCATATGCCAAACAGCCGAAAACACGCATGTGCTCAATAGAAGGCTTTCTATCATGCCATGCTTCATATGGAGTAATAGACTGCAAAGCTTTCGTAGGACACCTGTTTAGTACATAAGTGGCACACATGATGGCCTCAAGCCAAAAAGAATGCAGTAAAGCTTGACTTTTGACCATACATCGTGCCATTTTTGTAAGTGATCTGTTTTTCCTCTCAAGAACACCATTTTGCTGAGGCGCATAAGGCACTGTATATTGGTGATTTATCCTAGGACTAGCCATAAATGTATTAAATTCATGAGACATATACTCCCCCCCTTGATCGGAACGGAGGGTGCCCATAGTACATTTCGAGACATTTTCAGCCATAGCCAGAAATTTTTTGAAGCACATAAAAACTTTGGACTTCGGTTTAAGCGGAAATACCCATGCATGCCTGGAGTAGTCATCAATGAAAGTCACGAAGTACAGGTAATTGCCCAAGGACGGAGTTTGCATGGGCCCACAAACATCACTATGCACAAGCTGCAACCTTCATGTGGCCCGAACTGAACCATCCTTTGGAAACTTAGAACGTTGCATCTTACCCAAAATACAGCCTTCACAAACATGTTTGACAGGTGCTTCAAGAGGCGGCAAAGAAGCAACCATATCAGATTTCTGCAAACGCAGCAAACTGGCAAAATTCAGATGACCAAAACGTGCATGCCAAAGTTTTGCATCTGAAATAGCCCTTGAATCTGCAACAGCATTTGCAAAATTTTGTCCACACTTGTCATACAAAGTGAGCTTATACAGCCCACGGCACAGAAGCCCAGATGCAACAATTTCATCACCAAAACTGAGATCATGAACTGTACATCTGTCATCCACAAATTTGACTACAAGTCCAAGTCTAGCAAGTGCAGATACAAACAAGAGATTCTTCTTGATCCCTGGTACATAAAGTGCATCAACAAGTGTGAAAGAACTGCCATTAGCAGCAGTAAGCACAATCTTTCCAAGTCCTTGAACTGGATAAGAGGCATTGTTGGCACAAGTGACTGAATTCCCATGAGGGACAGACTCGAGAGGTAAACAATTCACGATGTGAGGTAATGTGCTTTGTAGCACCACTGTCGAAATACCACACATGTGAATCTGCAGCAACTGACAAGCATGCATCATGGACAACAGGATTGTAAGTGCACTCTACGCTAAAAGCCCATTCTACATCAACATCAGCATTATAGTCTCCTTTCACAGAAGACTCAACAATGGCTGCATTTGTAGTGGAACCACCCTCTTTCTTCTTAGCCTCTTTGGTCTTCAACTTAGGACACGACTTGATCAAGTGATCATTGGCTTTACAATAATGGCAACGCATCTTCTTTTTGCCCTTATCACCAGAATTACCAGACGAAGTACTGCCAGCATAAGCATTAGGAACATAATTTTTGCCACTCGCAGCAGAACCATAAGAAGTGGCTGCATTATTGTTACCACCCTTTCTTTGAGAAGCAATAAAAGCCTGTTCAACTGCACGCTACCTAGTCCTGTTTTTTCTAGAAAGTGACTCTTGCAACAGCAATGTGCATAATGCATCAAACTTAACAACTTCAGGATTTCCTTGGGTCATCAGTCTCCAAGTACTAGCAAAAGTCTGGTAGGAATCTGGTAAGGCATCAAGAACAGTCTGCACAAGGGAACTGTCTGAAATGACTTCACTTGCAGAAATAAGCTGCTCATTGATATCCTGACACTAGCAAGGAAAGTGTCCATATCATCTTCCTCATGCATAATCTTTGACTCTAGCTCTTTACGCAGCAAAGCAATTTTAGCTTCATTGTGGCTTGCATAAAGACCTGCTAGAATATCCCAAGCCTGTTTTGCAGATTTTGCTGAACGGATGTGAGGAACAATGGTGCGCTTCACAGAAAACGCAATTAATGCATGAGCCTGCGCATCCTTAACATCCCAACGAGCTTGTTCTGCCGTAGGCAAAACAACTCTAACAGCTGCAATCCTTGCAGCTAGACATGCAACATCCTCAACATCGCCTACATCCTCAGAACCAGGACGTACATCAATGCCCTGCACAATGTTCCAGACACCCTTTGACACAAGAACATGTTGCATCATATAAGCCCACATAGGGTAGTTGTCCCCATCCAACCTGTCCTCAGCAGCAAACATCTTGAACACATCTGTGTTGTTGTTGTCAGCCATGGTAAATGCTGCACCTGATGTGAAAACTGCCCGAAAATAGGAGAAACGGAGCGGGAACAACCTGTGCTATATAGCACAAACCGTAGAAGATTGTAAGGCAGCATTTATGCAGAAAACGGCATTGACAGAAATTCTGCACAAAATGACGAAATAGCCTGTGCAGTACTGCCTGTAGTGGAAACGGAGGCTGAAATGAGCCCAAATCAAAATTTTGAGCAGACCGAACTCTTCGAGCTCGCCCAAAATTTTTGTCAACCTGCGAACGCTCGCCAAAGCTCACTGAAATCGGAGAAAGTGAGCAGGCGTGTGCTTGAGCAGCTGGCGACTAAGCCCGGGAGGACGTGACCTGCTCTGATACCAATTGGGCGAATTAGGGTTGCAGAGAAACACACACAGCTTGGAGAAGACGAAGGAAGCTCAAGGCACACAATAGAGAGTGTGTTACTTAGTGTGCAATGGAAAGATAGATAGCCCTAGAGTGATGGGCGTATATACAATGCACAGGGGAAAAAACCTCCTAAAGAGGGAAAAAATGCCCCGGCGGTCCTAGTGTGTTCACACACATCACTACCACATGTATATGGTAACACCTTTGTCTAGTCGAACTCGTTCACGCTCTCACCATGCATCTTATGCATCAGATTGTTATGCTTTGGCTGTGTCTAGCTTACATGATGTTGAGGAGCCTCTGTCTTTTGATGAAGCACAGAATTTAGAAAATTCAATGGCTGCCATGCAATCCAAATATGATGCACTTATAGAAAATGACACATGGACTTTATGTGATTTGCCTCCTGGCAAAAAGGCCATTGGTACGAAGTGGGTTTACAAGTAGAAATGCAAGCTGGATGGTGAGATCGATCGCCATAAGGCTCGACTTGTTGCAAAGGGTTATGCACAGCAAAAAGGCATAGATTATGAAGAGACTTTTTCTACCACTTGTCGTATGACTACGGTGCATTTTCTATGTGCATTGGCAGCTCATTTTGGTTGGGATGTACATCAATCAGACATTGTTACTGCTTTCTTGAATGGTGACATATTTGAGGAAGTTTATGTGACACAGCCTCGCGGTTTTCTCATAAAAGGAAAAGAGGACAAAGTGTGCAAATGTAAGAAGGCTTTGTATGGGTTGAAGCAATCTCCTTGTGCTTGGTATGAGAAATCTGACACTCATTTGGTCAAACGAGGCTTTCGTAACAGTCCAACAGAAAGCACATTGTATGTAAAGCGTGTGGGTGATGTACTTCTCATTGTGGTTCTTTATGTCGATGATTTGCTGATCACTGGACCAAATGAGAGACATATTGTTGAATTTAAGGCTGATTTGAATGCTACTTTTAAGATGAAAGATTTGGGGCTGTTGCATCACTACTTGGGAATACAGTTTAAGCAGTGTGATGGTGGTATTGCCTTGTGTCAGAAAAGTTACATAGAGACATTCCTATGTAAGTTTGGACTTGAGATTGCAAACCTATTGCCACTCCCATGGAAACAGGTTTGAAGTTGAGTCTACACGATGCTGGCAATCCTGCTGATGTCACTCTTTACCAAACTGTTGTTGGTTGCCTCATTTATGTATGCAACATGAGGCTGGATATTTAGTTTGCAGTCTCACAGGTCAACAGATTTATGCATAGACCAGGGTCTAAGCATTGGCAGGCTGTCAAGAGGATTTTCTGCTACCTTAGTGGCACTTTACATCTTGGCTTGTTTTATCCAAAGGGGGGATCATTGCCGCCAGACTTACATGCTTTTTCGGACTCAGATTGGGCTGGTTGTTTTGACACGTGAGTGTCCACAAGTGGTTTTTTTTTCATGCTTGGTAGTTCACGTATATCATGGTTGAGCAAGAAGCAACCTACTGTGGCCACTTCGAGTTGTGAGACTGAGTACAGGGCAGTCTTCACAGCTACGGTTGAGTATGTATGGCTCAGATGCCTTATGGTTGATTTGGGTGTTGGACAGGACACTGCCAACACTATCTACACTGACAGTCAGAGCGCATTGGCAATTGCGAGGAACCCAGTTTTTCATGCTCGCACAAAGCACATTGAGGTGCATTAGCACTATGTCAGGGAGAGGCTCTCAGCAGGAGAGATCAGCTTGGCTTATGTGCCAACACATGACAACCTTGCAGATCTTTTCACAAAGGCATTGTCTCGTGAGAAGCTTGAAGCTTTCCGAAAAGCTTTGGGCTTACTCCCCTTTGTGGACTGATCATGTCCTCAGGGCATGGCACGTCCCTTTACTCATGTGCCAGCTCTCATTCACCGCATCACTCCAGGGGGGATTTGTTACCATATACATGTGGTAGT
This sequence comes from Adiantum capillus-veneris, assembly GCF_014529385.1. Classification (NCBI taxonomy): domain Eukaryota; kingdom Viridiplantae; phylum Streptophyta; class Polypodiopsida; order Polypodiales; family Pteridaceae; genus Adiantum; species Adiantum capillus-veneris. Next base: position 11,389,876 of record NC_140945.1, read on the forward strand.
GATGTGTGTGAACACACTAGGACCGCGGGGGCATTTTTTCCCTCTTTAGGAGGTTTTTTCCCTCGAGCATTTTATATATGCCCATCACTCTAGGGCTATCTATCTTTCCATTGCACACTAAGTAACACACTCTCTATTGTCTGCCTTGAGCTTCCTTTGTCTTCTTCAAGCTGTGTGTGTTTCTCTGCAACCCTTATTCCAACAAATTTGTCCACTATCCCTTGGTAGATTGCGGACTTCTTTCCTTGAAAATACAACTGGGATAGATCAAATTGTGATCCTCAATGCCTATGGGGTGATTTAGTAAACACCCGCTGGGTCTTACCTCGAAACTGTGGTACCATAGACACTCGTAGTGCTGTAGAGAGAGCAAGAGATCCATCTGCCTAGCTCGTATGGACAGCCATGTTGTTTGCTGCCTCTAGACTCCGTGGTATAGATCAGTTGATGTGAGTTTAAGATTATCAAAAACTCAACTTGAGCGTCGCACTAAAAACATGGAGTGCAAAAATGACACCGTAAACATCCGTAATGACAAGACGCTTGCTTGTCCATTAACGTCGAGGTGTTCAATGTGTATCCCATTGGGTAGATCTATTCAATCTGAAGAACAATCACCCAAGGAATGTCAACAGTTGGGTTGTACCCAAGGTCTAACAATGACTCATAGCCACGTGTGTGGCTCATTGCCCTGATGGCAATTAGTGTTCAATCAAAACCGATGAAGACTAATTTAGATGGCATCTTGCCCTATGTCTAGCTCAGAGTTAGAGCACCTTGGCTCAGGCTGACTTCCAAACAAACATGTTCAAAAGCGTCGTAGAAAGTTTTCATTATTCTATGAGAGAAAGAATAAAGAGAGAGAAAGAGAGCATGCGGGGCTGAGGAACTTTCCTTAAGTTATTACCTTGTATATATTGTGCTCATGCTCATGTGCATCTCATGCGTAGCGTGAAGCTTATCCTATAAGCATTCAACATTCTGGCTGTATAACGCTCTCTTCAAGAGAGGTAACAGAAAACACAAGTCACATCTTGACCCATCGATCTTGTAGCGGTCGTGACGAGAAAAGGATGACTTAAATAGGGTACTTTGCTTGTGAAATAAGTCCTATTTTAAGGTTCCTTTTAGTGTTGTTGCGTTTTTACAACAACCAAAAACCATGCTAAACAATCCATCACTTATCGTGTCCTTGACAAAGTTGAGAGTGTGATAGCGGAAGCGTAATTCATGAGGCGGTAGAATTGAATCCACCCAACTTGCATGCAGAATTGTAAGCCCTCATCGAGAGTGATGGCCGCAAACGTGAGAGCCAAAAAGTGCCTTGCTAGCTTCACGTAAAACTGTCAAAGCACTTTGCTTTGCACAACATACAATATTGTCCAAAATAAATGTGAAAACATGAAAAACAAGCAAAAATTAAAATTGTCTAACCTGGTCATCCCATTGGAACCAGTTGTCTTGAAATTCTGAAGGGAAAAACTCGTTGGAAGATGGTTCATAGCCATAGCTGCTACGCAAGAGAGAGTTGTCGTGTATATCATATACACCCTCTATGAAAGAACACGCTGACAAACTGACAAATTCCTCCAAGGTTTTATGCTCATAGCATAAGCCATACGAGAAAATGGCAATGCAAGATGTCAAATTGGAAGCCTTGCTTCCCTTAACAACTTATGGAGTTCAGGTTTTTGGTAGTTTGCTTGATTTTGGTGCATAGCCAGATGAACTATGCACGGGAGTTAGCATATGTGTCATATACACCTGCATGGAATTTAAAATCATGGCAATTGTTTCCCAATTCGTATGCTAAAAGCATATTCCAAACTGTGGAAAACGCGATGCCAAATACCAAAAGGAAGCCTTGCTTCACATAAGTACTCATGTAGTTCTGACGTGGATAGCAAACAAATACTCTTGCCAGGTTACTCTTGCCAGTTGACAAGGGCATTGCAAAAGAAAGTCAACCTTGTCGAGCATTCACAACTAATCGACCATGTCAAATTGTATTATGGAGTGAACAACCAAAAGAAAAAATTCATGCAAAGTATGTACCTTGTACCTGATTGGCTGGATTATTGTAATCCTGAGGATTTGTAGATGGAGCTCTACTCTCAGGATGGCGTAGAAAACTTGGCTAAGCACGCTTGCCGACAATGGGTGGGTCCCGTCATTGTTTGATTTCATGAATGATAGACAACTCGCCTAGGAGCCATGTTCCGCATTGCATTGACCTTCGTTGCCACCGCTGCTTGTTGATCAATCTTGATCCTTGTGCTCCATCTGGACCTTGGTCAAGTCAAGCCACGAGCACATCCCTTGGATTAAAGCTTCCTTAGAGCATTGTGAGGACCTGCTATCTGTCGATTTTGCTTGGAGAATTAGACTGACACTTTGTGTTGTCGAGTACATGTATTACTAGGCCAGTTACGGCTTTCAGTAACAACCGCCCAAAACACACTTTGATTTGCAATTCACTTGCATTCCCAGCATGTCTCCAGTTTTCCAATGTCATTCTTGCACCTTGCATGCCCTGCATGTCTCCCTTACTGGTGGTGCTAAGTAGTTTCCGTTCTCTGTCAATGATCGTATGCCCAACAAGTGCTTTGGAGTTGCCGTTTACGACCATCTTTTGTTGAGGTTGCGGAAGTTCGACAATACTATGCCTTGACAATCTCGTAGAAGCATGGAAGAAGAGGATGGGGGGAGAGCCGGCCCATGGGAATCCTCCCTTGCTACATAATTTTTATTTTTTTTGAATCCTAAGGGCCAACCCTTAGGTTGGGCGCCCTAAGTATGGAGGCAAACCCACGGATATACTGTCGATAAAATCCAGCCATGACTAAAAATATTTTAAGCTCCTCAACCGTGTTGGGATGTGGCCATCGAAGAATGGCAGCGACCTTGTCAGTGTCCATCTTGATGCCAGAATAAGAGATCACATGATCGAGGTAATGTATCTCTGTTTTAAAGAAATCGCACTTGCGTTGCGTAGCATACAACGCGTGACCTCGTAGCTGTTCAAACACTAAATGTAAGTGTTCTATGTGTTCATCTTCAGTCTTACTGTAAATGAGAATGTCATCAAGGAAAACCACAACAAATTTTCCAAGATAGGGACGTAAGACACTATCCATGACTGTCATAAATGTAGTTGGAGCATTGATTAGACCAAAAGATATAACAAAAAATTCAAAATGCCCGAAGCGTGTTCTAAAAGCAGTTTTGGAGATATCTTGTAAAAGGATACGCACCTAGTGGTATCATGAACGAAGATCTATCTTTGTATAGTATCTTGCTCCATGGAGTTGATCAAACAACTCATCTACTCTTGGTAGAGGATACTTGTTCTTGATGGTTATGGCGTTTAATCCACGATAATCTACGCACATACGCATAGTACCATCTTTCTTTTTTACCAATAGAATTGGTGATGCCCAAGGCGAAGTGCTAGGTCTAATGAAACCATGGGCGAGGTAGTCAGCCAACTAATTGTCAACCTCCTTGGCTTCTTTAGCACTCATACGATAAGGTGGTTTACTCACCGGTTTAGTGCCTAACAAGACATCTATACCATGCTGCATATCACGTGGAGGAGATAAACCCGGCGGTAAATCACTTGAGATCACCTCACTATTCTCCGTGAGTCAGCTTTTGTCGTGCAAAAGGAGAAAGTAAGCTAGAGTTATGCTAGGATGGAGAATCTTGTAATTCCTGTAATGTTTGTTTTACAACAGTTGCACGTTGCTCTATAGAATTAAAATTGAGAGCACTTTGCTCGATAGAATTGTTAACACTTTGTTTATCATTAGAATTCATTGTACTTTGCATACCATTACTAGAATTCACTGCACTTTGCTCTTGAGAATTCACAAGACTTGGAGACAAGCAGTAACACAAAAAGACTTCATCTATTAAATTTTCTTTCTGTAAAATAGAAAGCTTGGCTGTACATATGAGAGGTGTAGATGGTATATTTTTCTCGCCAAGCAAAAGCACATGTTTACCATTGGTCATAAAGGATAAGGAGTTGTGTTCATAACTAGTGTGCAATGTGTTTCCTAAACCATGCAGCCACTCCCGTCCTAAAACTACATCAGCACGGTCCATGTTCATAACTTGGAAGTCAAGGGTCATCGTATGATTTTGAACAATAAGCTCAACCCCTTGAACTACCGTGTCCCATACTTCTTTATCATTCCAAGACATCTGCTCCACCACAAACTTGTGAGAGCCGGGAGTCTGTGTAAGCTTCAATTTCTTGACTAGCTTATAGTTCAAGAAGTTATGAGTTGCACCATCATCCACTAAAATACGAACATGTTGTCCATTAATAGTGCCATGCATGCTAATCAAATCACGGGGCCAAAGGTGGGCTGCCACATTGAAGCAGGCACACAACACTTGTGCTTTTCTTCCATATAAAGAACCTCTACAACACAATATTTAGGAGATGAATCTAATGCGAGGCATTGCACCGTGTGCATGGCCTTTTCTTTGCCTTGCAAAAGAGGACAATCTTTCTTGTTATGTTGGTTCGAAAGATATTTAAAACACAAATTCTTCGCACGCTCAAAATCGACAGTGCTGAGAGACCCACATGAAGTATCTCGTGATTTCTTAGCTTCTTAGCCTCTTGCGGGCGTGGAGAGTTAGATTGTCTCTTATTCCTCTTGGAACGTGTGGGAGATCTACCTCGCCATTGGATCTTAGCTACATTGCTCTTAGCAAAATTATTCTTAGAGTAGGGAACATTTCCTTTCCTCTCTTGGTCATCATCATATCTTTGGGCATGACTGATGGCTTCTTCCAAAGTTTTTGGATGTTGGGTCTTGACATGAAGACGGTAGTCTTTGTCAAGACCCCTATCAAAACCCCGTATCTTTTGGAATTCATCTAGACCTTCTAGTTTTCATATGATTTCTCGATACTTTGAAAGGTACTGTGTGAGAGAGAGGCAAGACATGCGGCATGCATCCCATGCTAACCAATTCTTATCTTCTTCATTGGAGTCCAAAAACTCTTTGGAGAAAGAAGCTTGAAACGCAGCCCAAGATGGAGGACGGGCATCTATTGCAAATGTCATCCACCACTTATAAGCATTGCCTTTAAGAGATAGACTTGTTTCCACAGTTGTCTTTATATCCGGGGTGTGTTTCAATTTATGAATATCACTCCATTTGTGTAAGAACGTATTGACCGCATCCTTGTTGCGATCACGCTCTTCCTCGTGAAACTCAGGAATGGTGATATTCTTAAGTAATGCATTGCTACCTTCTGCATCTTCTGAAGCACTTGTCTCTTGGACTCCTTGAGTCATGCGAGCTTGGTTCCCTTGAACTGTGCCACTTGTGGCTCCTTGAGCCGTCTGTGAATTCATAAATTTCACAAGTAACTCCGTAAGATTGGTAACATTTGCATTGAGTGCAGAGAGGTTGCGTTCAAGTACACTTTGGCGATTTTCCAAAGTCTTGAAACAACCATATCTACAAGGCCATGATCTCCTAAATCATCGTCATAATCCATATTAGTGTCAGTCGCACCCGTGGTGCCCTGATTTTGATCTACGTGCTCAAAATCAAACGTGTGTGTAGGTGGGATATTCTCACTGGCCATGGTAAACACACACTAATGTAAAGAGAGAAAAAAAAAACGTCAACTTGTACCTTGTGAAATTGAAGTCTTTGTGTTTTGTATGCTCCGCGATTTGCGTTGCATGAGAACCTCGCCTTGCGGAAATTGTAGCGCTTCATGTGTCGTTCGTCGTAAGAACACCTTTGTAGATTCTTCACAAAAACTCGTCGTTTTTGTGAAGGCTTTTGTTGACTTTGAAGCTACCTCCTTAAGGAAAAAAGAATTTTTGGAGGAAAACTTGCCTTCCTCCAAGAAGTGAAAAGGAATGGTGAAACTACTTCCTTGAAGTTTGAAGGTTTCCCTTTCCTTCTAGTTTTCCTTTCAACACAAGTATGCTATCTTTCCTCGTTATACACAACAAGGGTCAATAGCTTGATGGTAAAGTGTTGGCCTCTTACCCTCATAGGGTGGGTTCAACCCTCCTTCATGCAGGAGCTAAGCGGACCTTTCTGCGCGCGTAGCCAACGGTGCCAACAGAAGCCTTCGAAGCCTCGGTGTTATAGAGTTGTCGGTTGAATTTTCCTTGGTTGCCCGTTGTGGGGTGGTCGCGGTCGGCTGTCGTTGTTTGCGCGCGTTGCACATAGGAAATTGTGTCTGCCTTTCTTTTGTTGCACAACAGAGCCGTCGCTGTCTGCGGATCATGGGAGAGAAGTAGCACGTCACATGCACATGCAACCCGCTTTTCCCCTTCTCCAAAAATAGCTCAGATACCAGTGAAAGGGCGGTGATAATGCCTGTGCTAGTCTCCACCCAACCGTGCTATCTTATAGCCTCCCCCTAGCGCACACACTGTCCTGCCGTGCCGGTGGCCTTGCCCATAGGACCCATGTCCTTACAAGCTCCTTATTCTTTGTGTATATAGAGAATAAGGTTAGTGTATGTACACATAGTGGGTGAATATTGGGCGTTCGACCTCGGACAAAGACAGAACACCTTTACCCCAACAACTAGTAGTTGTTGTCTTTAAGTGGGAGGTTGTTGGGGTAAAGGCGTTACACCTCTACCTATGGCGCCCACTGTGTGTACATACACACTACCTTATTCTTCATATACCAAAAAGAATAAGGAGCTCCCCACTACTTAGAGGCCTTCTCCACCCACACACAATGCACTCTCTTCTCCCTCTCCTGCACTGCACTGTGTACACATGCATCTACGTACTCCGCACTCTTTCATAGGTAATCACTTCTTGCACATGGCCTAGTGTAGGAAGGATGATGGGACACCTGTTCTTGCATGGGATCATACTGTTAATAAATAATTTGAAAAGCCTTGTTTGTATTGGAAAGAGCCATGAGCTAGAAGAATATCTCCTTGGACCATACTTCTCCAACCAACAAGCCATCACCATGCAAACAACAAGTAACTTGCATAAGCAAGCATTGGACAACTAATATTGTTGATCCGAATAACAAGAGCTTTATGGAAATGACCCCTGCATTCCATGTTTTAACAAAAAAATTGATGATTTATTTGTTTGTATGATGGTTGCAGGTAACATCTATGGAGCTTGCAACATTTTTTATCTACTCTCCTCTCCCTTGCATGTACCTAACAAGGTGTATCTCTCCTGTGAGAGTTTGAATGGATTTTAATGGTTTCTAAAAGTTGTTGACTTCCTCATGTTGTTGTTATTTTGTGATTTTCAATTCATAAATGCTGCCTACACACTCACCCATGCATCACAACTTAAATAAAACCAATCGTTCTAGTGGCGACATAGAAGAGTCGTCAATTGCGCGCGCGCGTGCACACACACACACACACACACACACACACACAGAGAGAGAGAGAGAGAGAGAGAGAGAGAGAGAGAGAGAGAGAGAGAGAGAGAGAGAGAGAGATTTCATTATTGTCCTCGAAGGTCAAATACGACGTATGGGACCAAAAGAAAACATATCACGTGGGGTGTGTGGAGCTAATAAGTGAATCTCGATGTGCTGAAGAATTGCGAAAATGAGCGTCGCAATAGAGAATCCACATCGTGGTTGGGACATCAATGTGTGCTCGTAAGTGACTCTTGATGCTTAAGAATTGTGGAAATGAGCGTTGCAATAGAGCGTCCACATCGTTGTTGGGAGAGGAATGTGTGCAAGGAGAGCTCATTGGTTGAAAATGTGGGAAAAACAAGCTCTAAGGTGATAAAAGCCTAAGCACTCAAGTAGAGTGTGATGCTAAGACTTGTGAACTTTATGGGGGCATAAAGTACATTATCGATGAGACTCCACGATGGTGCGCCGACTCCTTGTCCTGCACCGCAAAGAATGGGAGCTAGGCTAGATGGAGGCAATAGTGCAAATTGCACCAAAGGGGATGGGCTCGAGCATGTAAGGGAGGGTGTATATAGAAGCAGATGGTTTTGTAGTTGATGGCAACATACGTGGTATTATGTATGAAGTGTGAACCCTCAAATTTCTCCCAAGCTCGATACATTGGCATTGTAAAAAATCCTCATTTACTTTTGAGTCTATCAAGGCATCACGAACCAAGTGTAATTCATCCCAACTTCCAAACCACTTCTTCATGTCTTGCATGGATCTGAAACTTAAGATTTTTCTTTTGTGCATTTTTTGGACTTTTTACTTGCTTTCCATGCAATTCTCGGAAGTTGAATGTGAAGGATTTTCCCACATCTTAACCATGTACTCCACCACTCTCTCCATATCCATAATCTCAAAGGGAAGTGATCCAGACTCAAGAAATAACAACATGTATGGTGTTTGAGTCTTTTTTTGGAGAGATAACTACAACTTTGAAATTACAACACACAACCCTCGTGTGGTGGATGTAGCCCAACCCCTTAAGGTGGAGTCATCCCGAACGGATAAGGTTGGCCAAACCACATGGGAAACATCCCTAAGGACTAGACCATGTCTTCGAGCAGTCAAGGGGTGTTGAACCCACCACCTATAAAATCACAGGCTATGACTCTTCCAAGTGAGCTAACACTCATTGACATGGTGTTTGATTCTTGGCTTGAAGAAAGGAAAACTCCTATGGACATTCTCAAACTCTTTCCAAATAGACTTTAGAGATGCTAGGCCTACCACTCCATAGGCTACTTCAATTCCATAAAGAAGTACACGTGTCATCAAGGTGGAGAGAGAGAGAGAGAGAAAGAGAGAGAGAGAGAGAAGAAGAAGAAGAAGAAGAAGAAGAAGAAGAAGAAGAAGAGAGTTTTAACGCGTAGGAAACTATCCTTAAAGATCTACCCGACGAGGAGTTGAAGAGAGAGAGAGAGAGAGAGAGAGAGAGAGAGAGAGAGAGAGATTGCGCACATGCTTAAGAGCGACGGCTCCTCCCGGCAAAAAAGTTCTCCGTGCCCACCAAAGGCCCACCACACCCCTTCACGCAGCCACCGTTCTTCCCACCGACACAATTGCAACGTGCATTTTCTCGCCTTAACGGTTACTCCTGTGACTCGGCGGTGAGGACCGTTTGCCTGGCGGGAAGAAGCCTTAGTGGTTGCGATAGGAGGACAACACAATAACTTTTGTCTTTAGCGTTTTGATATCGGCTGGAGCTGTAGCATGTGCACTTACTGCCGATAGGTGGTAAAGTCTTGCTCTGAACCGGCCACCCACCGGAACCAAGGCATGTGCGCAGGCTGAGAGAGAGAGAGAGAGAGAGAGAGGGTTCACCTCAACTCATTTGCCTTGTACATCATGACTTGCAAATTGGAATTGGAATTTGAAGAGAGGGGGAGAGAGAGAGAGAGGAGAGAGACACACACACGAGTCAAAGACTCACGCTAGCGGTTTGTGGGAGGGGAGTCGACGAAGTGGATCTTACACCGTTTTGACGAGTCAATTTGGAAGCCGAGCGCCAAAGCAACAACATTGCTGCGTACAACACCAAGGTACCTCCCTGCCATATGAGGCTGCATCTTTTTTTTCGTTTTGTGCAGACGGCCATTTTCTGGAGGTCTGAGATTTCTATGGATCCTATTTCATCTTTTTGGCTCCATTTCTGTGTGCTGTTGTGTAAAGCTGTGTTTAACTTCGTACAAGCTGAATCTTACGTTGCCAGGTCCACGAGACCATTCAACTTACAGACGAGCCATGTTTATTCTTTCAACTTAAGAACCTAGGAGACAAAAGAAAGTGGTCAGTAATTGATGTCTCTGTGTGTCATTGTTGGTACTAGAAATGGAAAAGAGTGCCAGAATCCTCAGAGAGATGTGCATACAAGATGGGAGGTAGTGCCACGTTTGTGTAGGCCTGTGCCCAGTGCACCTTTCGTCCTTTTTTCTACGTGTACAACAAGCATGCTTCATAGACCATCCCAGAGATATTTGTAGCTGAAAAAGGAAAAATATGGCTGATGGGTGGTGGTTCTTGAGTTGTGTTCACTGTTAACTAGCTTCTTCCATGGCGAGATATGGGAAGAACTGTGCCATGAAACCTGAAATAAACATGAATGTAACAGCGAGTTGATTTGAAACCACAAAGAAGAAGGAAAAGTTGTCAAAACGAGCTAGAAATCGATTCATTGGAGCAAGAGCATTTTTATACATAGGGAGGTTGGTCGTCCTAAAATGTTGTAGTTTATCTAGAGTAACATGGAACAGGAATGAGGTGGGGATGACAAAAGCTAGTAAACGAGGTGGTACAAAAAAGGGGAACAAAAGTGGAGCGATCCTAATCTGATGATAGTCACTTTTAAGATCGATTTTGCTAAAACAAGTAGAATGATGTTATCTATCAAGTATATCATTGGTCTTGGGTGTTGGAAACTTGTTCATGATGGTAATCTTATTAAGAGCCCTGTAATTGTCATCACCACGTCATCATCTTCTGTGCTCGCTCTCTCTTTTACTGTCTTTGCCGGTCCGTTCTAATGCCACATCATCACTTTTATGAAAGCTTGAGGTGTTTATAGGAGACGGGTCTCTGGGAGCGTGTGAGATTGACACCAAAGAGACTCTTTGCCACATCCAGAAAGAGAAATCTGAAATCTCTTATCATAGTTCGGTATCTACATGGATATCTAAAGCTGATAGGATGAATGAGGATTTCTTTGCACATTTCAAGGAGCATCCCATGGGGACTTCTATTAGGGCCATGTGTGATTCTATAGATAGATTTGCACATAGATCGTGATGAGGTCCTTGGCATAGCCTTAGACTATTTTGAGCTTTTGTTTACTATAGATCAGTCGACTGATGATGCTATGCATGCAAGAGAGGAGGTTTGGTTTGATGTTCGGCCAGTGGTTATGGAGGCTATGAGTCACAATTTACTCACTCCTTTCACGTTGCTAGAGATGCATGGTGCAGTGGTTGGTATACATTGTGCCTCTTGTCTTGGAGAGGACGGGTAGACACGACAACTTTGGAATGTGCTTAGTCCAATTATGCTCTTTGGTCTGCAACATTTTTTTGTTACAAGCAAGATGTCTCCCACTATGGCCTTGGGGCTCATGTAACCAACTTGGACACCCCAAGTTTAGATTCTGTCGCGACACAAAAGAGAATTCACTTCAAAATTATTCACAACTTTAGATCACAGTGCAATTTGAGACACACGACCCGGTGTAGTTCCATGCCCAGAGGTATTGGCCTCAAAACCTGGCGCCCCTTTTGGTATTTCTTTGATATTAATCCTTGTGCAAAGTACAACTCTCATCGGGAACCTCCGCTCTCAGACTCTGTGTCCAGATGCTCTGAGAAGTGAGGCCTTAGGGCTCTTTTATTCTTACAAGGGATGCCAAAAGCAGAGCCCCAAAAGCAATTAAACTCAAAAGCAACTTGATCAAAAGCTTTAAACTTGAAAGCATTAATCCCCAAAAAGCAATGGGCTCCATAAATTGCCAAAAAGCAGTCATCATAATTTGTGGAAATCCGTACAGCCTGCCACACCAGCAGCTGTCAGCGCAAAACGCGGAAATCCGTAATGTCTGCCACGTCAGCATACCAACGTAAATTCCGAAAATTTGTACTGCTTGCTGCCACGTCATCTGTCTGCCTGCCCGTACTGTCTGTTGCCACGTCATCAGTTTGTGACATACCCCCCTCTTGAAAGAATTGTAATCGCCCTCCATTACGCTTGCAAAACAGACAGAGGCCATAAACCAGTTCAGTAGACACTGACTCTAAGTACCGACGCATTAGGCATGACGCATCTAGCACTTGTATAAAGACGATAGTCACATCACTGTACATGACATTACAGGACATCACATGACAAATCAATCACTGAAACATTCATTCCAAATCTCAGACCATGACTGCCAGCAACGTATTTAGTAACCACACCTAGATCTATTATGGACCTCACTGATGCCGGGTTAACTAATCCCATATTGCGATCATGTCTATAGAGATTTTCGACTCAAACACTGTCGTGTGCGAATAGTCATTCGCCTCTAGCACTCGTGTGCGAGAATCATTCACCTCAAGCACTTTCGTGTGCGAGTAATCATTTCCGGGGATCCCAATCCATCACTAAGTTCATAGAGTGGTCCAATCATTCAGTTCCAGCTATGTGGCCAACTCATCCCGCAGGAACTCTTGATGCGCGCACTACAGTTCCATTGAATCGGTCGTGATTCAATTATCAGGTTCATTTGGGAGTTGTCACTGCTCCAAAATCATCGTCTCATTCTTAATTCTGCTCTCTGTCTAGAATTAATAGATTCTTTTATAAAACATTAGTTTTATTCAAAATTTAAAATCATCTTCCAAAAAGTCATATTTCATAAATTCATTAAGCAAAATAATGCTAGTTCATCCATAATTTTCTATGTAAAATCTGTTATGAAACGAGTATCGCCTCGTCCTATTGTCCTTTCAATCTGTCAGTCGTTCTGATTCTTGTGCCTTTTGGGGCACCGTGTTGCGATATGTCTTTGTTCTCCACATTCAAAACACTTTCCTATTTTGAAATATTCATCTCTCTGATCTTCTGTCAGTGGAGGTTGTCTATCTCTCTGTCGATTATTTCTGCTATGACTTGTTGAAGATTCATTTGATGGGTAAGTCAAATTACCCGAATGTATAGCAAATCCTCGCTTCGCATGTCCCATCAACTGTTGTATGGACTTGGATTTCCTTTCAAGACAGTAGTCTCGAATTTCTTTGGGAAGTCCACAACAAAACCGCTCAATCTGCTCCTTAAAACTGGTCTTCTTAAAGGATGAAATAAGTAGAAAAGTTTCCCAAAATCTTTCACAGTAAGAATCCAAAGATTCCGTCTTGACCATCTGAATATGGTTTTAGTCAGTAATCACGTCTCGTTCGTATCCTTGTGTGAGCCATGAAGAAATAAAGAGTTTCTTAAATTTCAACGACTTTGTCGACACTTGTTTCCTTAACAAAAGAGTGGACCACCATGTCCGTGCATTGCCTTTCAGAAAGGATGCCGGTCGTTCAATCTTGGAGTGCTTTGTATAGCGGCCTCTAGAAAATGCTATGTCAAACTGTTGGACTAAGGCTAAAGCTTTGGGAGCATCTCAAAACCCTAAAAAGTACTCAAACTTTACTGATTGTCCTCCCTCTTTGAATTCTTTGGGCTTTTTGCCCTTGTCGTCGCGGAAATCATATTGATTGGCTTTGTAAAAGTGCTTTCTTTGCATAAAACATGATATTTCCGTCGTTTCTTGCCCTTTCTGTCCTCATCATCGAGTCAGAAGAAGATGAGCTGTTCGAGCTGTCAAAAGAAAATGAGTACGAATTGGGCAATCCTTCAGGTGTAAACACTTCTTCTGCTTTCTGGCGTTTTCAAAAGTGTTTGGCCCAAGTAATGGGGAAATCAGTTCTCTTGTTACACTTCTTGAGTTGCTTTTCGACGGCTTCTCCGTGTCCAGAAGTTGATTGCTTTGGGTGTGGCAGCATCATGGAGTTCTTCTTCAGTAAACATTCTTGGAGTAGGAGGCTTCTTGATTGCCGGTTTGATTGGTGGCTCGGTGGCTTTCTGCCACTGAGTATGCACTTCAACCATCGATTGCTAAAAATTTTGCAAATTGGGATTTTTAGCAAACTGAGGCATCTGCTTTTGCACTCGTCAACCTGCTGTCGACGTTGCATCTCCAAGAGTTCATACTGTGTGGGCCGGGGTGGCCCGTACTCATCTTTTGCTAAGTCGCTTGAATTTTTTGTATTGCCTCCTCCTGCCTCAATGGTGGCAGAATAGGTCGACTGATTCTTTTTGGAATCCATAGGTGTCGTGAGGAGAAGGATCGGATTTTCCGGTAGAAGAGAAATCGGCTATGCTCTGATACCATTGTAACAAACTTGGACACCCCAAGTCTAGATTCTGTCGCGACACAAAAGAGAATTCACTTCAAAATAATTCACAACTTTAGATCACAGTGCAATTCGAGACGACACAACCCGGCGTAGTTCCGTGTCCAGAGGTATTGGCCCCAAAACCTGGCACCCCTTTTGGTATTTCTTTTATATTAATCCTTGTGCAAAGTACAACTCTCGTTGGGAACCTCTGCTCTCAGACTCTGCGTCCAGATGCTCTTAGAATTGAGGCCCTTAAGGCTCTTTTATTCTTACAAGGGATGCCAAAAGCAGAGCCCCAAGAGCAATTAAACTCAAAAGCAACTTGATCAAAAGCTTTAAACTTGAAAGCATTAATCCCCAAAAAGCAATGGGCTTCATAAACTGCCAAAAAGTAGTTAGCGTAATTTGTGGAAATCCGTATAGCCTGCCACGTCTGCAGCTGTCAGCGCAAAATGTGGAAGTCGGTACTGTTTGCCATGTTAGCATGCTAGCGAAAATTCCAAAAATTTGTACTGATTGCTGCCACGTCATCAATTTGTGACACTCATTTCTCTTATACTGAAATTTGTGACACTCATTTCTCTTATACTGAAATTTGGAGATGTATCGTCCCTCCAACAATGAAGGCCGATCACACTCATGTCTTCTGCGTATAAGATTTTAGCATGATGAGCATGCATGAGAGACCGTTTTTGCCTTACCTCATACATCTTTCACAGATAGTTTGGTACAGAATCGATGCATTTTGGATAGCATCTTCACCTTTTATGAGGCAGTTGAGTTGGCACGACAGGCGGGACAGCTAGTGGTTGTCATGTTTGAGAAGGCTTATGATAGAGTTGATTGGGCTTTTTTGGAGGACACTATGCAGAGGATGGTGTAATAGGCTTGGACACCCAAGTGAGAAATCAATACCAGCACACGAACAGAAACTGCAACAATTGAACTTGAGAAGAAGAGAGGGAGAAGTGGAGAGTCGACACGAAGCAGTGGAGTTTAGCTTCCAGATGCACTGGCCCCAAAGATTGGTGCCCCTTCCGGTATTTCTTTCTTTATTGCTGTTCACAAAGGTACAACTCCCGAGGGTCCGACTCTTTGCTAGCTCTTCCCTGCTTTTGTCTCCGAGAAAGGCCTTGGGCACTCTTTTAGAGTTACATGGGGCCTAAAAGCAAATCCCCTTAAAAGCATTGAGTTCCAGAAGCACGTGCCTAAAGCTGGCACTCAAAAATCTCTTGCGCAAAAGCATCCCAAATGCGGGCCGTGTAAGAGACTTGGACACTCCAAGTCGAGAATCTACCGCGACACCACAAATAATCACTTCAAAACAGTTCACAGTTCACAATTGATTCGACACTGGCCCGGCGGAGTTCGTGCCTAGAGATATTGGCCCCAAAGACTGGCGCCCCTTTCGGTATTTCTTTTTGTATTAATCTGCAACTCAAAGTACAAGCGAGTAGCCGGGACTCACTCTGAGACTCTACGTCCCGATGCTCTGAGAAGTGAGAGCCCAAGCTACCAATATAAAGGTTTACAAGGGATGGTAAAAGCTGAGCCCCAAAAGCTGAAAATCAAAAGCTCTTCAGGAAGTAAAGTAGAAGAGGTTTCTCTCTCATAGGCTTTGCAAAAATAAAGCAAAGAGCTCTCTCTCTCTCTCTCTCTCTCTCTCTCTCTCTCTCTCTTCCAATTGCGTAGCCAGCCAAAAAGCAAAACTGCCGCAAGTCTGCCTGTTTTTTCTTGCTACCGCAATTCCCGCCGCAAAACGTGGGCGTCCGTATAGCCAGCCACATGTCACCCAACCGGCAGCCAGCCACGTCATCATTTGCTGCATCCTTGCCAGAGGGTGTGTGTACTGGGCAGCCCTGTCACCGAGTTGTGTGAGGCCGTACAGTTTTGCGACGTCAGCACTTGTTAGCGCAAAACACAAAGCAGCCTGCCATGTCATCAAATTCACTGTTTTAGGCTCTTGTACACTTTCAGCAGGTTTTTATCCATCAAGGCGTCTTATTAACCCCTTAGCTATGCCACGTCAAGCACTTGTGACATTACCCCCTCTTAAAAGAATAGTAATTACCCTCGATTACGCTGCAAAACAGGCAAAGGACAAATATTAGCTCAATAGACACTGATTCTATGTACCCATGCACCAAATTGCACACCTTCAGTACTTGCACAAAGGCAGCAATTACTGATCAATCACATCATATAATATATTTCCGTCGAGATCTCGGATACAAATCATGAGCATTGTAACTTATTGATCATTGTAACTTATTTAGCAAGCACATCCAAACCATGCTGATCTTTTCACGGATGTCTTGATCCACTAAGCCTTGTCACTATCAGATCGATGTCCTTTCTCACATTTCAAGCAGACATGCGATTGACTATCCTAAATAAGAAGAGAGTGAGCCTTGGGGACATCTTTTAAGGCCCTTGGCCATCTAAAAGTAGTTACATGAAAAGCATCAAGTCTAAAAGCATCTGGTCCCAAAAGCTAGCGCCCTTAGGGATTGTCCATATATCAGTACCACGTCAGCAGAAGTCAGCGCAAAACGTGGCGTCCGTACAGTTGCCACATCATCAACTCTTCTAGGCAATTTGTAGAGAGAGTGTGTGTGCATGCACGCGCGCTTTATTTTCAGGCCCCATTGGCCGGGGCTCCATAAGTGGTTGGGGGTTAGGATTTTAATCCTAACCCATTTAATAATTGGGCCACTCGATGAGGATCCTGTAAGTTGGAGAGAGAGAGAGAGAGAGAGAGAGAGAGAGAGAGAGAGAGAGAGAGAGATTTGTTTGGATTCAAATGCAGGTCATTACAAAGGACAAATTCTTGAAGATTTCAAACTGTTCGATTTGGATTGTAATTTTGGAGCCATGAGTTTTGTATTTCGGGGATCTCGTGGAGATTTAGAAAGTGGATTTGCAGATTTTATCCCTGAACGCCGAAACGTGGTAACCGACTTTGATTGTTCTATCTGACATCACCAATATGACGTAAAATTCGGCATATTGTGGGAAGTTATAGCTGAATTGCTATAATGTTTAGTTTTTAGATGCTTCTTACCCTACCTACCCCCGCCCAAAAAAAAAAAAAAAAAGGGGCCCGGGGGGGGGGGGGTAAAAACTGGGGTAACTTTGTGTGTATGTAGATATGTCTTATGTTTTGATAGGACACACACGTATACACGCGTGTAACCATATAAGCATGCGTATCGCCTATGATTGTACGTACGGCATGACATCACATACTTGCCAAGTTGGTAATCTTTTTTGGGTTTTCTTTTCAGAGGTTTCATGCAAATGGCAGGTCCATCAACTCAAACTCAATGGCATTTCTTGTCACAGGTTAATTGCCAGAGTTATAGTTGCTGTGATTTATTATGTTCTTTCAAACTTGAGCCATCTCTTATTTGTGTCTTTTTTGATCCCAGTGCTATTATTGTTTATGATTCTGAACTCTCATCAGATGTCTCCCAATTTTCTGGTTTGTCTTTTTGGTTATGATCTATTTTCTAGTAGATTTACGAGACTAAGTATGAGCTGATCAGCAAAGGCTTTCTTGTATTGATTCTTACAGCTTTGGCTGGGAATGGGCATTTTTCTCATGGCTACAGGTCTACGTGTGTATGCCATATGCCAACAGCTGCAGGCACAAGCACAAGCTCATGCTGCTGCTGCAGCAGCTGCAGCTGGAGGTCTGGTTGGTCACACAGAGTTTCGCCTTCGAATGCCTCCATCCATAGCTTTTGCCACGAGGGGTCGTTTGCAAGGTCTCAGACTGCAACTTGCACTACTCGATCGAGAGTTTGATGACCTTGGTATGTACCTTTTACTTTTCAGTACTACCAGTTCAATTTCTATCTATTTCATAAGGGTGTGCGTGCTGAGTTTGCGTCATGACTCTGGAGATGCAGGGCAGACTTAGAGATAATGAAGTGTAGCTCTACCAAAACCCAGAGATGATTTAGGAACCTGATCTCTCTCTCTCTCTCTCTCTCTCTCTCTCTCTCTCTCTCTCTCTCTCTCTCGCCCCCTCCTGTTGCTGCTCTCTTTCGCGCCCATCCTGCCCGCCCCTCCCCTCACCTGTCGCGCCTGCCCCCCACAGCCCCTCCCCCCCCCAGGTCTGTATCACGCGCTGCTGCATTTGCAAGAGTGTTCAGAAGTTCCGAACCACAAACCAGGGCAATCAGAAAATTTTCAGAACAGTTTTCTGGGATTTTCTGGGAATTCCAGAAGTGCAGGTGAAGGATTCAGTTTCTCAGCTTTTCAGAAATTGCATAATCGTATGCTTCTCATATGCTTGAATATGCCTACTTGATGTGAGAGAACATGTACGCATAATGTGCAAGAACATGTATGTGTAATGCGGGTTTCTCTCTCTAAAGAGCTTTCCCTCTCCCCCTCTCCCTATCCCTTTGTGGCTCTCAAGCATGAGAAAGCAAAATAGCAAGGATGACCCTCTGGAGCAACCTCCTGGGCACAATAAAGACGCTCGAAGAACTCGTGTCAGTGCAGGAAAGCAAGATAAACACACTTGAAGATCGTGTGATGGCCCAAGATGAAGAGATTGCGTTACTCCAGAAGGAGCTCGCAGATTTGTGATCAGGAAATGCACTCGAAGAGGGAGCGCTCCAACCCTCGGTAGTTGAGGAACTCAACACGATCAAAGAACAAGTACGGGCCATCAAAGAAGGCGAGGAGTAACACAAAGAAATGACGACTTTGTGGGTAGATTTTATTACAAAGACCCAACAAAAAGCGGACGAAGCCGAGAAATGGATTGCAATCGCCAAGAAAGGGAAAGGCAAGGAAGCAACCCCCACACCCACCATCATTAACATGACGCTAGAAGAGGAGCAAAGGAGGCGTATGCGTGCCTTACATGTGAGGATTTGTGGCCTCAAAGACCAAGATAATATTGATGCAGAGGTAAAAGAACTCATGACTATGATGGGGATTAGTGAGCCAACGCAAATGAGAGCTTGGAGAGCGGGCAATAAGAAAAACGGAGGCAATGGGGAAACCTCGAAGGAAAGGGCACTTATCCTTCGTTTCCCCTCCATGGAAGCAAAGGACTTTTTGAAGAAGAGAAGTCTTAAAAAGACCGGCATATTTCTCGGAGATGACCTCACCCTCTCGTAGATCGCTCATATGCAGGAGGTAATGCCAGACATTAGAGCGGCAAGGGAAAAAGGTAAGATTGCTTTTTACCGAGATGGGAGAGTGGTGATATTGGAGCCACGCTCCGCATGACGGTGCGAGACCTATGGGACCACACTCAAAGTTGCTACTTGGAATTGTAATGGATCTCTACGCCTTGATGTGGATGCTTTTGAGGATAGTTTTTGAAATCGGCCCGTAGGGCGGTAGGCTTTAGCTTTCACCCGATCTTTACACTTTTAAACTTTACGACACAGAGGAACTTCACGAATAAACCTGTGACTGGGAATTACACTTCAAAACAAACCACGGCTTGGGAGCTAGAGCGCTCCCAAGCACAACAACACTTTTACTATATTCTTAGTACGGCCATCGAGCTGTGAACAAGATATGCAAAAGGCAAGTGAGAATGAAAGGAAAGCCTTGAATCTATGTAAAGCTTACAATCATAACGAAAATGCAGCTAACCAAGAAACACCTAGTCCTATTTTACCACACCAGTTGAGCTTAATGAAGAAAGAAACCCACTGATTTCAATCGTTTAAACACACGACGACGTTAGATAAGAACATAATTAATCTCTTGTATATATACAAAAAAGCACCTCTTTGGCTAACTAGCTAAGTGACGCCTTTTTGTTTAGTCCCTGCGGTTGGCTTACTTTATCGACTGTGTAGTAACCTTTCTCTTTTTTTCAAGCGTAAGCTTGTATTGAGCTTCAACAACTTTACAGGGCCATTTCCTGCATCCCTTGCCAACTCCAGTAGCTTGTATTGAGCTTTAACAACTTTACAGGGCCATTTCCTGCATCCCTTGCCAACTCCAGTAGCTTAGAGGTCCTTGACCTTAGTGCAAAGCAAATGTGTTCACAGGCAAGGGAGTATTCCTGCGTTTTTCAAGAATCTGCATGAAGATCTATGCACAGAGTATGGCTTGGGTTCAGTGCTTACCATGAGAAGAGTTCACCCCTTAAGGCTAAGCAAAATTCTAAACTTCCAGAGCAGAGATGCAACCTTAGCGTTTCTATGCAGACATTGCACCATACTACATCCCATACCTTCATAGATAGCTTGTCCTTGCACCACTTGCGCCAATTAGGAGCTCTGATTGCAATAATAGTGGCTTACGTGTTGGCATTTGTCTTTATCATTACGGGTATGGTTGGGTGTTTCCATCATTTGACTAAAAAACAGCAGCATATAATATAAAGGAGCTGGTGCATGATTCAGTAGCTCCAGAAGAAACCAAGATGGAAATAAGTGCAGTAACAGCTTTAAAGCATGGTTCTTTTTCCTTTGAGCATTTGTTGAAAGCATTGAATCTTGGCAGTCGTGTGAAGAATCTTCTTATCACATGTGTTGCTGCGTTATTTGAAGAAAAGATGGAGGTTGCAGAGCTAGCAATGCAAGATCTTCATAAATCGGCGTCTGTGTTTAGAGATCCTTTAGAAAGACTTGCTGCATACATGTCTGAAGGGCTCGTAGTAAGGCTTCATGCTTTTAGGTCCACTATATACGGGTAAAAAGAGACTAAAGGGTTGGGTTCCCTTTCTGCTGGGGAAATCGAGGGCCATAACATAAATGCAAGAGACTGAGATGCTATGCTATCTAAAGCATGAAAAGGAGACCGCTTAACGTGAAGGACTGGGATTGGGTTACTTTTATAGCTGCTGTAGCGCTACTATAGCTTGTTGTTTTTGCTGCTTTTCTAAAAAGAGAGAAAGCAAACGAAAGCAAAAATAGAATTGCTTGCTTGCGTTAATAAAACAAAAAAGCGTTGATAAGGTAAAGGTAGCGGCTACTGTTACAGTTATCAAAGTAGACTTATGTGTCGTTTGGTTTGTCATTTTGAAGGGATGGCAAATGGGGTGACCACTGCACTTTTTCCTTTGATTGTCTATTTTTGCTGTTCATTGTTACGGAACAGAGGCAACGACACAGTTACATTCTTACCAAGGTAAGATCGGCGGGAAGAGTGCTCAGGTAACGGCTTGGCCATCATATCATAGGGAAAGAGCGTCTTGTAATTTTCGATTCTGTACTGTACTTCAGCATAATCATCAAGGAAAAGTGTAGGAGGAAATGGGATTCGAACCCATGATACAATGTATTGTATGTTGATTTAGCAAACCAATGCCTTAAGCCGCTCAGCCATACCTCCGGGAAGGGAAGGGATCGGACCTTCCCCCAACGTTAGTTTGTATTTTCAAGTTCTGTTTTATAATAAAAAAAAGAAAGTCTATATCTGTATCTATAAAAGGAAACTACAAACTATGAAAATAAGATACGATCGATTATCCACCCAAAAAAAGCAAAAATCCCACATACCAAAAAAAGTCGCAAATAAAGTTAATCCAGGTAACATAACGAAGGCATAATGATAGTAGGGTCAAGATACCACTGCCCTCCGAACCGGACGTGGAGATCTCCCCTCATCTGGCTCTCTGCAGCACGCACTTTCGAAATAGTCCCCATTACTGCTTCCCTTAATATCCGTCATATATCGTATGGGGGTTTACAGGAGATCCCAGAGCCTTAAGAGCACTAGTAGTCGTTACGTATGGCTCTTGCTGAGATTGTTTTTTTCCTGTGCTCTAGCTATTTTGCCTTTCAAACCTTTTACCGTATGTATAGTGACGGCAGCGTGATTCCATATTATCAAGGAAAGGCAGGGGGCTGCAATTTTCCCTGCTTTAGCGAAACCTAACATACCGCGACCTTTGTTAAATACGCCTACCATGCCTTTATTCATTTTAACATGCCTTGTGGACAAAAAAAAGGAGTCTGAGGCTTATTAACTCACGTTCTTGCTAGCACTACATTAACTCTGGCCTTTACGTCCCTATTGTCGCTTTTTGGGCTCGTAGAGTCGAGTTTACCGTTTACCCACCACGGAGCTTAGGGCTAACAAGTCATGACATACTCCTCGCACAACAAATCCACTTTAAAGTTAACTTATTTACTTAGCCAATTTCCGGAATGTATACGAAATCCCATAAGGACCTGAGATCTCAATAGCACCCTTGTCTAAGGCTTTAAATGAGACTTCGTATCCAAAATACAAAAACGATCTCACTATAAAGTCGTTGAAAACTTTATCAAAGAACCGGCGCTTATTCAAGAAGCAATAAAGTCTATTACCGAAAGTACTGGTTTTAAAAGCAAAAAGTAATTCGTTTGCAAAAAGATTTACATTATACGCCGTAAGAGCCCCTAAGAGCCCCTAAGATGCTAAACGTAATAGGTACTAGTTTGATAGTGATTAGAGTAGTAAACTCAGATTCAGCAAGAATATCATTTTTGGGTAGCATTGAAAGGGAATTGGCCCAAAAATTAGTACCTAAACCAATCATCATATCGGTCCCTAGGCCACCCCATTGCTGCTAGAAAGGCCCGGCTTCAAAACCGTACGTGAAGCTTCTACCCGCCTCATACGGCTTCTCCCAGGATCGAAGATCTTTATTGGCTTTACGAACGAAGGTTCAAAAAGGGATTTTCAATATGACAATGCCTGCATAGGAGCTGAGGTTGCCTTTTATTAAGTCTTTGTTTCAAAAAACAATTCTATACGGATATGTAAGGCAATCTCTAAATATATGTATACCTGGAGATAGATTACCTAAACAATTTTTCTTTGGGCCACAAAGGCTTCTGGCCTTTGTTTGCATTTGCAAAGCTTTTTTTTTGTTGTTTGTAGTTTCGTTGATTGATTTTAAACGCTTTACGTTTTACTAAGCTTCTGTCTTACTTTTATGTGCTCTTAGCTAGCCATTCAACTATTCGGTTCGGCGATTACTTTTCAACTGAAAAAAGAAAGTAAAAAGAAAGAAGGGGTTGTGCAGCTTTTCCTGGCATAGCCCCGGGAGCCTTTGGCCCTATAAGTCTTTTTGTTGTCAAGTATTCTTTGTTTTGTTGGAATGGAAGTTATTTTGTTGGCCGGCTTTACGAGACGAGTAAAGGAACCTTCAGGGCCCTCTCCAGTTCCCCGCCCTCCCTTATGTAATGTGCTTTCGAGGACTTGCGTTCCCATTGAACCTTTATTCGTGTGGTCAACTCCGCAGCGCGGGGTTCACCTCACCTCCACCTGTTAGTTTAGTGGTTGGCAAAACAAATAAAAGCTAAAGGTGCGAAGCAGTCGCTTTTCTCTTTCTCAGGCTTTAGTATCTATATTCAACAAATGAGTACTATAGCCTTTCTACCCAACAGGAGACCTTCTCTTGCCGTCTCTATTCCTTGCGACCCTAAGGTCACCACTTACCCCATTGTCGAGGTCTGGGGTGTTTGTTTTTTGGTTACCCTGTGTGACTCGTATTACTATAATCTTGCGTGTACATTTTGTATGAGTTGCCTAGATTAAAGAACATACATTTTGTTCATATCGTTCGTTGGGGCAAGAAGCTTGTTGGTAAATTCTAGGTCTACAACTGCCTTAGCTTTGGGCCAGGGGATTTGTTTCCATCAAGGTATTGTTTAAGTATTATCTATGTAAAATATACTTATAGTCCATTTCTCTTTCCATTGACCATCGAGATCCTAAATCTCCAAATGGGCATATCCCTAGCCTTTATTTGTTAGGGCTTTTGCTTTTCGGAGAATCCTGCTCCCGTAGGGCTTGTAGCTTGGCAGCCCACCGCAAGGGAACCTTATTAGGGTACTCCAGTTTCAAGTGTATTGAACAGTTATAGTGGCCCATAGGCGCAAGATGTACCTTGTGGGGCGGTCTCTTGGACATAGTCTTTTCATGCAGTGGCTGTTTATTAGTCCATGGTCCATTGGATGTTCGATGCAAGCCCGAAAACTGACACTGCTTGTACCCTTTGTTTTTGCCCTTTGCTCACTGGGCCTGTCCCTCGATGTAGTCAGTACTGGATACTGTTGGGCGGCAAAGCTTACACTTGTTCACTTATGAAGGTTCGCCGGGGCCTCTTTTCTCTCTTCCTTTTTGCTTATCTGTGACTCAGAGGCTGCCAGACCTCCTACAAAGGGAAAAGAGTCGACTGAACATCTCAGCCATTGGCGGGAGTTTCGCTCGCATCCAATCCTCAATTATTGTTCACTTTGCTTGGATCATGCTAGGTGAGCAACAGCCGTTTCGTCACGGGACTGACTTATGGGCTAACAGGTCACACTTTGGCTAAGTATCCTACAAAAATGCTTCCGAAAGCCAGAAGGATCAAGGGGATGGCCATAAGAATAGGCGCATCGTGGCATCATAAGATGTCTCGCTTGAATGAATTGGTTGGTGCTAGAAATGTTAAGAAAAGTAAACGAAAAGAGTGATAGGAAGTAAAGAAGACAGAGACGCTTCCTAACCGGAAAGCGAAGTTACCACTAATGGTATAATCAGGAAGGATAGGCTCTTTCAAGTTTCCCCCCCTCTTTGAACTGCACATGCAAGTTTCCTTGCATACGGCTTAAGCAGCAAAAAAAAGTGACGGTTGGGCTGGCCTCAGCAAGTCACTGATGGACACACGTAATGTTACTTCGCAAGTTACACATTTGCCTGTTTCTAATTCGCTTTTCCCTAGCCCAGTTGTAACATCTTTCTTTTCTCTTCTTTTGGGGCGGGGCACGCACGAAAGGCAAATTCTTTCCCTTCCTCCGCCGGCCGTAACTTCGCGATTGACTCATATTTACTTAGTACTACTCACAGTCCCGACTACCTCTACTCTTGTGTGGTTAATGGAAGTGGCCCGGCAATAGTGTTTTGTTATCCAGGATTCGAGTCAGCACTTTGGTCGGCAAATTGTTGCCTATCTTACCTCTCTTGAAGGTAAGCTAAAGCTTTTCATATCGTCTTCTGCCCACTGGACGGTATCTGATCTTACGACCAGACCTCCTGGGGGGAGCCCATTGGGTTTACCTTGTCGACATGTTGACTTTATTACAAGGAAAAGCGATCCTGTGCTATACTCCGGTGATCATTTGCCGATCGGAGCACGCAACCAAACGTCGTGTCTTAAATCACATCCCTTCCCTACAGGAGCAAGGGCCTATTTAATTATAGCTCGTAGGTGTGTGCTAGGCCGCTTTGTAGAAGCGAAGCGTCGTTGCACAGTTCACTGTGGTTAATCAAAAGGAATAATCTTGCTTCTTTTAGCAGGTTCTATGTTGCATTGTCTATTCTTTGCTTTGTTTTCCATGCTTCACACCCTCCCCAAAGGAACGCATGGTGGGGTAGGAGCCTCCCACTGGGCTGAGATGGCAATATAGCCCTTTTCTCTTCTCTTATAGGAGGGCTATACATATTGTCTTATGTCCCTCAAGTCGCACTTTGGTATAGGCGGGCTCCAAAATCGCATCTTTAGAATGAAATCCGGTCAAGAAAGGGAATCCAATTAAGAATAAGCTGCCTATAAGCATCATAACATAAGTGGAAGGTAATAGAGAAACAAGCCCTCCCATTCTGCGCATATCTTATTCATCTAACATAGCATAAATTGCTGAACCTGCGCTCAAAAAAGGTAATGCTTTAAAAAAAGCGTGATTCATTAAATGAAATACGCTAACTGAATAATTAGGAATGCCGCGAGCAGGGATCATATAGCCTAATTAACTACAAATTGGATAAGCTACGACTCTCTTTAGATCGTTTTACAACATTCCAGTAGTTGCCGCGAAGAATAACGTTATAGCTCCCACAAAAGTAATAACAATCAAAGCATTGGGTGAATATTCAAATAAAGGGGAGCACCTTGCTATCATGAATACGCCTGCTGTTACCATATAGCTGCATAAATCAAAGCGGATACTGGAGTGAGACCCTCCATTGCGTCGGGTAACCGAGTATGCAATCCCATTTATGCAGATTTCTCGATAGCGTCGACAAGAGGTAAAATACGAATAACAGTTATGGCATAAAATCCCATATTACAAAAAAGAAAATAATGATTAGATTTAGAAAAAACACTAACACGAGCAAAAGTGGTAGAAGAGTCCACTACTTAAAAAAGAGTAAAACGACCAATAATCCCGAGAGCTGATCCGAAATCACCTACTCAATTAACAGGCATAGCTTTAATAGCTGCTTTATTGGCTTAAAGTCGTGCGAACAGAGAGAGAGAGAGAGAGAGAGAGAGAGAGAGAGAGAGAGAGAGAGAGAGAGAGAGAGAGAGAGAATGGCGATGGACACACGAGAGACGGATGGAAAAGGCTGGCAAGCCTCAATAACTCCAGATGGCAAAAACTGCTGTGTACAAGAGAAGATGAATGGGAGAGTGCATCCCCCCCCTCCTATATATAGGAGAATAGGGAGTAGGTAGGGCAGATCAGAAGCCCCGACGACCATGCACAAAAAAACCATAAATGAGGAAAAAATAATAAAGGACCAGAATAGGTCCGATCAGGCAATGTGCTGATCAAAACCCTAAATGTGCTTGAAGATCCCTGTCCAGCAGGTGTACGGGTGGCCAACCCACAACCATGGGCCAGTGCACGTGATGTGTGTAAAGCCTATAGGCAGGGTGTGAAGCATCTAAGATGAAGAATCTAACACCCCCCGTCAACGACAGATGCGGAGTTGTTGAGGAAGAAGATGCAACACGCCTGGCAAATCTGGAGTTTGAAAAGAAGAAGCGCCAGCCAAACAAAAAACGAAGAACCGTCCAGCACCAATGTGAAGATGACCGAAGCTAGGTCACACTGATCAAGGCGCACAAGGAAGTTGATGGAGAGGCTAACAACAGAACAAGTTGCTGAAGAGGATATATATGAGGGAAAGATGGAAGATGAGCAGGGAGCTCATCGGTGGAGGTCGGCGGAAGAGAGATGGAATAGAGAGAACCCCCCCTAAGAAGAGCACTCTGTCACAAAAGGATAGAAGGCCAAGGTGGTAAACCGGCAAACTCCAAGCCAAAAAGTGATCTCGGTCATAAGAGGGAAGAAGGAGGTGGATGAAACTAGAGGGTGAAGCCATCGGCCTGTGAAGGGCTAGAGATAGCGGTGGCAGATGTCTGTCGAGAAGCCATCCCATCCTCAGGATCCGAATCCTTCTTGCGATCCCGTCGTCGTTTATAACATTTTGCTGCATAATGACCTTTCTTTCCACAATAGGCACAAGTAATGTCAGGGCGAGAAGGTGTACAACCAGATCCAGACTGTCCGAGAGTACTACCACCCCTACTGGATGTAGAGACCAATGCAGTAGAACCTGCAAAGGCGTCTGAGGTGTCTCTGTCTTGAATGGGTGAAGCTCTCTACTGCACAACGGGTAAGAGCTTCTCCCAAGTGATAGGAGTAGGGCGCGTGGAGGTAGTGAGTGACTGGAACAAAGAATCATAAGTATCGGGAAGCTTGAGCAGCAACCGAGTTGCCATGCCCTCGGAAGAGATCTGGTGACCACAAGCTGCTAGCTCATCACGGAGCAGAAGCATGCGGGATATGAAGTCCTAGATAGTCGAAAATGACGAGACCTATAAGTCCATCAAAGTCTTCTCCAGAGCAAGATCCTTCCAGGTGTATTCGCCTCATACATGTTGCAAAGGAAACCCCATACCCCATGTGCAGTGGTGTGAGAGCGTAAAGACGTCAACACGCTATCTGCACAGTTGATGAGTAAGAAAGAGTAAACTCTGGGATGGTTTAGATTCCACTGATCCACCTTAGCCTGTGTAACCACAGTACCTGATCCGCCAGAAGCAGTACCATGAGAAGAAGTAGATGAGGAGCCAGCACTTGTAACTACAGAAGAAGTGGTAGCTGATGATGTCGATGTAGGAGCACCAGATGCAGGAGCAAGGCAAGGACTCATGGCATTGGCAGGATTGGTAAGCAGTCCCAAAGGTCAAACTGCATAAGCATCACCATGATCTTCATCTTCCAGACGACAAAGTTGGAGCCGTCAAGCTTTTCGCTGGGAGGAAAGATGCGCATGGTTGGGAGTGTTGCCATAGATATAGACAAAAAATTAGCAGAGAAGTCTCGTGTGTAAAGTCAAAAGCAAAGGTGAGGATAGGATCGGAAAACCACGCCGGATAGAACGCCAGAAGACCGTGAAGTAGGGGGTACGTGACGGGAGAGGCAAGGGAAATCCGAAGAGATGCCGATGTAGCAAAGTCGAGGTGCTGTCCAAACCTGAAATCGCAGCAAAAGGGAGCTCGAAACACCGTGATAACGCAGGGGTTTGAGCAAAAAACTCCAAGGGATGAACACCAGATGCCGAGGTTGGTAGGCAAGGGCTGTAAATGCACCAAAACAGGCTGAAAATCTGCAGGTAAGTGATCGGGAAATCGTCGGCAACAGTCACACTTGTTCAGCTCCCAAGCAGGAAGACCAAGGGGCAAGGAGCGGGGCTCCGGCTGTCCAAGATCTGCAAGAAGAAAACGCTGAAGTAGAGGGTGAAAATGCTTGTCCAATGGTGTCTTGACTGCCACCAAAAACGCTAGGAATGCTGGCTGCTGTCCTGCCCAAAAACGCTAGGGATTAGGGCTGAAAAACGCAGATCAGCGGGCTGCCTTCCTGCAAAAACACTAGATCCACAGGCTGACTGAAAAACGCTGATGCAAAGGGAGTCCCCTGCAAAAACCGCTAGGCCAAGGATGAGGGCAGGTGGTGGCGATGAGGCAGAGAAAGGGAGGGCAAGAGCAGAGGATGCAGAAGAGGGTACCGTCCGCCAAAAACGCTAGGGTTGAAGCAGAAAACGCTAGATCCCAAAAAACCACGGAGGTGATGAAGCAGTTCTTTGCGATGAATTCCTCCGCAGAGTCCTCCCAGGTGTAGGCGATGGCTGATCCAAGCCTAGAGCTCTGATACCATGTCAATTGAGCAGCGGAAGGTGTGGAGAGAGAGAGAGAGAGAGAGAGAGAGAGAGAGAGAGAGAGAGAGAGAGAGAGAGAGAGAGAGTGGCGATGGACACTCAAGAGACAGATGAAAAAGGCTGGCAAGCCCCAATAACTCCAGATGGCAAAAATTGTTGTGTACAAGACAAGATGAATGGGAGAGTGCATCACCCCTCTCCTATATATAGGAGAATAGGGAGTAGGTAGGGCAGACCAGAAGCCCCAACGACCATGCACAAAAAACCCATAAATGAGGAAAAAATAATAAAGGACTAGAATAGGTCCGGCTAGGCAAAGTGCTGATCAAAACCCTTAATGTGCCTAAAGATCCCTGTCCAGCAGGTGTACATGTGGCCAATCCACAACCAAGGGCCAGTGCACGTGATGTATGTGAAGCTTGTAGGCAGGGTGCGAAGCATCTGGAGAGAAAGAATCTAACATCATCATCATCCAAACCACCAAATTGCTCCTTACAAACAATTACATCCCTATCATGCAAAAAATGTCTGTCGTGCTTTGGAGAAGACGTGACAGCAAGAGAGTCTTGTTCATGCAATGACTTATGTTGTTCTAGACTGTGGGACTGTGTACTTAGAGAAACAATGATACTACGTGTTCTAACCTCTTTTGAATCATGAGAGTGAGAGACTAATGGCAAAGAAGGAATGTTCTTGTCACATCGAAGGACCACAAGAGGTGCTCCTTCAACTGTGAGATAGAGAGTGTTTTCTTTCCAATCAATGTGTGGATTATGACCTTTAAACCACTTAATGCCAAAAATTAAGTGCCTTTATGTCACTTGGGCCCTATCGGACGGGGTCCCATAAGTTGGTGGGAACTCTTCTTAAAAAATAGGCCACTCGTGAAGACTTTGTAAGTCTGTAAAACTTCTTTTGTTGCTTCTCCTTAGGGTTTTGGCCCCTTGGCCGAGATTTGAAGGTTGGCTCCGTTCTTCAGTGGCTTGACACGTCAGCAGTTTGCAACATCCCCCCTTCTTGAAAGAAAGTAATCTTCCGCGATTACAACATATCTGCAAAACAACTCAAGTTAGCTCAAAAATTTCCGAGGGTCATTCCGAGGGACAATCAGTTTGCTTTTCTTTTTGTTAAGGAGTTGGCTTCTCCTCTGGTCCCGATCGGAACTCTTGATATTCCGGCGTAGTAAAATTAGCCATCACACCCAAACCGCACTGATCTTCCACGGGTGTCTTGATGCACTAAAATTACATACCCTGGTAATCTCATCCAATTAGGAATATTCAGTAGTTGGCACATCACAATGCAATACAAATGCTCACATATGCATGTTACAAGACATAGAAACATAAAGTCGCCGATGAACACTCCTCCCCATAACCTAACAAGGTCCGGGCCGGGAAATATTCAACGACTCCCTCATCACTCCTCCCGCATAACCTAAAAAGGTCCAGGCCGGGAGATATAGAAAACGCCCCCTAGACCGCAGCCCCTGTCGTTTGGAGGTGCTAAGAGCAACCACTGCTCATACTTCTTAATACTCCTCCTGCATAACTATCCAGGTCCATGCTGGGAGTAACAACAATACTTTTCAAGCATTCAATAATCCCCCCGCAAATAATCGCAAGGGTCCGGGCCATGAGTATGAATAAGCATTTTCAAACATCATTTCTCACTACTCCACCCGGGAGTAAATCACCAAGCATTGAAACCAATATTCAAACCAGAGTCAAACAGTTCAAATCGGCACCTAGACAGGTTCAAAATAAATACCATTCATTTCAAACAAATTTCAAACAGGATCACCAATCAAGTTCTCAGATAAAATTCAAACTTAAAAAGCAATCCCGAGCTCGAAAAGTCGACTGATTTTCCATCCCGAAACATGCACCAAAAATTAGGGTTAGGTTCCTTCCATAACGTCGTAGCCAACCACAGCATGGTCCATCAGGTCTTGGACAAACAGTGTTCCTCTGGGGGTGATGGTAGTCTCAAGACATAGCAATCACAATGGACCTCCAAGGTTATCAGCTCGAAAAGAGACACCTATCGAGATGTCGAGAAATTTCAAGTTATAATCTGTTAGGGTTTCCATGGAAAGCATTCAAGATACCCCACTTTGCCAGAAGTTGCACTCCGAAGGAAGATGTCAGAAACCATCTAACTTCGGGCAAAAATTTTCTTGAAAGCTTGCCAAGTCCTTGAAGCGTGCGGCTTGGTAGCTATAGTCATCAACCTCTGTATAATTTGAAACAAATCCGTGATCCTTCTCTTGCAAGTGATCTTTATGGCTTATGCCTTGTAAGACATGGAAGACGGGAGCGCGCTTGATGCGCAATGAAGTAAGGGTGGGAGTGGCTAATAACTCCGGGGTCGGGACCCCAAGATACTTCAAATAAAATTCCAGTAGCCTCTGGTTTGCTCTGTCTGCTCTTTTGTAGGACCGATATGCTTTCAGAAAAGCACACGCCTGATGCTCTGATATCACTGTCACAATACGGGCACCGCGTGCCAATAGAAAAGAACAGGCTGAACGGGCTTTTATCACCTTAATAACAACCGAATTGAAAGAGAGAGAGAGAGAGAGAGAGAGAGAGAGAGAGAGAGAGAGAGAGAGAGAGAGAGAGAGAGAGAGAGAGCACGACATGAGACGGGGAGTGGCGAGGTTCCACCCCAAGAGAGCACTGGCCCCACACGCGGGCACCCCTTTCGGTATTTCTTTATTATTGCTGATTTGCAAAGTACAATAACCGGGGAGCACCTCCTCTGCAATCGGCGCACTGAAGAGTGCCAGAGAGGGCCCCCACGGCTCATATCTAAAGGCCCAAAGCCTAAAAGCATCAAATATGAAAAGTTGACCCCAAAAAAACACTATCCTAAAAGTTCAGGATTTTCCTAAAAACCTGTCGCCAATTGTGGAACGTCCGTACAAGTGCCACGTGATCATATTTTGTTGTGCAAAGTCTTCTGAGTGTGTTTCTGCTTTATTTTTAATGCCCTTATGTCACTTGGGTCCCATCGGATGGGGTCCCATAAGTTGGTGGGAACTCTTCTTTAAAAATAGGCCACTTGTCAAGACTTTGTAAGTCTGTAAAACTTCTTTTTCTTCTGTTGCTGCTTCTTCTTAGGGTTTTGGCCCCTTGGCCGGGATCTGAAGGTTGGCTCTGTTCTTCAGTGGCTTGACACGTCAGAACTTTGTGACATTGGGTTCTTTAGGATCTTCTTTTTTAGGACAATCTCGCTTCATGTGACCTTTACTGTGACACTCAAAACATCTTTTGTCTCGTGCATAGTCGGCTCGTTCTTCAAGAGTTAACCAACCTCCTAAAATTCCTTGAGCAGATTTTTTATCGGGCGTCAACTTAGGGGTGTCGTGAGTTTTAGCCTTTCCTTTATCATCACTGTGAGACTTTTGTGCTCTAGGTGTAGAAGAAGATTGAAAGAGTCATTCTTACCAATGGTCTTACTGTGCTTACCATTCGGTTGGTCTTGTAAATTACTCGACTTGTTCTCCTTCGGCTTGCCTTTATTGTGCTTCATTTCTTGTGCTAAGCCGATTTTGACGACGTCATTATAGTCCTTAGGGCTGTGAACCTGCAAATTGAACTTGATGTATCCATCTAACCCAAAGAGGAAAGCCTCCTTGCGATCCTCATCCGACTTACACAATTGCACGCCAATCTGGAAAATACGATTAGAAAAAGATTTAACAGGGGATCCATTCTTCTTAAGACCATGCCAATCTTTTTTTAACCGATCAAGGTATTGTGGTGGCATCAAGTGAGCCTTGAGCTTGTCTTGGAAGTCGATCCAACTGAAAGAGAGGGGTACGCTTTCCTCGGCATGCTCAAGATGCTCAGCCATCTGTGACTCTTGCCAAGCTTGATACCAATTAATGGCATCACCCGCTAGGTACATGGCAGCAGTCCAAATTTTAATGTCACTTGTTTTCTTGACAGTCGCAAAGTAAGCATTGAATTGATGCAACCAAGAATGAATAAAAGAAGCATCCATCTTACCATCATACTTACTAAACGTCAACTTCTCACTATCCCTTATCACCGATCTCCACTCCCAGACCTTCCCCCCATTGTCTCCTTTTCACCTTCGATGTAACCTCCCTTTACCCTAGCATACGTATGACTGAGGGACTCATAGCCCTCAGAAATACCATCACTAACTTCTTCGATACCCCAAAAACAGAGTTCATCATCTCACTTGCCACCCTTATTCTTTCACACCATTATCTTTGCTTCAAAGATAAAGTGTGGCAGCAAATTAAAGGCACCGCAATGGGATCTAATTTCGCAGTAGTGCATGCTTGCCTCTTTCTCTGCCACCTAGAAAACCAATCCCTTCTTCTCCTCAGCCCGAACCTAGCATATTATAAAAGATTCATAGATGATGCCTTCGGGGTCTGGACAGGTAGTCGCAAATCACTTACCAAAGCCCTCTCTTCTTACGCCTTCCTTTTACAAAAACATTTAGTGATCTCTCCCATCATCTCCTCCTTCGAGGCTACCATCCTAGATATCCACTTCTACAAGGGACATGCTTTTAACTCTTATGATATCCTTGATTCCAATTGTTACCAAAAGCCTCTCAACTCATACCAATATATACCTTGGATCTCTTGGCACCCGCTCCACCAAAAAGTAGCCTTTATCAAAATAGAACTCAGGCGCTATATCATCAGGGAAAGTAATCCCGACGGATTCGCTAGCTTGAGAAACCGCTTCTTCCTAAGACTCATTCGCAGAGGCTACCCAAGAAGCTTCCTTCTTAAGATATTTGGATTGATCACTTATAAGGAACGTACCTCGCTCTTAACCAAAACCCCTTCTTCAAAAAATCCTCTCCCTAACATCCTCAAACTCCCTTTTGCACCTGAAACTCGAAGACTTCATCCTACCCGTACAATAGGCAAACCTATCCATACAGCCTGCAATCACTCTCCCACCCTTTCTCATATTGGCAAACCTATCCTATGTTGGACCAACGGCCATAACTTAGGCACTCTTCTAACTAAATCCAAAAACAAGATTCAAACCTAGTTTTTTTTAAAAAGACACTCTTCTAACCAAATCCAAAAACAAGATTCAAGCCAAGTTTTTTTAATACTCTTTATTCCCTCCCTAACCACTACCGCTTATTTTGCAGGTTGATCCTTAAAACCGCTCCTTCGTTTCCCGCCCATATAAACCTCACCGATGATAAAGACCCCTTCTATCCTAAAAAATCCCCATTCTTGGAGCTTACATTCCCAATTTTTGTCCCGTTGAATGGTACTATTGTAACACCTTTTTATGAAATTAAATACTCTCCCTTGCTCCTCAAGGCCTCCCCCCCCCCCCCCCCCCCCCCCCCCCCCCCCCCACATTCCCCTCGATGTACACCGTACACCCGGTCATGTGCATTACACTCCCAGTCTTGGATTAGATACTCTTTTGAGACCCAACATCGTCTTTTCCTAACAATCATTTCATGGAGAGTTCTTAGCTACACCACCCTTCACGTTCTTAGCTTGATAAACCTCCCTTACCCTCTATTCCCCCCTTATTGCCTAATTTAGTCCCCTTCAGGACTTAAACCCCCCCTTGAGGGATACACCCCCTTATATTGCGTTCAACGCCCGCCACAACCCCCCCCCCCCCCCCCCAACCCACCCACCCACCATTTTTTCCATATATTATCGGGCCCTGCTTTCACTTAAACTGCTCCTCGAATAACAATCAATGGAGATGTTCCCATATTTTCAGGCTCTGCCTTCACTTTAACCGCTCCTCAATAACAATCAATGAAGACTTCCCTTGATTTTACGGGGACTCTACATCACACTATACACCACTCTTTTCCTTCGGTTAGAGGAACTATCTCCCTAACTTAATCCCTTCAAAAAGTACACTTCCTTCTCCCCCCCCCCCCCCCCCCCCCCCCTTATATAAAGAACACCCTCTCCCCCATGTTTCCCCCCCTCCTTTCTTTCTCTCCTCTCTCCTTTCTCCTACCACTGATGAGCTCCTCAATGGAGCGAAACGCGTTTGGTACCCCGTACCCCATAGCCCACCCACACCGCACCTCCCCGTAGCCCACCCCCACCACACCTCCCCTCCTTATTACTCATAAGAATAGTGCTTCGCACGCTGAAACATAATTATGAATGATCTTCGTCTCTACCTGTGCTACCTGATGAATCGCCAACTTCCTTGAGTGGCTCGGTCTTTGAGGAGAGTACATGTAGGACCAACTCTTGCATGCGTTGGTCTCTTTGCGCCTCTCGCTCTAACTCCATAGCCGCTCGCTTCTCTTCGGCCGCTATGCGTTGAGCCTCGCGTGCTTGCTGACGCCCGAGCTCCATAGTTGCCCTTTGTTCTTCGGCCGCCATGCGAGCTTGCTCACACTCGCGCTCCATGGTTGCCCTTCTTTCTGCCATGGCGGCACGTTGCACCTCTTGTTGTAGCATCATCTCCATCATCGACTTGAGCAAAGCCTGCACAGGATTTGGTTCAATCCGTGGCGTAGATGGGGATGGGGGAGGATCGGGGAACAATCCTCCTGGTGTAGAAACACTTCTTCTTCTCCAACTCCACTCTCATCACCTTCACGCAAAGTATCCATTCCGCTTCATGTGATGACCATGCACCGAGTTCTTGGTTACTTGGGGTTCTTGGATGCTTGAGGTCTTGAGGGTCTTGAGTCCTTGAGGGTCGTGAGGTTCTTGGCTCACAATCTGCGTTTAAGAATGCTTTTCTCTTATCCAAGCTCAACTCCTTCTTGCGGGTGCACCCCTTAGCGGCCTTACGCTCACACCAAGGTTGCTTTTTCCCACCTCACGTCAATTGGCCTGTCGCTAAGTGCAAGGTCCGCTCTCAATGAGTGGAAAAGAGGGCGAGGGGAGGCTGGACAAGCCCTTCTTTCTTGGGTTACTTGCCACTCTTCAAAAACACAGATTAGGGATTGACACGCCCAAGTGGTCTTGGGTTACGTGCGACCTCAACAAGCAAAAAGAAAATCTTGTGGTTTTTGTGCTTCTTTCCTTGAGTGATGATACCGAACACTTCCAAAGAGCTATGATGCCAATGTAATGTGCAGCGGAAGTGAATGATGGTGTATGGCTCAAGATGAGTCACCAGTAAGTGCTCAAGGTTCCTTTTACTGACGGGAAGGGAGAGCCTTCCTCGACTTAGTGAGAGAATGTGTCACCAGCGTGTGACTACTATCTATCCTTTTTGTTGATTTCTTTCTTATTATCTATTTACTTTCACTTTTTGGAAACACCCCTCGGGAAATCTAACTGCCCTGCATTGCATAGCTAGTGTGGAACTGTCCAGAGGGAGTCCAGGCCTGAGGGCAAGAGAGCACTAAGGTTGGACAACGACTATGGTTAGCCAAAGTGGGGTCATTGACTAGCCATATTGGAATCCTTTGTTACAGAGACTACATTTCAGTTCTGGGTGTGGCCACAGTGTACAAAGAGGGTCGGATGACCTAGAAAGATACAATGGCAGCATCTCCTAAAATTTAGGGAACTGCTATTTTGGCACCTGAAAATCTGTTGGCGTCATTACCTCCAAAATGACAAAGGGAACATTTTCTTACTCTGCCGTGAAGTCAACTGGGCAACCGGTTGGGAGATTTTTAGGCGGCAACCCCGAAACGGGAAAATTCTTGTAAATGTGCCAAGTGGCACCTTCTGGTGCACTTTCCTCATGCAACAAGAAGTGGTGCTGAATTTTAAGCTGGGAGAGGCTCATTTGCAGCTTTTGTCATAGGTTAAGAGCTATGGAGTGCTTGCTTTCCCACTTATGCACAGTGCGGTGCCAGGAGTGATGCCCTGCACGCTACGCACTGCCCTCTTTCTCCCCTTTGGCAGTATGTTATGCCCCTCTAGTGGGCTCTTCATTTGACCAATGTACAATTGTGTGGGTTCATGCGCGATTGCCGAGGCAAGAGCCTCTTGCACAGGTACTGGATTAGCTAGCGGCTAATCCCCCCGCAGGTACAGGTGAATTTGGAGAGGTTTCACGCCAGAAATCTCGTCCGATTCAAAGGGCAAGTAGCCCTACAGGTGCGGGAGCTCGAGGACTTGCTAAGGATGCGACCGGCACGCGAAACGGAGCCCAAAACAGTAAATTACAGCCTCTGTGTATTTTTGCAGGTTTAGGGTTTTGGCCCTAAACGGACCCTAATACCCCCAGGAGGTTCGGGGACGCAAGGGGACCGTTGTACAGGCGATCTGGCGCATTTTCAGGGCTGAAAACAGAGAATTCAGCGTGCTGCAGATTCTCGCCAGGTTTTGCAAAGTGCCCGTATGCGTCGGGAAAGTCATTTAATGCGTGGGAATACTGACCGTGAAGGGTTCTAGTACAGGTATGCTGTCGAAATCAAGCCAGAACAGTCAAAATTCAGCCAAAGTTGTGCGGGGCAGCTTGGAAAGAACCACAGCATTTATTCCCTCTTTTAAACAATAAAGAAATACCGAAAGGGGCGCCTAAGTTAGGGGCCAATCTGGTGTCGGTCTTCTCATACAGGTGCATTCTAGCA
Organism: Adiantum capillus-veneris; assembly: GCF_014529385.1. NCBI lineage: Eukaryota > Viridiplantae > Streptophyta > Polypodiopsida > Polypodiales > Pteridaceae > Adiantum > Adiantum capillus-veneris. Next base: position 11,427,194 of record NC_140945.1, read on the forward strand.
TCTGTATCCCATTCCCCTCTCTTGTGTCACTATAGCGCAGGTATAATAGACGACTAATAATGGGTGAAAGCTAAATCAAGGTTTAAAGTAAAGTCTACCGCCCTTTTTGGATTGAACAGGCCGGTTACATGGTTCCATCGACGGGATTAAATCACTTTTTCCCATAGAAGTGAGCCTTGGTTAGGTTGGGCTTGAAGACACAGGGGATCATAGACCAGACACAGGGAATTGCAATTATGGTTGACAGACCAGATGATGTGACTGAAGAGGTTTCCTCTTCACAGGGTCAACAGACACATGAAGTGGGTGAGTCCTCAAGACCACCACAGACGGATGATGATATATTCAGGACCCAGTTGGCTACTGTTGTGGCTATGTTCACACAAGTAATGCAGAACCCGAGGTTTTTAGCCTTTCTGCAACCTCCAGTTCCGTCTTAGCAAGTTGGGTCACTGGTCATATTCAAAAGCATGTTAAGGCTCGAGCACAGGTGATTCATACTGCACAGTCAATGGAAACACCTGTACACTTGACGGAGAACATGCAGTCTCCACAACTTGTGTCTAAGATGCAAGAACAGGTGGCTGAGATGCCAGTCTTTCAAGCTGTACCAGTTCAGCCCGCCACCTTTCAGCAGCCTATAGCTGGTTCTAATGGGCAGGGAAGCAACCTACAGGCTATGCAACAAGTCTTCCCACCACCTTCAGTACACCCTGGCTATTTTGGAGGTGGATCGGTATTCCAGAGCATGGCTGGTCATGCGCCTGGAAATCAGTTTTACACGCCAGGAACAGTGTTCGGGAGCGCTCAAACGATGATGCCTAACCCCATGTACGGTGTCACGCGCATGTTACCAGGGTTTCAAAGCACTCAGGGCCAATTTGGGATGCCACATGCAAATTTTAGTATGGCTGGAATTACAAATCAGCAGCCAAATATGGCATTTCCAGGTCAAGTTAATAGCGGCCAAGGAACACAGATGAACCCTAATAGTGTTCCCATGTTTCAGTCACTTCCATATGACAATTTGACGCCGCTGGAGAGGCCAACTCCGTACAAAGAAGGTGGCAAAGGTGTGTCTTTCACGACCTTTACAGGGTTTGATGACAGGAAGAAGGCTCTCTCATTCCTCAAGCAGTTTGACAAGGCCTATGCAGGGGGAAACTTTACAGAGGCTTCCAAGGTCCGTAAGGCAGCCACTTTCTTGACAGGGAATGCGGGACAATGGTGGACAACTTTATTGCTCCAAGGGCAAGCTCCGTCCACATGGATTTACTTCAAGCAGATTTTTGCAGCAGCATGGTTATTTGATGACTTTGAAGCAGATGTCATGACAGAATGGCACCAGCTTAATGCTGCTACTTGCAAGAATCTGGATGATTACAATCGGAAGTTTTGGAAAGCTCTACTTCCAATAACTTCCTATATGTTTGTGCCATTGACAGAACAGATTGAAAAATACTGTTGTGGCCTACCCAAAGGATTGAGAAAGTACTGTACGAAGACCAAAGTCACTACTTTGACGCAGCTCATCGAGGTAGCAAACACTGGCAATGGTTTGCTCAAGGGAGAAGATTGTGAATTCAATACTGGCGTCAAGGAAGGATCGGCCAAGAAAAATTCAGCGAAGAAGTATGTTTCCAAGGAGGTTCCTAAAGTGACTCAGGAGCCAGCCAACGCAGGGAAAGGCAAAGCTTCGGCTGAATCAGAAAAGGGACCAGTGAAGAAATGGAAAAGACGTTTTCCTTGCAAGTCTGAAGAGCAAAAGAAGGTCCTGAGGACAGAGAACGAATGCTTTATTTGTGAGCAGCCTGGCCACATTGCTTACAGTTGTTCTACAAAGAAAAGGCCAGCTGATTCTGAAGACAAGGAGGACAGGAAAGGAAAGAAGCCCATGGCTGGTCTAGTGCCAGATATGGTGGGCGACAAGCCAAATTCAGATGCAAGTGAGCTTTGCAGAGCATGGGGAAAGGTCAGGGATCAAACAGTGCTTATCTTCTTTGATCCAGGTGCCAAAGCCAACTTCATTTCCCCAGAATTGGCTTCAAAGTTGGGAATCAGACCTGAAGAGATGGGGTATACAGCAGAGGCAGGTTTGGCATGTCCTGGCCATACAGAGGCTGTGACACCCATCATTGGAAAGTTGCGTCTACATATCCAGTCCTATGTAGATGCTGAAGAATTTTACATCATGCCATTGGACGAATGTGATGTGTTGTTAGGTATTCCTTGGTTATTTCGTGTACAGGGAATCATGGATGTCTACAACAAAAAGATCACTGTTCAGAGCAGGGGAAAGACTCACATTCTGGATGTAAAGCTTAACGGGGAGTCTATTCCCACTGTATCAACTTCTGCTATTACTTCTGTAATGAAAAAGCATCTTTTGCGTACTTGGTTTTTGCACGTGAAGTGTCAGATTGTGATGAATCAAATTTATCTGTGCTAGATAAAGAAAGGTCGATGTTTTTACAACAGTACAGTGACTGTTTTTCCGATTCATTACCGTCTCAATTACCGCCAGAGAGACCCGAGGACCATGCGATAGACTTGGTGCCAGGCAGTAGCCCACCAAATAAGCTTCCGTACAGGGTTAGTGCGGCTCAGCAGAAAGAGATAATGGGCCAAGTACAGGAGCTGTTAGAAAAGGGGCTGAATCAGCTCAATTCATCTCCATTCTGTTCTCCAGTGTTGTTGGTGCAGAAAACGGATGGCTCATGGCGTATGTGCATAGACTACCGTGCACTGAACAAGAATACCATCAAGAATAGGTTCCCTATACCTAAAATTGATGATATTATGGACAAATTAGAAGGAGCAGCTATGTTTAGCAGGATAGATCTAAAGAGTGGGTACCATCAGATCCGCATTAGATCAGAGGATGTGCACAAGACTGCTTTTAGAACGACGTTTGGCCTTTACGAATTTTTAGTGATGCCCTTTGGTCTCACAAATGCTCCTGCTACGTTTAATAGGATGATGGACAAAATTTTCCGTCCACACCAGCAGTTTGTTGGTACATTCTTTGATGACATGATAGTTTACTCAAAGAATGAAGAGGAGCATAGGCATCACTTGGCCATTGTGTTCAAAGAGCTACACAGTCATAGGTTGCTCATCAATGCAAAGAAAAGTGAATTTTTTCTGGAAGAGATTCATTTTCTGGGACACATTGTCTCAAAGGATGGTGTCAGAATGGATCCTGCAAAAGTTGAAGCGATCAAGTCATGGCCAAATTTGAAGACGGTGCACGATGTCCGAAGCTTCTTGGGACTATGCTCCTATTACAGAAGGTTTATCCGAAATTTCACTGAGATTGCTTCACCTTTACATGCCCTTCAAAAGAAGGCAGTCACCTTTAGATGGACACAAAAAGAGATTTCAGCTTTTAATCTCTTAAAGGAAAAGATGACTTCAGATCCAGTCATTGTGTTGCCAGATCTTAGAAGTCATTTGTGGTCCAGTGTGACGCTTGTGGTAGTAGCATTGGTGCAGTGCTAATGCAAGATGGCAGGGTAGTAGCCTATGAGAGCAGAATTTTGCAAGGGCCAGAGATGACCATGCAGGTCTATGAGAAAGAGGTACTGGCTGTGATTCATGCGCTCTTAAGTTGGAAACACTACCTGCTAGGTGCAGATTTCGTTGTCCAAACGGACCATCAGACCTTGCGATACTTCTTGACACAGACAAAGTTATTTGAGAAGCATATGCGATGGGCAAATATTTTGTCCATGTTCCATTTTCAGATTGTGCATGTGGAAGGCAAGAAGAACGTTGTGGCTGATGCCTTGTCAAGGAAGCCACAAATTTCAGCTGTGTCAATTCCTTATCATCATGAACTTGATGATATGAGAGAACAGTATGCAAATGATGAAGATTTTGCAAGGGTCTTCGAGCAACTAATGGATGGACAACGTCATGAACACTATCTTCTTAAAGACGGGTTCATGATGATGCATGGCAGATTGTGTGTCACAAAGCCATTGCGACGCAAAGTTATGGAAGAGAGTCATGTCCCACCGTATGCAGGGCATCGTGGTATCGATGCTACAGTTAAAGCGATTGAGACATTCTTCTATTGGCCTACATTGAGAAGAGATGTGGATGCCTTTGTGCGAGAATGCCTAATATGCCAAAAGGTCAAGTTTGATAGGCAAAAGGCACCAGGGTTATTGCAACCACTACCTATTCCAGATAAACCATGGGAAAGTATTACTATGGATTTTATCTTTGATCTTCCGAGAACGCAGACAGGAAACGATGGTATTTGGACCATTATTTGCAGATTCAGCAAACAGGCTCATTTTATTCTTGTCAGGAAGAAGATAAAGCCAGATCAGATGGCACGCTTGTTTATGAGCAATATTTTCAAGTATCATGGCATGCCACAGTCGATTGTTAGTGACCGTGATCCACGCATGACAAGTTTGTTTTGGAGAGGCTTGTTTGAGAATATGGGCACCACGCTCAAATTCTCTTCGTCATTTCATCCTCAAACAGATGGGCAGTTAGAAGAGGCAAATTCTACTGTCCTAGATCTGCTGAAGTGCTACGTGTCAGAGCATGAAGGAAAGTGGGAGCAGTATTTGCCATTGGTGGAGTATGCATACAATAATACAGTGCATTCATCAACTGGCAAGGCACCCTTTGAGATAGTTGAAGGTGGCAAGAAAGTTCCTCCCATACTGCATACAAAGGACAAGATATTTGAAGCAGATAAGTATGTTCAGGACATGGATGAAATGTACCAGAAGGTCAAAGTGGCCTTAGAAAAGACTCAGGCAAAGCAAAAGAAAGCAGCTGATCGTCACCATCGTGAAGTGGTATATTCACTTGGTGATTGGGTGCTTTTACGCTTTGAAAAGGCAAGGTTAAAGAAGATGAAGGGCAAGGAAAGACTGTTTCCAAAGCTCAGCATGCGTTACTATGGGCCTTTTAAAGTATGCGACATAATCAGTGATGTTGCATATAGGCTGAAATTGCCTTGACAGTTGGAAGATTCACAATGCGTTTCATGTGAGTCTTCTCAGACCCTATGTGGGTGATGTGCCAGAAGATATGCCAATTGAAGATCAGCCGGAAGTCGAGGAACTTGACGAGATCTTGGTCCCGGAACAGATTTTGGCACATAAAGAAAGAAAAGTGAAAGGCAAGGTTGCTAGGCGTTACTTGGTAAATTTCAGAAACTATCCACCAATGGATGCTAAGTGGATGGAAGAAGGTGAACTTGCAGAGTCACCAACTGTGTTATCACTTTACCTTGAAGCCTTCGATTTGCAACCTACCTTGACCCCATGAGTTTCAAAGCTACATGGATTGTCAGTGTTGCGATGGCTTTTGAAACAAATGATGTACATGGTATTTAAAGTGAGCTCAAATGAAATACCTGTTACATGAATGTTAGAGCTATACAGATTGTCAGTTTGGCAATTGCTCTTATGGAATGTCCAAAAGTGTGCTTAGTGCTATAGAAGTGAGTATTTCTTGTCAGTTTGTCAAGGATACAGCAATTGCTTCTATTAAAGAGTACATGTGTAACTGCATTCTTAAATTGTCGGTTTGGGTATGCTCGAAAGTGTTACGGGATCCAACGTGTACTATAACACAGTGGCAAAATGTGCAGCTACCATTTTGTCATTGGAAAGTTGGTGACTCAAAGCACTGGCACAGTGCGAAGCTACCACTATGTCATTGGGACAGGGTTCACACGCAGGCAATACATGTGTCGACGAGGTGTTGAATACACCAAGGTTGACAATGAGCATGTATGTGTCGTACATGTGTCGACAGGTGTTGAATACATCAGTGTTGACTAGGAGAATGTACGACATAGATGCAAACGAGGACGTTTGAGATTTCAAGAGGGGGGTATGTCACCAGCGTGTGACTATTATCTATCCTTTTTGTTGATTTCTTTCTTATTATCTATTTACTTTCACTTTTTGGAAACACCCCTCGGGAAATCTAACTGCCCTGCATTGCATAGCTAGTGTGGAACTGTCCAGAGGGAGTCGAGGCCTGAGGGCAAGAGAGCACTAAGGTTGGACAAAGACTATGGTTAGCCAAAGTGGGGTCATTGACTAGCCATATTGGAATCCTTTGTTACAGAGGCTACATTTCAGTTCTGGGTGTGGCCACAATGTACAAAGAGGGTCGGATGACCTAGAAAGATACAATGGCAGCATCTCCTAAAATTTAGGAAACTGCTATTTTGGCACCTGAAAATGTGTTGGCGTCATTACCTCCGGAATGACAAAGGGAACATTTTCTTACTCTGTCGTGAAGTCAACTGGGCAACCGGTTGGGAGATTTTTAGGCGGCAACCCCGAAACGGGAAAATTCTTGGAAATGTGCCAAGTGGCACCTTCTGGTGCACTTTCCTCATGCAACAAGAAGTGGCGCTGAATTTTAAGCTGGGAGAGGCTCATTTGCAGCTTTTGTCACAGGTTAAGAGCTATAGAGTGCTTGCTTTCCCTCTTATGCACAGTGCGGTGCCAGGAGTGATGCCCTACACGCTACGCACTGCCCTCTCTCTCCCCTTTGGCAGTATGTTATGCCCCTCTAGTGGGCTCTTCATTTGACCAATGTACAGTTGTGTGGGTTCATGCGCGATTACCGAGGCAAGAGCCTCTTGCACAGGTACTGGATTAGCTAGCAGTACAGGTGAATTCGATGAGGTTTCACGCCAGAAATCTCGTCCGATTCAAAGGGCAAGTAGCCCTACAGGTGCGGGAGCTCGAGGACTTGCTAAGGATGCGACCGGCACGCGAAACGGAGCCCAAAACAGTAAATTACAGCCTGCTGTGTATTTTTGTAGGTTTAGGGTTTTGGCCCTAAACGGACCCTAATACCCCCAGGAGGTTCGGGGACGCAAGGGGACCGCTGTACGGGCGATCTGGCGCATTTTCAGGGCTGAAAACAGAGAATTCAGCGTGCTGCAGATTCTCGCCAGGTTTTGCAAAGTGCCTGTATGCGTCGGGAAAGTCATTTAATGCGTGGGAATACTGACCGTGAAGGGTTCTAGTACAGGTATGTTGTCGAAATCAGGCCAGAACAGTCAAAATTCAGCCAAGGTTGTGCGGGGCAGCTTGGAAAGAACCACAACGTTTATTCCCTCTTTTAAACAATAAAGAAATACCGAAAGGGGCGCCTAAGTTAGGGGCCAATCTGGTGTCGGTCTTCTCATACAGGTGCATTCTAGCATTTGTATCCCATTCCCCTCTCTTGTGTCACTATAGCGCAGGTATAATAGACGACTAATAATGGGTGAAAGCTAAATCAAGGTTTAAAGTAAAATCTACCGCCCTTTTTGGATTGAACAGGCGGTTACAGAATGTGCATGACCAAAACACGAGAGTGGAATGCAAACTGTGGGTGAGTGTGCAAGAGAGTGCTAGAGAGAGAGAGAGAGAGAGAGAGAGAGAGAGAGAGAGAGAGAGAGAGAGAGAAGAGACGACACCAGATGGGGTCCCAAACCTCCCTCCAAGGGCCCCCTCTCTATTGCTAGAGAGGTATTTGCTTTAGATTGCACAAAGTCTGGTACAATGCTTCTAGATGCTGTGGTACTTGATGATGCCGAAGTTGACAACGATGTTGACGATGCAATGATGTTGACGATGACGACGGTGACCGAGACGTGGACGACGAGGGTGTCGTTGTCAAGTCCAAGATTAGCGATTCTGATGGCTGAAATCTGAAAACGCTAGGTTATGCTGAGGGGATCTGCAACTATGGCTGTACTGCGGGCCGATCTGCAACCGCCGAGGCGTGGTAGGGCTGAACTGCAAAACGCTGGCTGATTTGGGCTGAATCTGCAAACGCTAGGCTGATCTGGGTCGTGACGGGAAATTCGGTGAGGATCTACAACGGGAGCTGCGGGTTCTCGTGAGGATAAGGGCTGAAACTGAAAACGCTGGTGGCTGTGGGCTGAAAACGCTGATTTGCTGATGCTGAAACGCTGGGCTGAACTGTTGAGAAAACGCTGGAAACCCTTGGGTGCCTACCTGCTCTATGGCAAGTGCTTGCCCTTTTGCGTCGTGCTTCTTCTGCCTGTCTCTAGCGCCAAGGGGCTCTTTTATATGAATCTGCAATTGGGTCGGGCAGCCCTTCTTTTAGCCCCCATGTTTCTGGAAAATCATTAAGTCACTTAATAAATTAAGTGACCTATAAGAGGTGGTTCCCATGCGCAACAAAACTGGGTTCATGCGGCGGGGAATGCTCATGCTTGGTATTTGGGCACTTATGCTAATGATCATGCTATGTGCAATCATAGGGTATGCAGCTACTCTAAGTGCCTGGACGTGCACAGCCTACGCATAGGCTCACGAGGTTGCTAGAACACTCTCGAGGCTTCCTAAACCCTAGAAGTAGGAACAACTTGTCCACGTACACATAGGGTTAGATGTGCACGCGACACAGATCACATGGGAGACGGATCTATTGTAGCTTTGTGGACTTCCGCAAAGCATTTGACACAGTTCCCAGAGCTAGATTGATGCGTAGACTACAGGAGATGGGTGTTGCTAAATTGGCTTTATTTGACATAAAAATAATTCTAAATGAATTATTGGATTTATAAGTGAGAGAGTTTTCTCGCTTGGAACACTAGGAAAAATAATTCTAAATGAATTATTGGAATTTTAAGTGAGAGGGTTTTTCTCACTAGAGACATCCGAGTGCAGAGTATTCCTAGTGCGTCATGGAGAGTAATGACGGGAGCACCGTGAAAGGGAATATCTGTACAGCCACCAGGAACGGGTACTTCTGATGCGTCACATCGGATGGGTGACAGGGAGCATCGGGAAGAAGTATTCGACCATCCGGGAATGGACATCTCTGATGCGTCATAGGATGGGTGACATAGAGCATCGCGAAGGAGATTGTATCGTAAGTTCGGTAGGAAGTGACTAGGTGATGGGTGTTTCTGATGCGTCACAAGGTGGGTGACGGGTGCATCGGAAAGGGAATATCCATAGTCAAGAGGAAATTCCGAACTGTGTTAGAATTGTGCACAAGGAAAAGCAAGCACTTCAATGAAGATGGGTTCGGAGGAATTTTTGAGGAAAAACAGATGCTTTTTGAGGAAGCGGGTTTGCTTTTTGGAAAAGCAGATGCTTTCCCACGAGGAAGTCTATGTCTGCATTGCAATTGTGCATGTGATTGCATCCAGTGGCCTGGGAAGTGCTATGAAAGCATCGTTTTTAACTTATAAGGTTTTATTGAGTTTTTGGGCAGATTCAGACCATTTTTAACAGACCATTGTTAAAGGTGACCGGCCGCCCACTTAATAAGTGGACAGCCTATGGTTAAATAAATCAGCAAAAACCAGCTAGCGATTTTTCTCTCTTTTTTTGGCAGAACAACACTAAAAAAAAAACAAAAAACAAAAAAACAAAAACCGAAAAACGGCCGCGATCTCTGCGCGAGCAGCCAATGCTCTGCTATCTTTGCCAGCCAGGGAGCTATAAAAGCATCAGACGCCCTCTCCCAGAGGGGAGATCAATTTTTGCAAGAAGAAGATGCTGCTGCAGATTTCATCCGCAAAGAAGATGTTGCCGGTGATGCCCATGGCTGCCCCAAGTGTACGGAGCGTGTTTCCGTGTGACAAGTTGTTGTTTTTCTTTGTTTTCAGCCCATAGACGTCGTAGACGGGGCTGATTTACGAGAAGGAACCCGAGAACACACTTATTTTGTGTGTAGGATTGGAAGAGAGGATTTTCTATGTAAAGATCTCTTCGGGGAAATTGCTTTTCAAGAACCGAGTTGCGTTTCGAGCGTCGAGACTTTGAAGGTAACGATTTTCATGTTATAAACTCTGAGTATTTGTTTGCAGGTGTACTTCCTCTTAGTGAGAGAGTAGGAGGAGAGGAAGGCATGAGCCTCTGCAGGAGAAAGCGCTCTGAGAAACTAGAGCTAGATCAACCTAAGGGTTTCGTACCCGAGTTTGGGAAGTAGATCCATGGATCGGAGAGAGGTAGTCTCTCAAGTTTTGATCCGAAAGTTGGGATTCCCAAGTAAGGACTTCATGTCCGAGAAAGCAGAGTTATTTTGCAAGAAGAGGACTCTGGGAACAGAGTCGAAAAAGAGTTGCAGGGATGCCACGCCCTGAGTCTGGAAGGTGAGATCCAGAGGCGAGAACCTTGATTCTCGAGGATTTGGAACAAGGAACGAAAGTTCCTTGGAATAGGAAGCCGAGGCTTCCGGGAACCATCAAGTCAAACATAGTAATACATTCGGTTCAAGTGCTTGTATAGACTTCTTCTCAGTAATAAAGATACTATTACCGGGCGGCGGGGGGGGGGAGGGGGGACCAACCTATCTTCTGGTCCCCAGTACTGTGTCGATCTTCTCTCTCTCTCTCTCTCTCTCTCTCTCTCTCTCTCTCTCTCTCTCTCTCTCTCTCTCTCTCTCTATATCCTCTGGCTTCAGTAATAAGTGGTAAATCCTATTTATTCGAATGTATTTTATATTGCTATGTGCTCCCGTTTGTGACAATGGGAGTACCCACAAAGCTGATTTGGGGGATCATGTCATTATACAAGTTAGTAGAGGGGCATGTACGCACTTCAGAGGGGCTATCTATATTAGTTCACTGCACTATTGGGGTGAAGTAGGGCTGCCCGTTCTCTCCTACTCTATTTGGTATGTATGTGGATGAGGTTTCTGACTATATTGAGAGAGATAGTGATAAAGGTGTACAACTGGTAGGGACATGGATTCCACTATTGCTATATGCTGATGATATTGTGTCGACCTTCGTGTCACCAGGAGGTGTATTTTTCCTGTTGCCTTCCGTAAATAAGAACTAGATATTTTTATTTTTTTACTTGTTTCCCCGGGACCCTTAAAAAGGTGCAAGTGGACATTGTATGGCCAGTGTGAAACGGTTGCGGCCGAATAGGTTTCTCACATCGGGAGTCTAGGTCGGTCAGTCTGGGACTGGTCGGGCCAGTTAGCACTGAATTCTGATGAGTATGGAAGCCTGTGTGCGCCAAATGAAGTCTGGGCCACTCGGAAAGTCACTTATAACTTTATAAGTCAGTGGGAACTAGAGAATTAACTCAAAAGGGGTAAACTGGACACATGGCGGTTCCAGGTGGATTTTCCACTTCCATCAGCAAGAGGGGGCGCCCAATTTGAGAGAGGAGGCTGATTTTTGCATTAAGTGAGCTACAGTGTGTGTGTGAGTAGTGGGTGCAGGTCTACAGCTTTAATGGAAAGCTTGCCTTCTCCTTTGTCTCATGTAGCGCGATGATTTGCTCTCGTGCATCTCTCTCTCCCCTTTGGCACATATGGTAATGCCCCACTAGATGGGCTACTCAGTTGAACATGTACAGTTCTGGGGGTTTATGCGCGTTTGCCAAGGCAAGAGCCTTCTGAACAGGAACCGGAATAGCTAATTGCTAATCCCCCACAGGTACGCACAGTTCCATCGCGAAAGATTGCGAGTTTGGAGAGTTTTCTTGCGTGAAAACTCGTCCAATTCACAGGGGAACTGTCCCATTGTGTGCGGAAGCCCTTGGGACACGCATAGGCGTGTTCGCTCCGCTAAAAACGATCCGAAACAGGGCATTACAGCCTGCTGTGTTTTTCTGCAGGTTTAGGGTTTCGCACCTAAACTGCAAGGGAACACCGGGGGAGTCTCGTGAGAGCCTTGGGATGCGTGTACAGGCTTTTGGGCACCCGGCAGTGAAAAACAGGGAATTACAGCCTGCTGAAATTCTGTGACAGCTCACCAGAAAGCTTCCAGATAGCGAGGGAATCCGTCCTAGACATGTGCTTTTGATCTATAGGGGTTTTTGCGTCGTTATGCTGCCAAAATCAGGTTGAAAAACCTGCGTTTTCAGCCCTCGCCAGGTTTGGACAGCTTTGTGAAAGCTTGTGCGAAGTGGTCGGATCGTCTACTTTAATTTGAATAAAGAAATACTGAAAGGGGCGCCAGTCTTTGGGGCCTACAGGGTGTCGGTCTCGTGTGCGCAGTGACATTCTAGTCGCTGGACGCAACTGTGTTCTCTTCCCTTCTCAGTGCTCTGTGTAAAGTTAACAGGTAATTGAAATAGTACCGCCCTCTACGTTGTACAGGCCGGTTATATGGTTCCATCGACGGGATAGTCACTTTTTCTTCAAAAAGTGCAGCGTGGATTGTTGTGGGTGAAAGCAACAGAGAGCTTGTCGTTATGGTAGAGAAGAGAGACCAAGTACCTGAAGAGGGATCTTCCTCACATGGCATGGAGAAAGTTCCTTCAACTCTTCAAGAAGAGGACAGGTTGTTTAGAACTCAACTGCGTTGCTGCATGGACATGTTTCAGCAGTTGGCTAACAATCCAAGGATGCAGGAGTTCTTACAGGCTCCGACACAGGGTTTTCAGCCTCCTACACAAGGCACGACTGAGCCGTTGCGTCACTCCTTTAATGTGCTCGTAATCAGTTATAAAGAGGCCAGCATGCTTCTTTAGTACCTGCAAATAGGGTTCTCTCTCTTCTTCTAGTAGGTCCTTAGCTAGCATCTCCTCTAAGCCTGTGGCTTCTTCCTTGTTTAGAGAGTCTTGACCACCTTCTCCTTCTGGGTTTCGCAGGTGTCCAATGATCCAAAGCAGCTTGCTTTAGCTGGACAGGAACCGTTTGTGAATGGTCAAGGGAGTAATGAACACGCTGTGCGTCAGACCCTTCTATTACCTAATACTTATCTTGGTTATTTTGGAGGTGGTTCAGTGTTTCAAGCTATGGCTGGATCTTCCACAGGTTATATGCCAGGGAATGTGTTCGGGACAATGCAAACAGGCATGGGTAACCCTATGTACGCGAACATGGGTGTCCAACCAGGTTTTCAGGGTGCCTACGGCCAGTTTCGAGTGCCTAGGATACAATTTGGTATGGCTGGTTTTTCGCAGCCATACGTACAAAATGCAGATATGACAGGGAAAACAGTTGGTGCGAGTGCTGGAATGAACACTCATGGACCACCACTGTTACAGGCACCTGTTTATGATAATGTGACTCCTTTGAGTTAGCCTAAGGATTACAAGGAAGGTGGACAGGGAGTGAAGTTTGAAACTTTCAGAGGAACTGAGGACCAATTGAAGGCTTTGACCTTCATACAACAGTTCGATGCAGCTTATGCTGAAGGCAACTTCACGGAATCTTCAAAGATACGCAAGGCTGCCACTTTCTTGAAAGGGAATGCGCTTCAATGGTGGACCGCATTGTTGAACCAGGGTCAAGCCCCAACAACGTGGGTCCAATTCAAACAACTTTTTGCGCCTGCATGGTTGACAAACACTTTTGAAGTGGATGTAATGACGGAATGGCACGAGTTGAATGCTAAACAGTGTGCGGATTTGGAAGAGTACAATAAACGGTTTTGGGCCACACTGTTGCCAGTCACCTCTTACAGGTTTGTGCCTTTGTCAGAACCAATTGAGAAGTACTGTTGCGGATTGCCCAAGAAAATCAGGGACTACTGCACAAAGACTACTGTCATGAATATGTTTCAATTGATAGAGAATGCAAGAGTGGCCAACAATGTGTCGAAGGGAGATTCCGATGGATTTAATAGCCACAAGAAAGGGGCCCAGGGCAAACAGTTTTCAGCCAAGGGCAATGTTGCAGCAAAGCCTTCTGAGTCTCCTGCAAAGAAGCCCTCCACTCAATAAGCTGATACGTCCAAGAAGCAGTCTAAATCTTCTTTGGAACGAGGACAAGGACAAAAAAGGCATTTTTCTAGGAAAACTTTTCAAGAAAGGAAAGCTCTTAGGGAGGCCAAGAAATGCTACATTTGTGAACAGGAAGGACACTTTGCAAATGAGTGCCCACAGAAGAAGTCACAGGATAAGGATGACAAGCCAGACCATAAAGGGAAGAAGCCAAAGCCGAGTGCAGGACCTGTTCCAGATTTGGTTGGAGATCAGCCAAACACAGATGCCACGGAGCTGTGCAGAGCTTGAGGCAAAGTTAGAGACCAGACAGTGCTGGTTTTCTTTGATCCAGGAGCCCGTGCAAATTTCATATCACCAGAATTGGCATCAAAGTTGGGCATTCGTGCAGAGGAGATGGGTATGACAGGCGAAGCAGGTTTGGCATGCCCAGGACATTCAAAGCCTGTTACTCCCATTCTGGGAAAGCTTCGTCTGCACATTCAGAGCTATGTGGATGCGGAAGAATTTCATATTATGCCGCTTGAGGGCTGTGATGTGTTATTGGGTATCCCATGGTGTTACAGGTTGCATGCTATGGTGGATACTTACAACAAAAAGATTACCCTTGTACATAGAGGAAAGACTCATGTCCTTGATGTAAAGCTTAAAGGCTAGTCTGTTCCAGTTGTTTCTGCTTCTGCTATTTCATCTGTAATAAAGAATCATCTTTCTGCGTACTTGATCTTTGCAAAAGAAGTACCTCAAGTTGTATCTAATTTGTCTACCTTAGATAAAGACAGGTCAACTTTTTTGAGTGGTTTCAGTGATTGTTTTTCGGACTCTTTGCCAAGGGAGTTACCTCCTGAGAGACCTGAGGATCATACAATAGATCTTGTGCCAGGTTCTAGTCCACCGAATAGACCACCATACAGGGTTAGTGCAGCCCAACAGAAAGAGATTATGAGTCAGGTCAACGAGCTTTTAGAGAAGGGGCTGATTCAGCCCAGTTCATCCCCTTTTTGTTCGCCTGTACTCTTAGTGCAAAAGAAGGATGGTTCATGGCTCATGTGCATTGACTATCGTGCCTTGAATAAGAATACCATCAAGAACAGGTTCCCCATACCGAGGATAGATGACATTCTTGATCGGCTTGAGGGAGCGTCATTGTTTACAAGGATAGACCTAAAGAGTGGGTATCATCAGATACGCATTAGGCCAGAAGATGTCCATAAGACTGCGTTCAGGACAACATTTGGTCTCTATGAGTTTCTTGTTATGCCATTTGGTCTCACAAATGCTCCTGCCACGTTTAATAGAATGATGGACAGAATTTTTAGACCACATAGAAACTTCATGTGTACCTTCTTTGATGACATGATTGTCTATTCAAAGTCCGAAGAGGAGCATAGGGATCACTTGACTGCAGTTTTCAACGAGTTACGTACGAACAGGCTACTCATTAATGCGAAGAAGAGTGAATTCTTTTTGCAAGAGATTCACTTCCTTGGGTACATTGTTTCAAAGGATGGGGTACGCATGGATCCTGCTAAAGTGGAAGCAATTAGGCCATGGCCAGACTTGAAGTCCGTACATGACATTCGAAGCTTTCTAGGCTTATGTTCCTACTACAGGAGGTTCATCCGAAATTTTGCTGAGATTGCTTCTCCACTCCATGCACTACAAGGAAAAGGAGTTACTTTCAAGTGGACAGCCAAGGAAATTTTAGCGTTCAAACACTTGAAAGAGAAGCTGACTTCAGATTCGGTAATCATTTTGCCAGATCTTTCGAAACCTTTTGTGGTTCAGTGTGATGCGTGTGGCCATAGTCTTGGTGCAGTTCTAATGCAGAATGGCCGAGTAGTCGCATATGAGAGCAGAATTCTTTTGAAGACTGAAAGGAACTTGCAAGTCTATGAGAAAGAATTGCTGGCAGTAATTCATGCTCTCACTAGTTGGAAACACTATCTGCTAGGGGCTGATTTTGTTGTCCAAACGGATCATCAAACCTTGCGATATTTTCTCACACAGACGAAGTTGTCTGAGAAGCACATGCAATGGGCAAACATCTTGTCAATGTTCCATTTTCAGATTGTGCATGTGCAAGGGAAAAAGAATGTGGTGGCTGATGTGTTGTCACGAAAGCCCCTAATTTCAGCAGTGTCAATTCCGTACCATTGTGAACTAGACGAAATGAAGACACAATATGCTGAAGATTCAGATTTTGCAAGGATCTATGACCAGCTTGTTGATGGGCAACATCATGAGCACTATATGCTTAAGAATGACTTTCTCATGATGCATGGAAAGTTATGCGTTACTAAACAGTTACGGCCAAAGATTTTGATGGAAAGTCATGCTCCACCTTATGCTGGGCATCGTGGAATTGATGCGACAGTGAAAGGGGTTGAGGCATTCTTCTATTGGCCAGCTTTGTGTCAAGATGTTGACACATTTGTAAGATCATGCTTAGTATGCCAAAAAGTCAAATTTGACAGACAAAAGCAACCGGGATTGTTGCAGCCATTGCCGATCCCTGATAGGCCATGGGAAAGTATAGCAATGGACTTTATCTTTGATCTTCCAAGGACGCAAACAGGAAATGATGGGATTTGGACTATCATTTGTAGGTTCAGTAAGCAGGCCCATTTCATTCCTGTTAGGAAGAAGATAAAGCCAGAACACATGGTCAAGATATTCATGAGCAATATCTTTAAATATCATGGGATGCCTCAGTCAATTGTCAGTGACAGGGATCCACGTATGACGAGTCTTTTCTGGAAGTCATTGTTTGAGAACATGGGCACTACGCTCAAGTTCTCTTCTTCGTTTCATCCGCAAACTGATGGACAGTCAGAAGAGGCAAATTCTACTGTCTTGGACCTGCTCAAATGTTATGTCTCAGAGCACAAGGCAACTTGGGAACACCATCTCCCATTGGTTGAATATGCTTACAATAACACTGTGCATACGTCAACAGGTAAGGCACCATTTGAGATAGTGGAAGGAGGAAAGAAAGTCCCACCCATTTTGCAGACTAAGGACAAGATATTTGAGGCAGACAAGTATGTGCAAGATATGGATGAAACATACAGGAAGATAAAGATTGCTCTTGAGAAGACTCGGGCTAAGCAAAAGAAAGCTGCTGATCGTCACCGTCGTGAACTTGTATTTTCACTTGGTGATTGGGTGCTTTTGCGCTTTGAAAAGGCCAGGTTAAGGAAAAGGAAAGGCAAGGAACGCTTGTTTCCTAAGCTCAGTATGCGATATTATGGTCCTTTTCAAATTTCAGAAAAGATCAGCGATGTAGCTTACAGGTTAAAGCTACTAGAAGGCTGGAAAATACATAATGCTTTTCATGTCAGCCTTCTAAGACCCTTTGTTGGTGATGTGCCAGAGAATATGCTTGATGAGGAACAACCCGAAGTGGAAGAATTGGATGAAATCCTTGTTCCTGAACAGATATTGGCACATAAGAAAGAAAGGTTAGAGGAAAGGTTGCAAGACGCTATTTGGTGAAGTTCAAGAACTATCCATCATTGGATGCCAAATGGATGGAAGAGTTTGAATTGCTTGATTCACCTCAGCTATTGCAATTGTATCTTGAAGCCTTTCAGATGGAACCCACAGTGACTTGATGTAGACTTTTTGGAGCAAGGCAAGAGCATGGTTCATGATGCTCAAGAGAGTAGTTAAGCAATTGTATCTACTCTTTCCATAGAGAATTTAGCTAGAGAAGTTTGTGCTTCAGAGTACACTAGAAGGCTTCTATGCTTGATAATAGATATATGTGTCGTAGCCAAGTTGGTGGGATTGTTTAATCGTCCAACGCTACATTTCCGGAAGCATGTATATCTTGGATTCCCATCATAGAATATATGTGATATCAGGAGATATTGCATGTATTATTGGCATGCAAGCGACGTCGCTTGCAATATTTCAAGGGTGGGGTGTGTCACCAGGAAGTGTATTTTTCCTGTTGCCTTCCGTAAATAAGTACTAGATATTTTTATTTATTTTTTATTTTTTTACTTGTTTCCCCGGGACCCTTGAAAAGGTGCAAGTGGACATTGTATGGCCAGTGTGAAACGGTTGTGGCCGAATAGGTTTCTCACATCGGGAGTCTAGGTCGGTCAGTGTGGGACTGGTCGGGCCAGTTAGCATTGAATTCTGATGAGTATGGAAGCCTGTGTGCGCCAAATGAAGTCTGGGCCACTCGGAAAGTCACTTATAACTTTATAAGTCAGTGGGAACTAGAGAATTAACTCAAAAGGGGTAAACTGGACACATGGCGGTTCCAGGTGGATTTTCCACTTCCACAGCAAGAGGGGGCGCCCAATTTGAGAGGAGGCTGATTTTTGCATTAAGTGAGCTACAATGTGTGTGTGAGTAGTGGGTGTAGGTCTACAGCTTTAATGGAAAGCTTGCCTTCTCCTCTGTCTCATGTTGCGCGATGATTTGCTCTCGTGCATCTCTCTCTCCCCTTTGGCACATATGGTAATGCCCCACTAGATGGGCTACTCAGTTGAACATGTACAGTTCTGGGGGTTTATGCGCGTTTGCCAAGGCAAGAGCCTTCTGAACAGGAACCGGATTAGCTAATTGCTAATCCCTCACAGGTACGCACAGTTCCATCGCGAAAGATTGCGAGTTCGGAGAGTTTTCTCGCGTGAAAACTCGTCCAATTCACAGGGGAACTGTCCCATTGCGTGCGGGAGCCCTTGGGACACGCATAGGCGTGTTCGCTCCGCTAAAAACGATCCGAAACAGGGAATTACAGCCTGCTGTGTTTTTCTGCAGGTTTAGGGTTTCGCACCTAAACTGCAAGGGAACACCGGGGGAGTCTCGTGAGAGGCTTGGGATGCGTGTACAGGCTTTTGGGCACCCGGCAGTGAAAAACAGGGAATTACAGCCTGCTGAAATTCTGTAACAGCTCACCAGAAAGCTTCCAGATAGCAAGGGAATCCGTCCTAGACATGTGCTTTTGATCTATAGGGGTTTTTGCGTCGTTATGCTGCCAAAATCAGGTTGAAAAACCTGCGTTTTCAGCCCTCGCCAGGTTTGGACAGCTTTGTGAAAGCTTGTGCGAAGTGGTCGGATCGTCTACTTTAATTTGAATAAAGAAATACTGAAAGGGGCGCCAGTCTTTGGGGCCTACAGGGTGTCGGTCTCGTGTGCGCAGTGACATTCTAGTCACTGAACGCAACTGTGTTCTCTTCCCTTCTCAGTGCTCTGTGTAAAGTTAACAAGTAATTGAAATAGTACCGCCCTCTACGTTGTACAGGCCGGTTATACCTTCGACTCTCCGGAGGGGATGCAATGTCACTTGGATGCTTCGCATAGGTTTGCCCACGACAGTGGTTTGTCGTCAATCTTGGTAAAACCAAGGTTATGGTGGATCAGGAGATCAGCACCTGCATTCACATACGGCCATGAGACAGTGGAGTATGCAAATGCTTACACCTACCTTGGGGTGGTCTTTAGTGGACCAGAATTTTCATTAAGGAGAGCAGCTAGACTAGACTGACCAAAGCCTATGCAGCATTGAGTGGATTGGAGAGGATGTGTTCAGAGATTCAGTTTCAAGAGCCTCGGACGAAGTTCTGCCTTTTTGACACTTTGGTGGCTTCCGCATTGCTCTATGGAGTTGAGGTATGGGGGCCTTCATTGGATCACTATGGGAGGTCAGGTCGCACATGGAGAAGCCTCTAGTCTCGATGTGCTATTGGCCAGATACGCACATCTTCACACCAGCTTTAGGTCGAGACTGGTAGATACAGCGGAGTACCAGCAGAGGCCAGAACATGTTCCCTATGTCACATGGACCCTGAGACAGAGTTGCACTACACATGCCATTGCCCGCTTTAGTATGAGATACGAGGCCGCTTTCATTGCCTGTTCAGAGAGGGCTTTGGACCACTCTCTAGAGTCATGGGTTATGAGAACCAAAGATGCCTGGGACTGTTTTTGCTTGAGCTGCGCAGACACAGAGAGAGCCTGATGTGAGGAGAGGCTAGCCAGTCCAAGAGACAGATCACAAACTTCTATAGAGCGGACAGTAGGCCGCCGGAGAAGCGGCTACCACAGCAGAGCTCACATTCTCGTCACACGAAAGGCACGCTGATCGATCGAGCGATCAAGCTAGGGAGATCCAGACGTCCACAACTGTTGAATAGCATCGACGGAGGCTGCATTAGAGGATTCGGATCACTTTGGCCCGACATGCACGATGCCCGGTCAGACTACTGACCATGGAGGAGATTGATGAGATCCGCAAGCGACCGATGATGGATCTCTTGTGATTCAGCTCTTTTCGAGGATACACCCACATTGCGTTGTAGTAGCCCTCATTCACTACTTTCACCACCCTACTCATATCCTACACATTCCCAGCTAGTTGCTTAGCTCACATACAGCAGTTAAGGATTCTATAGTACCCCTTTTTTCATTACCTTTTTTATTTTTGGTACTCAGTCATTGTATCAGATTCACCGTGTTGTAACTGTTGGTCTCATAGTTCATTTTGGCCTTTTGAAGACGTTAATATAACATTTCATTTCTGTTTCTAGTTTTTCCTTCACTTTTACCTTTTGGTGAACCTTTTTTTGGGCGTTTTAAGATGAATGTGTGTGAAAAGGCAATTAGTTCTCTTGAATAAATCAATTATTTGTCTCTTTGCTATTTTTTATCTTTGTTATATCATTCAATTAAACTGTCGTAAGTACTTTTCGTTTGGCCCTTCTTATCGCTAAGGCGACCATCAATTTTGTTAACAGATTATGATGCATTGAGAGCATTAGATGGAGATAATCCTCCTGGTGTGGCATCTCTCAGTGATGCAGAAATCAATGCCCTTCCTCTGCATAAGCACAAAACTCAGCTGGGTAGTCATCAAAGCAGGCAAGTTTTCAGCAGCCTTTTCATGTGCGAGGCACACTCTCACCTCTGCTCATGTGTGCACGTGCTTGTGTATGATCGGGGTGCTAACATATAATCCAAGAAAGACAAAGTGGCCCCCTTTACACACCGACAAAAACTTCAGTCCTCGCTATTTTTGTGTGTGCACTTTTTTGTGGCACGCACTGCTTGAATTGCAGGCCTCACGTTATGACTGTTTGTGAGAGTTTGGTAAACTTGTTTAATTTTGAAATAACTTATATGATTTGAGGAGTTACTTTGGTTGAGCTTTGGGCATTGCAGTGAAAACGGTTCATCATCAAAACAAGTGACAGGGACGAGTGAGAATATGGTATGTTTTTTACTAGATAGTAATAATTTGATCTTGCCATGTTGCAAGGATTCATTATTTTGTGCATCAAACTTCATCAACCATATCCTGATATTCCCTGCCCGTGTATAGAAAAAAGTAGACTCTGTGAACCCTGATACCGATGTGAAAGGGCGAGATGAGGATCTGACATGCAGTGTGTGCCTTGAACAAGTCAGTGATGGGGAGATTGTGAGGAGCCTTCCATGCCTCCATCAGGTAAGCTCTAATTAAGTGTAAGCATGTTATTGGGTTCTAGTCCCTTCAGTGACTACACTCCTTGGCTTGGAATAATTGAGCCTAATTGCAGCTTATACGATTAATCCTTACAGCGACAAAAGAGCTTACTCTATGCTCTTAGTTTTTTTAATGGCCATTTAGAGCGTATGATATATTCAAGACAGTGTAATACTTTATGATGTTTGCAGTTTCATGCGAGTTGTATTGACCAATGGCTAAGGCAACAGGCGACTTGTCCTGTTTGCAAATTCAGATTGGGGCAAGGGTGGCAAGAAGGGTCCAATTCTCGCAACACAGCCTTCATTGTCTGAAAATCCACACATGCTTAACATGGCCTTGTTGTTGGGCCCCATGTCATTTGAAGGTAAACGGAGCCTTTGTTTGGGAAAATGCCTCAGTTTTGATGTGAAGGGTGCACCTAAGTTCTTGCATCCTGTAACATATTATACATGCCAATCTTTGGCAGGACTAGCAAAGTACGTCCATGTAAACTTTTTTGTCCATGCCCATGCCCATGCCCATGCCCCACTCTTACCAGCAAATGATTTTGTATGATAAGTGCAATGGTCCTGATTTGCCTTGCACTCGGGCTCTACAACTGCCCATGCAATGGATGTCATTGGCCAGTAAAGATGCGTGTTGTATACTCGAAAAGAATTGGCAAATAGTGGATGCTTTTGGCCATAACTGGCACACTCCATCACATCGTGCAATTTGTGTCTTGGAGCCCCCCCCCCCCCCCCCCCCCCCCAAACAAACAACCGAACTGGTTATCTTGAACTCGTGCCAACTGCTCTTTTTAAATGGTCATGTTAAATTTTGTCAAGTTGGATTTGTTCATTCTTTTTGAATTCATGGAGGCGGATTTGATGATTTAATTCTTCTTTGCCTAAAAAGGTTTGCAATTCACATGAGGTTTTACTTTGCATGATCAAAACATGGTCGAGGATAAGATTAGGATGAGGGTACATAATGTTACCTGCATACAGTAAGGTGAAGACTAGCGTGGACCTCCCAAATCAAAGGTTCCCTTCTCATTCTTAAAGTCGCTTTCTTGCCCCTACAATTGACCAAGGCATTGTTCTTGTGGAACCAAGGGTTCCCGAGGACGTCACACCCTTCCAAAGGCATGATGTAAAACTCCTTGTGCCCTGAATACCTCTACAAAGTTTGCCAATGACAGACGTAATGGCAACATCCCGTCCGGGTGCCACTAGAACAGCCTTCGCTTGTGGCCCCATTTGCTTGGGCGTAATTCCAAGTCGAGCTGCCCATTCAGGTGAAATAAAGTTGGCCTTGGCTCTTCAGTCAAAGAAGAAGAGGGCTTCTCGATCTCATACTGTGTCCTATGTGCGGCGAAGTTTAGTGTTTTCATCCATCTGATCTGGGTTAGTCTCCACACAATTTGGTACCAATTTTGCTTTCGTCTTTCCTTTTCTTTCGTGTTCTTCAGTTGCACTGGAACTCTCTTGCCTATCGTCCGATTGTCGACCGGGTGCCTTTTTAGAGCACCGTGCAGATATATGTCCTTGTTCCCCACAGTCAAAAAACACTTTCCCACTTTGAGGTACTCGGATTTCTATTCTTTTGTTAGTCGGGACTTGTATCTTTCTTTTTTTGAAACTTCTCTTTTCTTCATTTATCATTTAGTGAATCTCGTCCGGTCCGTGGTGTCAAAAAGTTGATCAGTAGGATAAGTGAGATTACTCAAATGCATAGCAAACCCTTGCTATGCATTTGTTGTTGTATGGACTCAGACCTCTGTAGTAAGCAGTAATCTCATATCCCTTTGGGAAGTCCACAACAAAATCGCTCGATTTGTTGCTTGAAAGTGATTCTTTTAAAAGAAGAGGCAGATAGAAAAGCATCTCAAAATCTCTCGCAATATATATCCAAAGTATCTCCCTTGGTCATCCGAAGATGATTCCAAGTGGTAATTACATCACGTTCATACTCTTGAGTGAGCTACAAGGAAATAAAAAGTCACTTGAACTTTAGCCACTTTGTCGGTGTTTCTATTTGTAACAAAAGAGTGGATCACCATGTGCGTGCATTTCCTAGATGTTGCCCTCCTAATCTTGGAGTGCTTTGAGCCTCCAGAAAAAGGTATGTCAAACTGTTGAATAAAAGCGAGGGCCTTGTGAGCATCTCGAAAGCCTGAAAAGGTATCAAATTTTAGTGCTTGTCCACCCTTCTTAAATTCTTTGGTCTTCTTGCTCTTATCCTTGAGAAAGTCGTCTTCTCGATACAAGTGCTTCCTCTTAGAATAAAGCATCTGGTCGTCAGAGTTCGAACTCTTAGAAAAGAATGAATCCTCCTCAGAACTGTCTAAAAAATTTTGAGATCTTCGATGAGATATGCTCTTCTTGGCAGGCTTTTTGTTCTTACCGTGTCTCTGAGTCTTTCTTCGGTTCTTGCTCTTTCGGTCCTCATTGCTTGAATCAGAGAAGCTATCTGAACTATTAGAAGAGGATGAAGATGAAATGGAAACACCCTCAAAACGTGCGCGCTTCTTTGGCTTTCGTGCATTTGCAAAAGAAGACTGACGACCCAAATAACCAAGGTAGTCTGCTCCTTAGTTGCGTCTCTTTGAATGCTTTGTGGTGCTCAATGTGTGGTTGACTCGTCGTTCTATCACATCATCAAGTTCATCTTCAGTGTACACCTGCGGGGCAGGTGCTTTCTTCAATGTCGACATTAAAGGTGAGTTGATGGTTGTACGCCACCGAGTATGCATTTTGTCAATCGGATGCTTGGTCAAAAATTTTGCATAGTGGGGATCCTTCGAATATTGGAGCGTCTTCTTAGCACAAGCATCAACCCATTGTTGACGCTGCATCTCCATTCGTTCATACTCTGTGTCGTGATGGTCTGTACTCGTGTTTTGAATCATCAAGATCCGAACGTTGTCCATTAGAATTTTTCGTATTTCTCTCAATCTTGAGTTTTCGAGTGGGTTCGTTTGATTCTTGCGGGATTCGTCACTTGAATCATGTGTGTTGCGATAAAAGGGATCGAAGGAAAAATCGATTGTGGTCTGATACCACTGTAACAAACGACACCCCAAGTCGGGAATTTGATACCATGAGAGAATCACTTAAAACACTTCACAAACGTTATCACAATTCAATAGAGTCGACACGGCTAGCGTAGTTCCCTGCCAGAGGTGTTGGCCCCAATGTCTGGCGCCTTTCAATATTTATTTTTATATTAATGCTTGAGGAAAGTTACAAATTCCATGGACCCTCTATGTTCAATGCTCGTCAAAAAAACTATGTGGAAGAGTGACTCTAGGTACATATTTAAAGGCCCAAAAGCAATACATGAAAAAGCCTAAAGCTTCGTCCCAAAAGCTAACAGCACAAATCACGAAAATCCATACGATGTGCCACATTCATTTTGCAGTGTTCGTACAATCTGCCATGTCAGCCAACCAATGTGATTTACAGAGGTCTTACCACGTCAGTAGCTATGCTTTATTTCTTTAATTCACATGGGCCCGATCGGACGGGACCCCCATATGATGGGACAACTTAAAAATTAGTAATTTACCCTTCTGGTCACGCCATGTCATCATTTTGTGACACCTACTACCAACAATAATTTGCCAAAAAGTTATATTGAGACTCAACATCCTCAGTACTGAGGTCATGGGGTCTTTAATGAAGACCCCATGATGGGATCTACAATCGGCAAGTGCGCGCGGGAATCTCGGATCAAGGAAATTTTGCACGGTCGATCTTCCCCCCCCCCAAACAGAAAAAGAGCCCGGGACCTAGGCTGTGGCAACGCAATGGCTTAACCACGTAGACGCGTACGTTTTGTTGCCCTCGGGCTCAAACAAAAACCTATAAAGTAACCCTCTACAAGCGGAAGTATGCTAGGACAAAAAAAGTAAACTCGGACATGCCCCTTTAAAATCAGATGGCATAGTTCACCTCGCATCCTTTGTGTGCACTTGTCGGCCGTAGATCCCATCACGGGGTCTTCATTAAAGATCCCATGACCTCAGTACTGAGGATGTTGAGTCTCAATATAACTTTTTGACAAATTATTGTTGGTAGTAGGTGTCACAAAATGATGACATGGCGTGACCAGAAGGGTAAATTACTAATTTTTAAGTTGTCCCATCATATGGGGGTCCCGTCCGATCGGGCCCATGTGAATTAAAGAAATAAAGCATAGCTACTGACGTGGTAAGACCTCTGTAAATCACATTGGTTGGTTGACATGGCAGATTGTACGAACACTGCAAAATGAATGTGGCACATCGTATGGATTTTCGTGATTTGTGCTGTTAGCTTTTGGGACGAAGCTTTAGGCTTTTTCATGTATTGCTTTTGGGCCTTTAAATATGTACCTAGAGTCACTCTTCCACACAGTTTTGTTGACGAGCATTGAGCATAGAGGGTCCATGGAATTTGTAACTTTCCTCAAGCATTAATATAAAAATAGATCCCATCACGGGGCCTCTAGTGTTGAGGGCTCAATATTAGTTGCAATCATGATCTTTGTTAATACCATTGATTGTTTTTTCTTTTTTCTCTTTTTTTTGGGGGGGGGGGGGGGGGGGGGGGGGGGGGGGGACTATTTGACACGTGGTCTTAATGATCCCAAATTGGTGGGATCGACAGTTGGAGTTGAAGCGCATAGATCTCGAGGCAAGAGAGTAGTGCAAAAAAAGTCAACAGTCACAATGATTAAAGATTCGAACCCACCACCTCGAGGTTGGGAGCCGAGTGAGCTAGTGCTAGGGGGGAGCAGGCGCATCTATGATAGATAAGTGTGTGCACAATGTGTGCGTGAGGGAGAGAGAGCATCCTCTTGCTATTTTCATACCAACCGACAAAAGAAATTCCAATCGTAGATATCCTTGTCCATAACCACACATCATAGAAGGGCAAGAGCCAAGAAATGGGGATAGTGCTTATAAAGGGCGACCGGCCCACAGAATCTCTCTCTCTCTCTCTCTCTATCACGTCTTGAGTTCAAGACTCCGTCACATAGATCTTTGTGGTCTCTTGCAATTAAAGTTAAAACTTCTACCTCCCTCTCTCTCTCTCTCTCTCTCTCTCTCTCGCGCGCGCGCACACAGAGAGCTTTTGCATAATAATGGGAGATATTATGCGTTACAAACAAATACTTGTCGAGCGCGCATTGCAGTGCAACACCCTGTTGTTCATCGGAATAAGAATACTGTATACAATTATTATTCTACATACAATAGAGAAGCTGCTTTTGGGGGGTTTGTTTGATGATGAAGATGATGATGGTGCTCTCTGCAAATGTTGTAGAGGCGGCGGCAGCAGCAGAGGAAGACGTGTACAAGTGGGCGTTGCTCGCTTTAGCCACCCATTTGCCACTATAGAGGGAGAAGAAAACACAGTTAGGCCAGAGAGAGAGAGAGAGAGAGAGAGAGAGAGAGAGAGATGTGTGTACCTTGAGGACCGGTTCATTTGCTCTGCCTGCAGGGGATGGCTTCTTGGCGGCAGCTACAGCTTGAGCGCGTGCGGCCCGCCCTTGCGCAGACTTTTCGAACTTCTCTGATCTGCGCACCAAAGGAAAACATGAAAAAGAGAGGGAGAGATAGAGAGAGAGCGTTATGGAGATCTGATGAGAGCGGGAAACTCACCGCTCCTGTGCCGCAAGGGCAGCCATCGCTCGTGCTTCCGCATCCTGCTCCGTCTTCCTTTGATGGCTTGTGGTGTGCGTGTGAGTGGGCAGGGCTGTGGAAGGCGCAGGTTTTTCTGTCGTCGATGGCGGAGGTTCGAAACATGCGCAGACGTTGCCCATGGATTCTTCTCCCTCTCTCCTCTCTCTCTTTCTCTGAAGCTAGAGTCGATTTCGTATTGACTTGTGGCGTGACATTTAATAGTTCTAACTAACTTTTAATCACTATTTGAACGACCAACGCCTCTATAGCTCAGTGGTAGAGCGTCAGTCTTGTAAACTGAAGGTCTTGAGTTCGATCCTCAGTGGGGGCAGTTCTTAATACACGACTTTTATCATACTAATTCCCTGTGGGGGCAATTCCTTTTACACGAGTTTATCTATCTATACTAACATAATATGGCGGAACTCTGTCGACAACTATGAGTTGAAGACTAAATAAAGTCCAAAAAGAAGACAAGCTCCTGTCTGTGCACACGATAAAGAGGGAGAGAGAGAGAGAGAGAGAGAGAGGGGCTGCCGAAGGTGGTGGCTGGCCGTACTAGTCATACCAATTTCGAATGTATTATAATAGTACTCAGTTTTGGCATCTTTAGAGTCTAGACTACGTAAACGTAAGGGTTGCCCTCTCCAAAAACAGAACCATGCTTTTTAAGAAAACTTGCAACACAATGCTTTTTTATCTAAAAATAGTGCTTTCTCTTTCAAAATTAGCACCTTTCTCATGGTCGTGGTATGTGCCTCATTAATAGCTCAGCGCCACCAGGTATACTTACGTTTTGGAAAGGGGGGAGATAATAGCGAGAGGGACATTGTATCCCCACCACGAGAGAGAGAGAGAGAGAGAGAGAAAGAGTGTCTTTTTGTAGGTACAATGCAGACTAGTGCTTCTCAATCGCATGTATGTTTGTTGTTAGCTTCTTTCTTTTTGGGAGATTACCATAATGCTTTTAGCCTGATTACGGTGCAGGCTGAAATTAAATCTCAAATGAAGCATCTAAATTGTGTGTGTGTGTGTGTTTTTTTTTGGGAGGGGGGGTGTGTCCCCATGAGCTGTATAACAAAGAGGAGCAGGAGGGCAACCTTTTCATTTGAGATTTAATTTCAGCAAGGAAAAGTGTGTTTTTAACAAAGTATCCCTTTACACAAAGATCAATCTATGAGAGAAGAAGAAGGAAGTCAATGTAACATTGGACAATCTATGAGAGGAGGAGTTTTAAGGTCATAGGAGCGGTTCCAAGAGGGCTCAAATATCTATCAAAAAAGTCTTAATTCAAGACCTTTTGTGTGTGTGTGTGTGTGTGTGTGTGAGAGAGAGAGTCAGAGTGTGTGAGTGTGTGTGTGTGTGTGTGTGTGTGAGAGAGAGAGAGAGAGAGAGAGAGAGAGAGAGAGAGAAAATAAAATCAAAGGGAAGCCAAAATGATCACAAATTTATTTTGGGTTATTCTTTCTTTTTTTTTTGGGGGGTTGGGGTTTGTTGATCTATTGTGTCTCAAAGAGAGTGTGCCTTCAACATGGCTAGAGTAGAGGCAAATGAATCAAAGCATTGCCCTTTGGGGAGAGATGGTGCCTCTTCGATATCAAGAGTTCAATATCAAGAGAGTGTGCATTCGACCTAGATTGAGATGAGGAAAAGGGTAGGGTTTAACAAGGTATTTTATTTTACAATTAAAGAAGTCAAACCTTTTGTCCCAAAATACTACTTTAATGACAATTTTTTAATTTGAATAGGCCGAAATGGCTGCATAAATTGACTCCCTTTTTGTTCAAATGAAATTTAAAAATCTAACGAGAAGAAATATATCACGTAATATAATTATTAAACAACCTTCACACACACACACACACACATACGCACACACACAAAAACTCTAATTTTATGTTTTTGGATTGGGGGAAAGACGCCACCATATTAGATCATGGAAACTCTACGCACACAATCAAGCATCCCTTTCAATCTTTCTAGATAAGATGTAGACATGTTAAATAAAAACTTACACGCACACAATCAATCAACTGTGACATCATACTACATTAAGAATATTAGGTTGATGCCAACAAGATCGATAGCATAAACACATAAATTAGAGAGGAGAAAAAGGAATCTGTACAACAATGGTTTAAATCCTAACCCGCAAAGTGCATGGCACAAGACTCTTTGCACTTAGATAGTTGAGAGTATTTTATTAAAGTAACTTGTGCCAATTTGAGGCCCCTCTTTACAAGCATGTCATTCTCATCTACATTTTTACAACAGATGCTTCCATGAGCTTTATTCTAAACTAACAAGCTAAGATGTACAAAGTGATTTATTCAGTGGCAGCCATGATGGCAACTATAGCCAAAATAAATTTAATATTGCTCCGCAAACCTTCTTTAGCTCCAGTCCATAATTCCTTCATCCACACATTAGTTAAAACCACACACATTAGTTAAAACCATTGACCACAAGAATGGCAATCAACTATAAACGAGTTCCTTGTCCTCTATTTACATGATGACGTTGAATCACGTCAACATGGTGATTTTTCATGTGTCCCACATCAATCACTCGAGAAAGAGGAAAATTTTATAATATCCCTCTCGCCAAGAATAGCAATTGTTCTTAGTTTCTCATAAGAGAAAATCAACTCGTTATTGAATGATGAAAGGTGGAGAGAAGGTCATGAAATTTTTGAAAGAATTTTGCAGCCATCCATCAAGTATCTTCTCTAGAGTCAAGAAAATTTCAAAAGAATTTTGCAGCCATCCATCAAGCTTCTTCTCTAGAGTGACCTTTAAATGTTAAAAGATATCTATTATAAACTTTATCAGAGCGAGTAGTGGTAGTTTCATGATCCGACATAGTGTCAAGAGCAAGTGTTTCTTCTTGGTCAACAAGTTATGGTAGTTCATCATAAACTTGATGAGGTGATAGGGGTCTTTTAAATGGTCTCAATAGAGTCATGCAAAAGGCATTGTGTATGTGCTAGCGAGAGAAGGCAAATCAAGTTTGAATAAAAAATTATTGTTGATATGTGGGATGTGAAATTATCCATAAAAGCGACAAGCAAGTTCAACAAAAGATTCAAAGTCAACACTTTAAATCATACGCTTTCCAATTCTCCACCATAACATAATCTCCTTCTTTGAAGACATGATTCTTGCGGTATTTGTAACATTTAATGGCCTAGTAACTTGTGTGTAGCAGAAAATAGCATGAACATAGTGAGCATTTCATTAGAATAGATTCCTAATGAGAATAACAAGAGTGCTTGGGTGGAGAGAGTAACAAAAAGCATAACACCTAGTTAGATAGCATGAACAATACTTCAAAAGAGAGAGAAATTAAGCAATTGACAACAGTTGAGG
Source organism: Adiantum capillus-veneris (assembly GCF_014529385.1). Classification (NCBI taxonomy): domain Eukaryota; kingdom Viridiplantae; phylum Streptophyta; class Polypodiopsida; order Polypodiales; family Pteridaceae; genus Adiantum; species Adiantum capillus-veneris. Next base: position 11,457,353 of record NC_140945.1, read on the forward strand.
ACCGGATTTGCATGGAGCCGGTCCCCCCTCCAAAAGGCTTTGTATTATGGTTTCTCCCATCAAGAGAGACATTTTACAATATTGTTCTTTGTGTTCCTTCAATACTAGCTAGTGCAATGAAGATGGAAACTTCAAGCACTAAGCAAAACACTTATCAAACACAACATCAATTCCCTCATGGTCTCAGACCCAAGACCTCACACACCTTCGAAGATGGTGAGAGCTAGCGGGGTATGAGAGTAGATTGAGAGGAAGAAGGAGTAGTCTTACGAGAAAGATGTACATCTCCTCACATAATCACTCATATTAGCATAGCTTAGCTTAGTAATTAGCATGGTAGAGGAGATGAGCGTTGAAGCTTGGCTCTTAGTTGGATTTGCATCACAAAGCCAAGAGTTGTTGGTGTAGGCCTCCCTTCTCACAAGCTTGGAGTAGGTGATAAGCTTTCCATTAAAGCTTGAGAAAAGAGAGAGAGAGAGAGAGAGAGAGAGAGAGAGAGAGAGAGAGAGTCTTCTTACTCTACACATGAGCTTGTGTGAGTGTGTGTGGATAATTTCCCTTTGAAAAATCAGCCCCCTCTCTCTCTTGGTCGACCCCTCTTGCTATTTTCTCTTGCTAGCACCTCATTGGACCTCCCCAGGCTTAGCCAATATGATTTCAGGAGCATAAGTGATAGCCTTCTGACATGTGTCCCCCTTTCTCCTTTTGTGAGAGCTTTAGGTAATTAATTAATTCAACTAAACTCTCATTGGACAATAGGAATCAGGCAAGCCATTGGGCTGTTGAATGCTCATTGGACCCCTTGGGAGACTGTCCAATAGTCTTCAAGAGAGCTTAATTCTTATTGGTTCTTTTATTAAGTGTCTTTAAATTAATTAATCTAGATTACTCTAGCCTAATTTTCATTGTTCCACCTCCATGGCCATCCAATAGGATTTGAGTACACCTTGTGGGCATGTGGCCTAGGGAGCTGACATGTGTCCCTCTTTCCCCTTGTGTACAAATGAAGCTTGTGAGTGTGTGTGGGTGTTTCTCTCTCATCCCCTACTTCTTGGGCTCTCCCCCTCCTATGTAGGGACTTGTGAATACTTTTGTACACACACACAAAGCATCCAAATTTCCTAAGCTTTGACCTTTGGACACAACCTTTGAACTTTGGTACCTTAGCATTTTGGAAGTCTTAATGGGCTAAACCTTAAGGTCTTTTTAAGCCCATTGTTGCACATTGCTCTTTTGCAGATGGGCCCCCCTTTGGATCCCTATTTTTCCTCCTTTGGATCCCTACTTTGGTCAGTCTGCCAGCTTAACCAATATTCTAGCTTTTTCTCCCCTGGCAGGTCCCCATATTAAATGATCAGTTTAACATGAGAAAATAATTTAGGAGAATTAGATATTAGTTATTATGAAATTCTCTCTCTCTTGAAATCGTAGTCGTCCTCGACTATGGGGTAGAGTAGATAAAGCATATTCATTAGTCCTTTTCCTAGCGGGTAGAGGATCCCTATGTTACCATAGGACATCATTCCAGAATGGATGAGTAGTCCATTTGGCGCTTGAGAGACTAAGCTACCGCAAGCATGTCTGCACATTAGTCCTATCAGTCTTCCATAGTAGAGTGACAAGCTCTACTTGGTGTTCGGGAGACGTCGTCTTTGCAAACTTGATCTAAGTATGCATACTACTTCATTTTTGTGCACAATAAGGAAAAAGAGAGTCTCATAAGACAAAAACTTTGTTCATTCTAAACTTTTGTACATTTTCTTACTATAGGGAAGCATTGTAAGCATTGACAAGGTTTAGGTTATCCTTTAATTGTATGCCTTGCATCCATCTAGCATCTTCAAAAGGATAATTCTTGAACTTAATAAGATATCGTCGGATAGTTTTACCGTCTCTTAGTACCTTATCTTCATGTCGGAGAATGGACTCGAGCTGCAGCACCTCTTCTTGGTCCTCGATCTCCGATGGGTCTTCAATAGTTGGTTCTTGAGGTGGCTCTCCTTTGTAAGGCTTTAGTAGGCTCACATGGAAAGCATTATGTATGAGCCAATGGTTGGGCAACTTGAGTTGATAGGCCATGTCATTAATTGGCCTAAGAATCTGGAAGAGACCATAGTACCTTTTTGCTAACTTAGCATAGTACTTTTGGTGTCCCATTGGATTCTTGCATGTCAAGTGCCTTAATCGAGCCTTGGGATATTTGAGTAAGACCCAATCATTTTCTTTACAGGCTTGGGCTCTTCTGTGCTTGTCAGCAAGCAGCCTTTTGCCTTTGCTGTGAGAGAGAGATAGCATCCTTAATCTTTTGCAAAGATTCTTGTAGGTCTCGGCTATACTCATCTGCAGCGAAGATTTTCCCGTGTACCTTAAGTAGCAAGGGACTTTTTTATTTTCCCTCAATTACCTCGAAAGGTGCTTTTTCCGTGGAAGTATGTACAGTGTTATTGTAGGCATACTCCACTAAGGGTAAGTACTTCTCCCATTGGGATCTTTGATCTACTTCTGTTACATAGGCTTTTAGTAGATAGAGAATTCTTAGGTTAGCTATTTCACTTTGGCCATCCCTTTGTGGGTGATAGGCCAAAGAGAAGTTTATCCTTGTCCCTAAATTCTCAAAGAGACCCTTCCAAAAATTATTGGTCATTCTAGGATCTCTATCCGACACTATAGACATTGGCAAGCCATGGTACTTGAAGAGGGTTGCCATTTGATGGGCTTTGATAGTCTTTTTGATAGGTATAAAATGAGCTTGTTTACTGAACCTGTCTACTATCGTCCATATTTCTGTATTCCCATGGATAGACTTAGGCAATCCAAAGATAAAATCCATGGATATTCTCTCCCATGGTGAATTAAGGATTGGCAAAGGTTGAAGCAATCTAGGTTGCTTCCCTCTTATCAAACTTCATCTTTTGGCATACCACACATTTAGAAACATACTCTTGTATGTTTGGTTTCATGGTAGGCCAATAGAAATATGTTTCAATCCCCTTTAGGGTAGATTGAATCCCTCTATGCCCTGCATAAGAAGGAGCATGAGATTCATACATTACTTTCTCACGAAACTCACGAAGTGAGTTAGTAACGCATAGTCTATTGCCATAGAGAAGATAACCATCTTGTAAAGTAATGGTTCCTCTTTCTTCCCTAGTGCAAGGGCTAAAATCACATCTCTAAACTCAGGATCAATAGAATACTCATCTATCATAGAAGATAGATCACTGTGAGTTGCTATGGAAACCGCATTCACTCTCGACCGTCTTGAGAGTGCATCGGCTACTTGATTATGCTTGCTAGCAATGTGAGCAATATGAAAATGTAATTGCGAAAGGAAATTTTCCACCTGATTTGTTTGTCGGAGAGCTTTGTCTGCGTCATGAAGTACTTAAGACTTTGGTGATCCATTCGCAGAATGAAAGGACTCCCCAATAAATAGTGCTTCCATGAGTCTAAGGCATGTAGAACTGCGAGGAGTTCTTTTTCATATATGCCTAGAGCTTGCTCAATAGGGTCGAGTCTTCGACTTTCATAGCCTCTAGCGTGGCCTTCTTGGAGCAAAACAGCTCCAAGGCAATCAACACAAGCATCACATTAGACCTCAAATGGCTTTGAGAGATCCAATAGTGTAAGCACAGGTTGAGAGATAAGCTTTTCTTTAAGCTTTTTAAAAGCATTGTTCTCCTTGGTAGACCATGTATACCTAACGTTTTTCTTTGTTAGGTCATGCAATGGTCCTGCTATTAGTGAGAACTTTTGTATGAAGCGTCTATAGTATGCACACATACCTATAAAGCTTCTTAGTTCATGAAGATTCCTTGGTTTAGGCCATCCTTTTATTACCTCTAACTTTGATGGATCCATTTGGATGCCATCTTGAGAGATAATGTGACCTAAATATTGAATCTCTTGTAAGAAAAAAATCACTTTTCTTTCGATTAACATAAAGTTTATTTTCTCTTAAAACTTGAAATATTACCTGGAGGTGTTGCTTGTGTTCGTCTAATGAATTAGAGTAGATGATGATATCATCAAAGAACACTCCAGTAAAGGTTCGGTGAGGCTTGAATAGTTTCTCCATCAAGCGGTTGAATGTGGCTGATGCATTGGTCAAGCCAAAAGGCACGACAATGTATTCATAAAGACCAAACGTAGTGCGAAATGCGGTCATTACAATGTCTTGATCAACTATCCTTATTTGATGATAGCCACTTTTTAGGTCAATCCTACTGAAGTAGGTGGACCCTTGTAGCTTATCAAATAGGTCTTCTACCCGTGGAACGGGAAACCTATTCTTGATTGATCCTATTTAGTCCTCTATAGTCGACACACATATAATATGTGTCGTCTTTCTTTTGCACTAATAGCACAGGAGAACAAAATGGAGATGAGCTAGGCCTAACCATGCCCTTCTCAACTAACTCATGCACTTGCCGCATAATCTCCTCTTGTTGAGCTTGAGAAACTCTATAAGGAGGTTTGTTAGGCGGTGAACTTCCTAGAAGAAGTTCAATTGCATGGTCATCATTGCCTCGTTTAGGAGGTAGCTCACGGGTAGCTCACAAGGGATGTCATCAATAAAGACATCTTGAAACCCCTTGAGAAATTTGGATAACTCTAATTCCTTTTGATTGTGTATATTTTCTTTTGCTAAAATGTTAGATTCATTTTGAGAGTCTTTAACAAAAATCATGTACACGGAAACAGAGCTCTTTATTGACTTATTGAAAGATTGTGTATGTACAATGGGTATGGTGTTACCCATTTCCTTAGCATCTATGTACATATCTTTTTCCCTGAACCTAAAGGATATTCTCCTTTCAGGGAATTTAAGATTGGCAGCCATGCGATCAAACCATGGTGCCCCTAGGATTACATACTCATGCTTGAGAGGAGAGATAAAGAAGTCCTCTTTGTCCACATAGCTTTGGACATGAAGCCTCAATTTCCGGATTAAGGGATTGACTGAAGCTTCTTGCCCCTTGAAAGCACCGTCTGTGGATAGGACATCTCCCATCTCGTAAGCTTGTATGCCTAGCTTGGTGGCCAACTCTGTGGATATGAAGTTGTGAGTAGAACCAGGGTCAAAGAGAATAAAAGCATCATGTTCTCTTACCTTTCCCCAAGCATGGGATAGAGGAGATCCTTTGTGGTGAGTTTCCTCCTCTTGGATTTCGACCAAGGTAGCTCTAGGAGGCTCATGGTGGGTGTTCTTTTGGGGACAAGCGCGGTACGCATGCCCTTGCTCTCCGCACTTGAAACAGCGGTTATCCTTGCGATAACACTCAAGCTCTTCAGGAGAGAGTTTATTTTTGCCTTTGTAAACTCCCTTCTCTTTAGGTTTGTTTGAGTTGCCCTTAGGAGACTTTTGGACATTGTCCTTCCCCTTATGCTCATTGGAACCCTTGTTTTCTGTGGGCTTAAAATTTCTTTTAGCCCCCGTTTGGAAATTGATTCAAGAAGCCACCATATTACGGTGTATAACCGCCAATATGGTGCGTGGACTTTGGGAGTTGACATACAGCACCATTTCTTCAACTAAGCCCGCACAAAATTGTTGCTTTTGCTCTCCAAAATCCGACTTTTTGAAAACAGTGGCTTTGAGTTGTAGGTCCCAAAACTTGTCTACATATTTGTGAATGGATTCGTAACGAGAGAGCTTTAAGCTTCACCATTCGGTGAGTACTTTGTCTTTGGCATTGGTGGCCAAAAACTGCTTCATAATGGAAGCTCTTAAAGCTTTCCATGTTCGTGGAGCTTCACCATTGGCCCGTATGCTAGACCACCATTGTCTGGTAGACTTTTGAAAGTGCATAGCTACATGGCATAGCTTAGAGGACTCCGTGAAGCCCTCATCTCCAATCGCCGCATCGAATTTTTGGATAAAGGCCAAGACTTTGTCCATAGCACCAAAGGTGCCATCGTAGGTAAGGAAAGAGATGCTCTTCCCTCCCTCTTTGAACTTCTTGGGCTTGGATGACCTCTTCTATGCGGCATAGGATTTCCTATGTCCTCTTCTTTTCGATGGTTCAAAGGTTGCACCATCACTTTCTTCAGAAGATGAAGAATTTGAGGAAGATGGAGAAGAGGGTGACCTCTTTCTTGCCTTTTTGTTGCCTTGATCTTCTTTGTCTTCACCATCACTTTCATAAGAGACAGAGGATGAAGAAGATGGAGAATAGGGTGTCCTTGTTCTCGCCTTTTTCTTCTCTTGCTTTTTGTCATCCCTCTTTGAAGTATGGTGTGGAGAAGTATGCGATGGTCTTCTTTGTTTTGGAGGTAATGGAGAGCGTTTAGCCCGCCATCTTCATGGAGCCATCTGTGTCAAGGTGGCAGGAGACTCGCTTCTTTCTCGTTCCTTCGGTGGGGCCTCTTGAATCTCCTTTGAGAAGGAGATGCGTCATTAAGGAGAAAATTTCTGAGCCCTTCATATGGAAACTCTTGTTCTTCCCGAATCGGGGAGAGGCCTCTATTGGAAGTCTTGCAAGGAGGCTTCTTAGGTGCTCTCTTGTCATGGTGGGGAGCTTGGAGAATTCCATGAGCACGAAGCTGCCGTTGCACTTCACTTTGGAGGGATGGATTGCCCATGGCTTGTTGAAGCCTAGAAACAAGATAGTTAACAAGCATCGAGCATCATTAGTAGCTTGCTCATTACCAAAATCAAAGTTATCAACATTAATTTCACTCTCTTTACTATTGTCGGCCATTCTAACAACTTTTAGGTGTACTTTGGCACTTCAAGCCCTAGTTGCTACTCCTCTTTACCCCTTTAGAAAAAGCACTCAAGCTACTGTACCCGTGGCTCAAATACTATTTAATTGTAAGGAATAGAACAGAGGGTCGTTCAACACCAAATCAACACCAGCTCCTGTCAAGCTTCTAATAGCTCAATAGTGAAATTAAGTATAGTATCCAAATATTCAAAAAGAGTAGTCCAAAATGCACTACATAACTTTAAATTTTAATCAAAATCATAACAAAAGTAAACCATGATGTGAAAAAATAAATTTCAAATACAAGGGTGCAACTTGATGCCTTGTGTCAATGACCATCATTGTCCAATTTAGTGTAGCACAAATGCGACGGGTAGCAGTCCCTACTCGCTAAACCTTTACACGAGAGACAGACTCTGTCTACATACATGGGATCTATCATAGTGGTCTCGTACGGTCCCGTACGTTTTGTACACGTACGAAGATGTGCGGTGAAAATCGTGTTAAATGGAATAAAATATGCTTCTTTACTAGAATGATCAATCACTATCCAAATCATATCATGTTTTTATGTAGTAAGAGGAAAACTAGCAATGAAGTCCATTGAAACATGTTGCCAAGGTCTTTCAAGAATGGGTAGTGGATGCAAAAGACGTGATTTTTTACCTAGGGGGCCTAATCTTTTGAGAAACCAAACAAGTTTTGACATACTTCTTTATATCAATACGCATAGTTGGCCAAAAGAAATGATGACACAAATTTTGGTAAGTAGTAGCATTACCTTGATGGCTAACATACGTGGTTTATGCAATTCTTCAATGATCATGAGACAAACTGGTTAAGTTACACAAAGACTTTCTTAAATTAAAGAATCGGTCTTGAATGGTTTACTCCAAAAATGATGTGTATCATGCTCAGTCATGTGCAACCATGTAGTCTTAAAATCTTCACCTTGTGCATATGTATCAAGAATGGATGCAAATGGTGTACTCCAAAAATGATGTGTATCATGCTCAGTCATGTGCAACCATGTAGTCTTAAAATCTTCACCTTGTGCACATGTATCAGGCATGGATGCAAATTAAAAAAATGGTCTTGAATGGTTTACTCCAAAAATGATGTGTATCATGCTCAGTCATGTGCAACCATGTAGTCTTAAAATCTTCACCTTGTGCATATGTATCAAGAATGGATGCAAATGATGTACTTTCAATGGTAGACAGGTTATTAAAATAGGATCTTCTACTCATAGAAGAAGCCACGACAGTTTCTTTCCTAGGTTGTTATTTAATAATAGTAGGGTAAAATATTTGAATAAAAGAAGTCGACTTAATGTATCTGTCAGAATCTAAAGGTTGGGAGAACAGATATTTGATGATTTGTTGATCAGTTTTACTGAAAAAATTAATACTCATTCAATATTATTTTAATATTTGGAGTGCATGTACAACAAGTGTGAGCTCCCTATCATAAGTGATGTACTTAGATTCATATGGCTTAAACTTTCAACCCTCAAAAGAAATTTGGTGATAATCTAGCATAAGTGCAATACTTATATTTTTCCACCAGTATCCAGTACAACAACAAAGAATAGACAATTTGGTGATTATCTTGCATAAGTGCAGTACTTATTCCTTTTCCACTAGCATTCAGTAGAAAGACAAAGAATGGATGAGAAAAAACAAGCAATGCTAAAATAGGTGCATTGGTTAATTTAGATTTGTAAATGTCTTCAAGTACCACTTTGACTGGGTGATATCCATATTTGAGTTTTGATTGTAGCTTATCTCAATTTGTCTAACAATTCATCTATCCAAGGGATAGGGAATCTATCTTTGATTGTGATCTTATGCAAATCTTGGTGATCTATATACATATGGAAGGTTCCATTCTTCTTCTTGACAAGAAGAATAGGTACTCCATATGGTGAACTATTAGGCTTGTAAGTCTCCTATCTATCAATTCTTGGATTTTTGTCTATTTCTCTTTGTTGGTTTAGAAGGCGGTAAACCAACTGGAAGTTTGTTCAAAAAACATCTTGAAACTGTGTGAGGAATGGCTTGTGTGGTTCAACCCATGTGGATGTTCCAGTGGTAGTTGTTTCATTGACAAAAACTACATACATCTTTTCTTGTTTACGGATTGCTCTCTTGGCTTGAGTGTGAGATAGAAGTGATTTTTTTTGTAATTCAATATTTACTCCCAATTGAATTGATTCATTGATATGTGTAAGTGAGGAAGACTATGTAAGATAATCAATTTTGAGATCAAACCCGATATGAAATGGCATACCAAGAATCATGCTAATACCATGCACATGTGCAATAAGAAATGTTCTTTGTTGACTGAAATTTGAATGCTAATCACTAAATTCTCCACTTGGTGATTGCAATCATGTACTTTTGATTATTAAACATAGTTTTAACTTTATACTTAAATTTTGATATGAAAGAGAGAGAGAGAGAGAGAGAGAGAGAGAGAGAGAGAGAGAGAGAGAGAGAGACAGAGAGAAAGTCGTTGTGCTAGATGTGAAGAAACAAAATCATGAATGCTCCCACCATCTAGCAAAATAGAGGTCTCTGTGCATTGCACTTTTCCTTTGACCTTTAACAATGCCGAGGTGAAATAGGAGTACATTGGTTTGCTTAATTTTTATTACCGTTGTAATTTGGATCATATGCTCCTCCAAAGTTAGCCATGCAAGGTATATTCATTCAGAGCTCCTTAATCTATCATGTTGGCCTTGTTGTAGCAAATTGATGATTTAGAAAAAAACTGCTTCATGATGGAAGCTCTTAAAGCTTTCCATGTTCGTGGAGCTTCACCGTTTGCTCGTAGGCTAGACCATCATTGCCTGGTGGACTTTTAAAAATGCATAGCTACATGACGTAGCTTAGAGAACTCCGTGAATCCCTCATCTCCAAATGCCACATCAAATTCTTGGATAAAGGCCAATACTTTGTCTGTAGCACCAAAGGTGCCATCGTAGGTAAGGAAAGAGATGTTCTTTCCTCCCTCTTTGAACTTTTTGAGCTTGGAAGACCTTTTCCAGGTGGCATAGGATTTCCTATGGCCTCTTCTCTTGGGCGATTCAGGAGCTGCACCATCACTTTCTTCAGAAGAGGAAGAGGATGAGGAGGATGGAGATGTGGGTGACCTCTTTCTTGCCTTTTTCTTCCCTTGTTCCTCCTTTTCTGCACCATCACTTTCTTCAGAAGGGGAAGAGGATGAGGAAGATGGAGAAGAGGGTGTCCTCTTTCTCGCATTTTTCTTCTCTTGTTTTCTCTCTTCTCTCTTTGAATTATGGTGAAGAGGAGTATGCGATGGTCTTCTCTGTTTAGGAGGTGTTGGAGAACGTTTTGCCCGCCATCTTCGTGGAGCCATCTCCGTCGAGGTGGCAGGAGACTCGCTTCTTTCTCGTTATTTTGGTGGGGGCTCTATTGTTGAAACTTGGGTTTTCCTTTGAGAGGGAGATTCCTCATCTAGTAGTAAGTTTTTGAGCCCTTTGTATATATCCTCGTCATCTTCCCTTATCAGAGATAGTCCTCTTTTGGAAGACTCACCAGGAGCTTTCCTAGGTTCTCTCTCTTCTTGGTGGGGAGTTTGGAGAATACCATGGGTGTGCAACTGTTGTAGCACTTCACCTTGGAGGGATGGATTGCCCAAGGTTTGTTGAAGCCTAGAAACAAGATAGTTTACAAGCATAGGGGCATCGTTAGTTGCTCTTTCATTAGCAAAATCAAAGCTATCAACATTCATTTCAATCTTTTTTCTCTTATCAGCCATACTAGCATATTTTAGGTGTAAATTTTTTACTTGTACTTTGGCACTTCAAGCCCTAGTTGCTACTCCTCTTTACCTTCAAAGATAAGCACTCAAGCATCTATACCCATGGCTCGTATATTAGTAATTTCAAGGAATAGAAGAGAGGGTTTAACACTAGAATGGTAACCTAACAGGACATAAAAGTGTCCTTTCAAGGTTTTGGGAAAAATTTCCAAAACCAACGTAGATCCACTCATTTTGAAAAATCCTTTCATGAGCTTATAGTTCAATAACTACTACATATGGAAAAAATGAGAAACTTGTAATTTTTCTCATCCCTTGGTCACTACAAGCCTCCAAAGTTGATGGACCATTGCATTTTGCCCAAAACAACAATTTCTTACGGTTGATTGCATATAAGTAGGAGTGGGGATTTTTGTAGGACATGAGATAAAATCCCCCGTTAACTTCAATGGGTTGGTGACCAAAACATATGGTTGCTTTTACGTCACTAATTTTTTTTTGAGAAAAAAAAATAGGTACAAAAAAGTTGCATTTTTTCCCTTCTGCGGACCTATCATCAAAGTTTCTATAGTCACGCTCAATACAGATACTATATACATGTTTTCTTAGTTCCCTTTGGGCCTTTGGATTCAAAAGGAGCCATGGAGCATGTCAAAAGGATAATGGATCTCTTACAATTGGAACCTTGGGGGCAATGATAAAGTGCTAAATACAGCAAACATGAAAAAACTGGGTTTAGCATTATGACCTCTAGAAACCCATAAAAACTACTCAATATCTAGCCAAGTTTGTAGTCTATGATTAGATATGGTTACTACCTACAAAATACACACAATTGGCCTAAGAAAGTAGCAATATTGAGAAAGTTATATTTGCTACTCTAAAATGTATCGTATTCTTCAGCAGTCAAAAAACTCAACCATCATCATATACTAGGCTATATAGCATATTAGGTCCCCCAAAACTCAAGGAAGATTAGCTTTATGCTATACCTTACACTTACACAATCAAAATTGAATTTGGATATCAAGAAAGCCACAAAAAAAAATCATAAAAGTGCTAATTTTGGCTATAAAACAGGATTATGCAATTCTTGTAAATTGGTCATAACTTTCAATTTTAACACTTATCTCTCCCTACAAGCATCAAAACATGTTGAGAACTATGAAGGCCTAACCTCTAGCCATCTAAACCTCACAAAAATGAAAGTTTAGAGTGGTATAGTTGCCAAAAATTGAAAAAAAGCCAAAAACAGGACCCGTTTTTTCACACAGCTTAGGTTCAAAAATGTTGTGCAAGAGTAAGGTTAATGGTGATATCACTACTCCAAAAAAAATGCTAAGTTTTTTTCAGCTCATAAGGCAAATTTGTGGATATATAGCACCTAGAAATTCATTTTCATACTCTTCAAATAATTCAAGAAAAATGGTCACTTAACAGGACACAAAAGTGTCCAAGGACATAAAAGTGTCTTGTTACCATTCTAGTGTTAAGAGAGCTAAGACAACATCGGTTTCTATCAAACTTCTAGTAGCTCAAATAATGGTTAAGCCATAGGCAAGCCCCATAGGACTCCATTATTAAGACCATAGCTCTCGATGGTATCCCCATTAACTGCATAAAGCAAGCGTGCTTCAAGGATGAAAAATCCCTATTCTACTTACTCTTTTGAAATTAATAACACCAACCATTTGTACCAAGCTTGAGGACCTCTCTTCTTGAGCAAGAAAAGAGAAACCAATAGCTCTGGTACCAATGTAACATTTAATGCACTAGTAACTTGTGTGTAGTGGAAATTGATAACATAGTGAGCATTTCATTAAGGACAAGTTCCTAATGAGCATAGAGGGAGTACTTAATTTGAGAAAGCAACATAGCAATTTACACCAAAGGAGACTTTTGTATAATACACTCTTTGTGTTCCTTGACAAAACTTGTTGGTGCAATGAAGATGGAAGCTTCATGCACCAAATTATGCTTGAAAAACGCACCTTGTATCCCTAGCCTCAGTGCCAAGACCTCACACACCTTTAAATATGGTGAGAGCTAGCAAGGAATGAGGAAAGATTGAGAGAAAGAAGATGTATCTTACGAGAAAGAAGTATTCTCCTCACATAATCACTCTAATAGCATAGATTAGCTTAGTAATTAGCATGGTAGAGGAGATGAGCATGCCATTGAAACTTGGCTATTGGTTGGATTTGCATTCCATAGCCAAGAGTTGTTGGTGTAGGCCTCTACTTCTCAATGCTTGGAGAAGGAGATGGAGTTCTTGCTCAACACATGAGTTGTGTGTGTGCGTAGCAAAGTGAGTTAGACTAAAAATTCCAACTCTCTCTCTACTTGGTCGATCCCTCCTCCAAACTGCTCTTGTTGGCTTCTCATTGGCTCCTACAAAGCTTAGCCAATAACAATTAAGAAGCATAATTGATAGCCTTGTGATATGTGTCCCCCTTTCCCCTTTTGTGAGAGCTTTAGGTAATTAAAATGATTTATCTAAATTCTTATTGGAACTTTTATTCTTCTCGCCAATAGGAATCGAGCAAGTCATTGGGCTATTGGATGCTCATTGGACCCCTTGGTAGACTATCCAATAGTCTTCTAGGAAGCTTAATTTCTATTCGTTCTTTTATCAAGCATTTTTTAATTGATTAGACTAATTTTACTCTAGCCTAATTCTCATTGGTACACCTCTATGGCCATCCAATAGGATTTGAGGGGAGATTGGGGGTAGTTGGGCTAGGAGCCTGCCATGTGTCCATTCTTCCCTTTGGGGAGAGCTTGGGTGTGTGTGTGTGTGTGTGTGTGTGTGTGTGTGTGTGTGTGTGTGTGTGTGTGTGTGTGTGTGTGTGTGTGTGTGTGTGTGTGTGTGTGTTTCTCTCTCATCCCCTATCATTAGGGCTTGCCCCCTCCTTCCTAGGGATGTGGAAAGACTTTTTAGTCTTCCCATAACCATCAAATTTTTCCCCACCTTTGGCCATTGGACTTATGATTAGCTTTTGGAACTTTAGCCTATGGAAGTTTTAATGGAGCTGAACCTTAGGTCTTTAATCCCCATTGAAGCACATTGCTCTTTTGCAGATTGTCCCCCTTTGGATCCCTATTTTTCCTCCTTTGGATCCTGTAGAGACCGATTTGGCAGCCTTACCAATATTCTAGCTCTTACTCCCCTGGTACTTTCCCATACTAAATGATCAGCTTAACATGAGAAAAGCATTTGGGAGAATTAGATATTAGTTTTTATGACATTACCTCTCTCTTGAAATCATAGTCATCCTCGACTATGACGTAGAGAAGATAAAGTCTAGTCATTAGTCCGTTTGCTAGTGGGTAGAGGATCCCTATTTTACCCTATGACATCGTTCGAGAATGGATGACTAGTCCATTTGGTGCTTGAGAGCCTTAGCTGCCGCAAGCATGTCTGCACATTAGTCTGTATCACTCTTCCATAGTAGAGTGACAAGCTCTACTTTGGTGTTCGGGAGACGTCGTCTCCACAAACATGATCCTAAGCATGCATACTTATTTAACATTTTTGCAACAACAAAGAAAAAGAGAGTCTTATAAGACAAAAACTTTGTTCATTTATACATATTTACATTTGCTTACTCTAGGAAATCATTGTAAGCATTGACAAGGTTTAGGTTATCGTTTAATTGTATCCCTTGCATCCATCTAACATCTTCAAAAGGATAATTTTTAAACTTGATAAGATATCATCGTATAGTCTTACCGCCTCTCAATACCTTGTCTGCATGTCGGAGAATGGACCTGGACTACAATACTTCTTCTTGGTCCTTGATCTCCGATGGGTCTTCAATGGTTTCTTCTTGAGGTAGCTCTCCTTTGTAAGGCTTTAGTAGGCTCATGTGACAAGCATTGTGTATGAGCCAATGGTTGGGCAACTTGAGTTTATAGGGCATCTCATTGATTGGCCTAAGAATCTGAAAGGGACCATAGTACCTTTTTGCTAACTTAGCATAGTACTTTTGATGTCCCGTAGGATTCTTGCCCGTTGTGTGCCTTAATCGAGCCTTGGGAATCTTAAGCAACACTTAATCATTTTGCTTAAAAGCTAAAGCTCTTTTGTACTTATCAGAAGCAGCCTTTTGCCTTTGCTGAGAGATGGGTATAGCATCCTTAATCTTTTGGAAAGATTCTTGCAGGTCTCGGCTATATTCATCTACAGCGAAGATCTTCCCATGTACCTTGAGTAGCAGGGGACTTTTTTATCTTCCCTCTATCACCTTAAAAGGTGCTTTTCCCGTGGAAGTATGTACAGTGTTATTGTAAGCATACTCCACTAAAAGTAAGTACTTCTCCCATTGGAACTTTTGATCTACTTCTATGACACAAGCTTTTAGTAGATCAAGAATTGTTAGGTTAGCTATTTCACTTTGGCCATCCGTTTGCGGGTGATAGGCCAAAGAGAAGTTTACCCTTGTACTTAAATTTTCAAAGAGACCCTTCCAGAAATTACTAGTCATTGTAGAATCTCTATTCAACACCATGGACATTGGCAAGCCGTGGTACTTAAAGATCTGTGATATAAAGAGGGTTTCCATTGATGGGCCTTGATAGACTTTTTGACAGGTATGAAATGTGTTTGTTTGCTAAACTTGTCTACTATCGTCCATATTCTTGTATTCCCATGGATAGACTTGGGCAATCCAAAGATAAAATTCATGGATATGCTCTTCCAGGGATTGGCAAAGGTTGAAGCAATCCAGGTTGCTTCCCTCTATTAAACTTTGTCTTTTGGCATACCACACATTTTGAAACATACTCTTGTATGTTTTCTTTCATGGCAGGCCAATAGAACTATGTTTCTATCCCTTTTAGGGTAGACTAAATCCCTTTATGCCCCGCATAAGGAGGAGCATGGGATTCATACATTACTTTCTCACGTAGTGAGTTACTAATGCATAGTCTGTTGCCATAGAGAAGATAACCATCTTGTAAGGTAAATGGTTCTTCCTCCTTCCCTAGTAAAAAGGCTGAATCACATGTTTAAAATCAGGGTTGATAGCATACTCATCTATCATAGAAGATAGATCATTGTGAGTTTCTATGGATATCGCATTCACTCTCAGTCGTCTTCAGAGTGCATTGGCTACTTGATTATGCTTGCCAGCAATGTGAGCAATATGAAAATGAAATTGCGAAAGGAGGTTTGCCCACCTCATTGGTTTGTCGAAGAGCTTGGTCTGCGTCATGAAGTACTTAAGGCTTTGGTGATCCGCTTGTAGAATGAAAGGAGTCCCCAATAAATAGTGCTTCCACGAGTCTAGAGCATGTAGAATTGCTAAGAGTTCCTTTTCATATATACCTAGAGCTTGCTCAGCAGGGTCGAGCTTTCGACTTTCATAGGCTATGGTGTGCCCTTCTTGGAGCAAAACAGCTCCAAGGCAATCACCACAGGCGTTGCATTGGACCTCAAATTCCTTTGAGAGATCCGGCAGTGTAAGCACATGTTGAGAGATAAGCTTCTCTTCAAGCTTTTTGAAAGCATTGTTCTCCTTGGTGGACCATATATACCTAACATTTCTCTTTGTTAGGTCCTATAATGGTCTCATGATTTGTGAGAACTTTTCTATGAAGCGTCTATAGTATGCACACATACGTATAAAGCTTCTTAGTTCATGCAGATTCCTTGGATTAGGCCATCCTTTTATTACCTCTAGCTTTGATGGATCCATTTGGATGCCATCTTGAGAGATAATGTGACCTAAATATTGAATCTCTTGTAAGAAAAATTCACTTTTATTTGGATTAATACAAAGTTTATTCTCTCGTAAAACTTGAAAAATTACTTGGAGATGTTGCTTGTGTTCATCTAATGAATTAGATAGATGATTATATCATCAAAGAACACTCCAATAAAGGTTCGGTGAGGCCTGATGAATAGCTTCTCCATCAAACGGTTAAATGTGGATGGTGCATTGGTCAAGCCAAAAGGCATGACAATGTACTCGTAAAGACCAAACGTAGCGGAATGCGGTCTTTACAATGTCTTGATCAACTATCCTTATTTGATGGTAGCCACTTTTTAGGTCAATCCTATTGAAGTAGGTTGACCCCTGTAGCTTATCAAATAGGTCTTCTACCCATGGAATGAGAAACCTATTCTTGATACTGATCCTATTTAGTGCTCTATAGTCGACACACATACGATATGTGCCATCTTTCTTTTGCACTAATAACACTGGTGAACAAAATGGAGATGAGCTAGGCCTAACCATGCCTTTCTCAACCAACTCATGCACTTGCCGCATAATTTCCTCTTGTTGAGCTTGAGAAACTCAATAAGGAGGTTTATTAGGCGGTGAGCTTCCTGGAAGAAGTTCAATTGCATGGTCATCATCCCCTCATTTGGGAGGTAGCTCACAAGGGATGTCGTCAACAAAAACATCTTGGAATCCCTTGAGGAAATTGGATAACTCTAATTCCTTTTGATTGTTTATATCTTCTTTTGCTAAATCATTAGGTTCATTTTGAGAATCTTTAACAAAAATCATGTACACAGAAATAGAGCTCTTTATTGACTTATTGAAAGCTTGCTTCTGTACAATGGGTGTGGTGCTACCCAACTCCTTAGCATCTATTACATATCTTTTTCCCTGTACCTAAAGTAGGTTTGTCTTTCAAGGAATTTAACATTGGCAGCCATGCGATCAAACCATGGGGCCCCTAGGATTACATCCTCATGTTTGAGAGGAGAGATGAAGAAATCCTCCTTGTCCACATAGCTTTGGACATGGAGCCTCAATTTCCCAATTAAGGGAGTGACTAAGGCTTCTTGTCCCTTGAGCACCATCGGCAGGTAGGACATCTCTCATCTCATAGGCTTGGATGCCTAGCTTGGTGGCCAACTCTATGGATATGAAATTGTGAGTAGAACCATCGTCAAAAAGAATGAAAGCGTCATGCTCTCTTGCCTTTCCCCAAGCATGACATAGAGGAGATCCTTTGTGATGAGCATCCTCTTCTTGAATTTCGACCAAGGTAGCTCTAGGAGGCTCATTACGTGTATTCTTGTGGGGGCAAGCACGATAGGTATGCCTTGCTCCCCATACTTGAAACAACGGTTATTTTTTTTATAACGCTCTAGCTCTTTAGGAGAGAGTTTATTGTTGCCTTTATAAACTCCCTTCTCCTTGGTTTTGTTGTTGTTGGCGTTGCCTTTGGGAGACTTTTGGATGTTGTCCTTCCCCTTAGGCTCATTACGGTCCTTGTTTTCCATGGGCTTAAGATTTCTCTTAGCCCCTTGTTGGAAGTTGATTCTTGAAGCCGCCATAGTATGGTGTATGACCGCAGATATGGTGCGAAGCCTTTGGGAGTTAACATACTCCGCCATATCCTCAGATAACCCCGCAGAAAATTATTGTTTTTGCTCTCCAAATCCATCTTTTTGTAGACAGTGGCTTTGAGATGTAAGTCCCAAAACTTGTCTACAAATTTGTGAATACATTCATAGGGAGAGAGCTTCAAGCTTTGCCATTCGGTGAGTACTTTGTCTTTGACATCACTAGCCAAAAACTACTTCATGATGGAAGCTCTTAAAGCTTTCCATGTTCGTAGAGCTTCACCGTTTGCTCATAGGCTAGACCACCATTGCGTGGCACACTTTTGAAAATGCATAGCTACATGACGTAGCTTAGAGGACTCCATGAAGCCCTCATCTCCAAATGCCGCATCAAATTGTTGGATAAAGGTCAAGACTTCGTCCGTAGCACCAAAGGTGCCATCGTAGGTAAGGAAAGAGATGTTCTTTCCTCCCTCTTTGAACTTTTTGAGCTTGGATGACCTTTTCCAGGTGGCATAGGATTTCCTATGGCCTCTTCTCTTAGGCGGTTCGGGAGTTGCACCATCACTTTCTTCAGAATAGGAAGAGGATGAGGGGGATGGAGAAGAGGGTGACCTCTTTCTTGCCTTTTTCTTCCCTTGTTCCTCCTTTTCTTCACCATCACTTTTTTCAGAAGAGGAAGACGATGAAGAAATGGAGAAGAGGGTGACCTCTTTCTTGCCTTTTTCTTCTCTTCTTCTCTCTTTGAATTATGGTGAAGAGGAGTATGCATGGTCTTCTTCATTTAGGGGGTGTTGGAGAACGTAATGCCCGCCATCTTTGTGGAGCCATCTCCACCGAGGTGGCAGGAGACTCGCTTCTTTCTCGTTCTTTCGGTGGGGGCTCTACCGTTGAAACTTGGGTTCTCCTTTGAGAGGGAGATGCCTCATCTAGTAGTAAGTTTTTGAGCCCTTCGTATGGATCCTTGTCATCTTCCCTTATCGGAGAGAGTCCTCTTTTGGAAGTTTCACCCAGGAGCTTCCCTAGGTACTCTCTCTTCTTGGTGGGGATTTTGGAGAATACCATGGGTGTGCCATTGTTGTAGCACTTCAGCTTGGAGGGATGGATTGCCTAGGGCTTGTTGAGCCTAGAAACAAGATATTTTACAAGCATAGGGGCATCATTAGTTGCTCTTTCATTAGCAAAATCAAAGCTATCAACATTCATTTCAATCTCTTTTCCCTTGTCAGCCATACTAGCAAATTTTAGGTGTAAATTTTTTACTTGTACTTTGGCACTTCAAGCCCTAGTTGCTACTCCTCTTTACCTTCAAATATAAGCACTCAAGCAACTATACCCGTGGCTCGAATATTAGTATTGCAAGGAATAGAAGAGAGGGTTTAAGAGAGCCAAGACATCATCGGTTCCTATCAAGCTTCTAATAGCTCAATAATGGTTAAGCCATAGGCAAGCCCATAGGACTCCATTATTAAGACCATAGCTCTCGACGATATCCCCATTAACTGCATAAAGCAGGCGTGCTTCAAATATGAAAAATCCCTATTCTACTTACTCTTTTGCAATTAATAACACCAACCATTTGTAGCAAGCTTGAGGACCTCTCTTCTTGAGCAAGAAAAGAGAAACCAATAGCTCTGATACCAATGTAACATTTAATGTACTAGTAACTTGTGTGTAGTGGAAATTGATAACATAGTGAATATTTCATTAAGAACAAGTTCCTAATGAGCATAGAGGGAGTACTTAATTTGATTAAGCAACATAGCAATTTACACCTAGCTAGTTTAGCAATTTTTGTCATTGCCATTTTCTGCATAACAGGTCCCTTACAATCTCTACGGTTTGTGCTATATAGCACGTGTTGTTCCCGCTTTGTTTCTCCTCTTTTTGGGCAGTTTTCAGATCACGTGCAGCATTTACCATAGCTGACAACAACACAGATGTGTTCAAGATGTTTGTTGTTGAGGACATATTGGATGGGGACAATTACCCTATGTGGGCTTATATGATGCAACATGTTCTTGTGTCGAAAAGAGTCTAGAATATTGTGGAGGGCATTGATGTACGTCCTTGTTCTGAGGATGTAGGCGATGTTGAGGATGTTGCAGGTCTTGTTGCAAGGATTGCTGATATTAGAGTTTTTTGCCTATATCTGAGCAAGCTTGTTGGGATGTAAAAGATGTGCAGGTTCATGCATTGATTGTCTTGTCTGTGAAGTGCACTATTACTCCCCACATTCATTCAACAAAATCTGTAAAACAGGCTTGGGATATTCTGGTTGGTCTTTATGCAAGTCGCAATGAGGCTAAAATTGCATTGTTGTGTAAAGAGTTGGAATCGAAGATTATGCATGAGGAAGATGACATGGACACTTTCCTTGTTAGTGTCAAGGATATCAATGAGCAACTTATTTCTACAGGTGAAGTCATTTTAGATAGTTCTTGATACCTTGCCAGATTCTTACCAGACTTTTGCTAGTACTTGGAGACTTATGACCCAAGGAAATCCTGAAGTTGTCAGTTTGATGCATTATGCACATTGCTATTGCAAGAGTCACTTTCCAAAAAAAACAGGACTAGACCAGTATCAATTGAATAGGCTTTTATTGCTGCTCAAAGAAAGGGTGGTAACAGCAATGCAACCACTTCTTATGGTTCTTCTGCGAGTGGAAAATCACATATTCCTAATGCTTCTGATGGCAGCAATTTGTTTGGAAATTTTGGTGATAAGGGCAAAAAGAAGATGTGTTGCCATTATTGTAAAGCTAATGATCACTTGATCAAGCAGTGTCCTAAGTTGAAGGCCAAAGAGGCTAAGAAGAAAGAGGGTGATTCCACTATAAATGCTGGTTACACTACAAATGCAGCTATTGTTGAGTCTTCTGTGAAAGGAGACTGTGATGCTGATGTTGATGTAGAATGGGCTTTTAGTACAGAGTGTACCTATAATCCTATTGTCCATGATGCATGCATGGCAGTTGCTGCAGATTCACATGTGTGGTATTTTGATAGTGGTGCTATAAAGCACATTACCTCACATCGTGATTTGTTCACCTCTCTTCAGTCAGTTTGTAGAAATCTAATATGGTTGCTTCTTTGCAAGTTTACTGCGTTTACAAAAATCTGTTATGGTTGCTTCTTTGCCGCCTCTTGAAGCACCTATCAAACATGTTTGTGAAGGCTGTATTTTGGGTAAGATACAACGTTCAAAGTTTCCAAAGGATGGTTCATTAGGGCCACATGCAGGTTGCAGCTTGTACATACGGATGTTTGTGGGCCCATGCAAACTTCGTCCTTGGGCAATTACCTGTACTTTGTGATTTTCATTGATGATTACTTCGGGCATGCATGGGTATTTTTGCTTAAAGCAAAGTCCAAAGTTTTTATGTGCTTCAAACAATTTCTGGCTATGGCTGAAAATGTCTCAAAATGTACTATGGGCACCCTCCATTCCGATCAAGGGGGGGAGTATATGTCTCATGAATTTAATACATTTATGGCTAGTCCTAGGATAAATCACCAATATATAGTGCCTTATGCGCCTCAGCAAAATGGTGTTCTTGAGAGGAAAAACAGATCACTTACAAAAATGGCACGATGTATGGTCAAAAGTAAAACTTTGCTGCATTTTTTTTGGCTTGAGGCCATCATGTATGCCACTTATGTACTTAACAGGTGTCGTAAAAAAGCTTTGCAGTCTATTACTCCATATGAAGCATGGCACAATAGAAGTCTATTGAGCACATGCATGTTTTTGGTTGTTTGGCATATGCTTTGATGCCACAAACACAACGCAGAAAATTGGATGATAAGGCTGTCAAATGTATTTTTGTTGGTTATAGTGTTGAAACCAAATGTTACAGGTTGTATCATTCGCAAACAAAGCGTATCTTGGTCTCACAAGATGTTGTGTTTGTGGAAGATTCTGTTCAACCCTTGCTGTCATGTACTAGAGCCAATAATGTCAGCTCACAGGACATTTATGACACTTTATTGCCTCTTTTTAGTGGTGGAAATTCAAATGTGAATTCCAATGAGGCAAATGCATAGCCTATGGGGGTTTTTGAAAATGTTACAGATCAGCCTATTACTGATGCAGATGTACATGATGTGCTTGATGAGGAAAGGGCTAAAAATGAGTAGGCTAGAGGTATGCCAAAATGGTTGGTGCACACTTTGCGTGACAATAAATTGGATGCACCTTTGTCTAGTCGTACTCGTTCAGGTTCTCGCCATGCATCTTATGCACTAGATTGTTATGCTTTGGCTGTGTCTAGCTGACAGGATGTTGAGGAACCTTTGTCTTTTGATGAAGCACAAAATTCAAAAAATTGTATGGCTGCCATGCAATCAGAATATGACGCACTTATAGAAAATGACACATGGACTTTATGTGATTTGCCCCCTGGCAAAAAGGCCATTGGTACGAAGTGGGTTTACAAGTTGAAACGCAAGCCGTATGGTGAGGTTGATCGCCATAAGGCTCGACTTTTTGCAAAAGGCTATGCGCAACAAAAAGGCATAAATTATGAAGAAAATTTTGCTCCCACTTGTCGTATGACTACTCTTTGTTTTCTATGTGCATTGGCAACTCGTTTTGGTTGGATGTACATCAGTCAGACATTGTTACTACTTTCTTGAATGGTGACATATTTGAGGAAGTTTATGTAACACGGCCTCGCGGTTTTCCCATCAAAGGAGACTTTTGTACAATACAATCTTTGTGTTCCTTGACAAAACTTGTTGGTGCAATGAAGATGGAAGCTTCATGCACCAAATTATTCTTGAAAATCACACCTAGTATCCCTAGCCTCAGTCCCAAGACCTCACACACCTTCAAAAATGGTGAGAGCTAGTAGGGAATGATAAAAGATTGAGAGGAAGAAAATGTATCTTACTAGAAAGAAGTATTCTCCTCACATAATCACTCTAATAGCATAGCTTAGCTTAGTAATCAACATGGTAGAGGAGATGAGCATGCCATTGAAGCTTGGCTCTTGGTTGGATTTGCATTCCATAGCCAAGAGTTGTTGGTGTAGTCCGCTACTTCTCAATGCTTGGAGAAGGAGATGGAGTTCTTGCTCAACACATGAGTTGTGTGTGTGTGTGTGTGTGTGTGTGTGTGTGTGTGTGTGGGTAGCAAAGTGAGTTAGACTAAAAATGCCAACTTTCTCTCTACTTGGTCGACCCCTCCTCCAAATTTCTCTTGTTGGCTTCTCATTGGCTCCTGCAAAGCTTAGCCAATAGCAATTAAGAAGCATAATTGATAGCCTTGTGACATGTATCCCCCTTTACCCTTTTGTGAGAGCTTTAGGTAATTAAAATAATTTATTTAAACTCTCATTGGACCTTTTAGTCTTTTGGCCAATACGAATCATGCAAGACATTAGGTTGTTGGATGCTCATTGGACCACTTGGTAGACTGTCGAATAGTCTTCTAGGGAGCTTAATTTCTATTGGTTCTTTTATCAAGCATTTTTAAATTAATTAGACTAATTTTACTCTAGCCTAATTCTCATTGGTCCACTTCTATGGCCATCCAATAGGATTTGAGGGGAGATTGGGGGCAAATGGGCTAAGAGCCTGCCATATGTCCATTCTTCCCTTTGGGGAGAGCTTGGGAGTATGTGTGTGTGTGTGTGTGTGTGTGTGTGTGTGTGTGTGTGTGTGTGTGTGTGTGTGTGTGTGTGTGTGTGTGTGTGTGTGTGTGTGTGTGTGTGTGTGTGTGTGTGCGCGTGCGTGAGTGTGTGTGTGTGTGTGTGTGTGTGTGTGTGTGTGTGTGTGTGTGAGTTTCTCTCTCATCCCCTATTATTAGGGTTCGCCCACTTCTTCCTAGGGATGTGGGAAGACTTTTTAGTCTTCCCATAACCATCCAATTTTTCTCCACCTTTGGCCATTGGACTTTTAATTAGCTTTTGGAACGTTAGCCTATGGAAGTCTTAATGGAGTTGAACCTTAGGCCTTTTAAGCCCCATTGAATCACATTGCTCTTTTGCAGACTGTCCCCCTTTGGATCCCTATTTTCCCTCCTTTGGATCCTTGAAGAGACCGGTCTGGCAGCCTTACCAATATTCTAGCTTTTACTCCCCTGGTACTTCCCCATATTAAATGATCAGTTTAACATGAGAAAATCATTTGGGAGAATTAGATATTAGTTTTTGTGACCGTAATCATCCAATCAGCTAATCCATGCAAGTATTGTGCCAACTTCTTTGGTACCCTCAAATTATTTAAAAGGTAAGGCTTTGCAAAATAAAAATTTCTTCTTCTTCTTCTTTTCATGCTTGGGTTTAGATTTATACGTATGCATGAGAGTGCATTCTACTTTAATGCATCTAGTGGATTCATATACCAAATTTTATTACAGATGTAATTATTCCTCAAAATAGTGGGCAATAATGGTAAATGTGTCATAACATAGATAATAGTGAAAATATTAGGAATTTTGATAGCAAAATAGGGGAAAGTCATCTATCTAATGAATAGTTGATGGTCGCATGGGCATCATAGCCTCTCAATAATAAAAATAGAATCCACAATCAAAGGCTTGAACATACATAGCTTCAAAGACACCATCAAGGGGGGTTTTGTGGAAATGGAGTCAAAGTGTTTTTAGCCTAGGCCCCCTGTCATAAAATCTAATATCTAACCAACCCAAATGATTTTCTCATATTAAATTGATCACTTAATGTGGGAGAATAAACGGGAACAAGTGTTAAGATATAGATATGTGCTTATAGATCTATCTCAACACGAGGCCAATAGTAAAGGGGCCCAAATGGGAGATGGTCTATCAAGAGCAAGGCTAACCAATTGAGCATAAGACCTTAGGGTTAGCTTCATTGAAGACCTCCAATAATGTGTGTAAAAGTCCTTTGACCTTAGGTAAGCTAGGGCTGAGCTTGAGGTGGGAACTCGGCCCAAACTCAAGGTGCTTGTCATGCTTGAGGTGCTTGATTAAGATGCTTGAGGTGCTTGACTGGCTCCATTTTTGAGGTGCTTGACTTGGTGCATGATTAAGGTGCTTGAGGTGCCTTGAGAAGCTTGCCTGAGATGCTTGTGGGAACACCCCCTACTTCAAGTGCTTAGTCATGCTTGATGACTAAGGGGCTTGCTCATCCAAAGTCAAAAAGATCTTGCCCTCATGGTGTGCCTGAAACCTATTGGTTGGCCACCCAAGGGGTCCAATGATAATAAAGGATATTTAATTAATTGATTTTGCATTTATCAAGTCCTCTCTCTCAAAGGGGAAAGGGGGACACTTGTCCCAAGGCTATCCATGTTGCTTGTAATGGCTCCTGCTTGTGATTGGCTAGGCCTAGAGGGGTCCAATGAGCTTCAAGCATGAGCTACAAGGGGGGGTCGACCCAAGCAAGCTAGGGGGGTGCTTAGGGGGTATACTCACCCACACACACTCACAAACACTCTCATTGTGTACTATGCAAAGTGCAAGAGCTCCCTCTCTTTCTCCAAGCAAGGAGAGGTTGAGAGCCTACACCAACACTCTTGGCTATGGAGTGCAAATCCATCCAAGAGCCATGCTTCAATGCTTGAGCTTGCCATCTATTTCTTCTTCATTACTATGCTATTATGTATGCTAGCACAAGAGTTATGATAAGTGAGGAACTAGCTCTTTCTCGTATAAAATGTTTCTTCTTCCTCTTCCCTACCCTCATTCCCTGCTAGCTCTCTCCACCTTCGAAGGTGTTTGAGGTCTTGGGACTGAGGCTTGGTATAGTTAAAGCTTTCTTCAAGTTTAGGTTATGCTATGATGATGATGCATGAAGCTTTCCATCTTCATTGCTTCACCTAGGTCACAAGGAACACAAAGAATGTATTGTAACAAGTCTCTCTTTATGGGAGAAATCATAATACAAATGCCTATTGGAGGGGGGACCGGCTCCACATAAATCCGGTCCTCAACTGTTGTCATGTTCTCTAAATTCTCTCTCTTGCAAAAGTATTGTCTATGCCAAGTTAACTAATTGCTATGATTATGTTGCTATCTTCAATTATGTCAACCCGCTATGCTCACAAAATCATTTCTAGAAAGTACTGTTGGAATTAGGGTTGCAGAGAAACACACACAGCTTGGAGAAGACGAAGGAAGCTCAAGGCACACAATAGAGAGTGTGTTACTTAGTGTGCAATAGAAAGATAGATAGCCCTAGAGTGATGGGCGTATATACAATGCACGGGGGAAAAAACCTCCTAAAGAGGGAAAAAATGCCCCGGCGGTCCTAGTGTGTTCACACACATCACTACCACATGTATATGGTAACAAATCCCCCCTGGAGTGATGCGGTGAACGAGAGCTGGCACATGAGTAAAGGGAAGTGCCATGCCCTGAGGACAGGATCAGTCCACAAAGGGGAGTAAGCCCAAAGCTTTGTGGAAAGCTTCAAGCTTCTCACAAGACAATGCCTTTGTGAAAAGATCTGCAAGGTTGTCCTGTGTTGGCACATAACCCAAGCTGATCTCTCCTGTTGAGAGCCTCTCCCTGACATAGTGGTAATGCACCTCAATGTGCTTTGTGCGAGCATGAAAAACTGGGTTCCTCGCAATTGCCAATGCGCTCCGACTGTCAGTGTAGATAGTGTTGGTAGTGTCCTGTCCAACACCCAAGTCAGCCATAAGGCGTCTGAGCCATACACACTCAACCGTAGCCGTGAAGACTGCCCTGTACTCAGCCTCACAACTCAAAGTGGCCACAGTAGGTTGCTTCTTGCTCAACCATGATATACATGAACTGCCAAGCATGAAACAAAAACCACTTGTGGACACTCGCGTGTCAAAACAACCAGCCCAATATGAGTCCGAAAAAGCATGTAAGTCTGGCGGCAATGATCCCCCCTTGGGATAAAACAAGCCAAGATGTAAAGTGCCACTAAGGTAGCGGAAAATCCTCCTGACAGCCTGCCAATGCTTAGACCCTGGGCTGTGCATAAATCTGCTGACCTGCGAGACTGCAAACTGAATATCTGGCCTTGTGTTGCATACATAAATGAGGCAGCCAACAGCAGTTTGGTAAAGAGTTACATCAGCAGGATCGCCAGCATCATGTAGACTCAACTTCAAACCTGTTTCCATGGGAGTGGCAATAGGTTTGCAATCCTCAAGTCCAAACTTACATAGCAATGTCTCTATGTAACTTTTCTGACACAAGGCAATACCACCATCACACTGCTTAAACTGTATACCCAAGTAATGATGCAACAGCCCCAAATCTTTCATCTTGAAAGTAGCATTCAAATCAGCCTTAAATTCAGCAATATGTCTCTCATTTGGTCCAGTGATCAGCAAATCATCAACATAAAGAACCACAATGAGAAATACATCATCCTCACGCTTTACATACAATGTGCTTTCTGTTGGACTGTTACGAAAGCCTCGTTTAACCAAATGAGTGTCAGCTTTCTCATACCAAGCACGAGGAGATTGCTTCAACCCATACAAAGCCTTCTTACATTTGCACACTTTGTCCTCTTGTCCTTTTATGACAAAACCGCGAGGCTGCGTTACATAAACTTCCTCAAATATGTCACCATTCAAGAAAGCAGTAACAATGTCTGATTGATGTACATCCCAACCAAAATGAGCTGCCAATGCACATAGAAAACGTACAGTAGTCATACGACAAGTGGGAGCAAAAGTCTCTTCATAATCTATGCCTTTTTGTTGTGCATAACCCTTTGCAACAAGTCGAGCCTTATGGCGATCGATCTCACCATCCGGCTTGCGTTTCAACTTGTAAACCCACTTCGTACCAATGGCCTTTTTGCCAGGAGGCAAATCACATAAAGTCCATGTGTCATTCTCTATAAGTGCATCATATTCTGATTTCATGGCAGCAATCCAATTTTCTGAATTCTGTGCTTCATCAAAAGACAGAGGCTCCTCAACATCATGTAAACTAGACACAGCCAAAGCATAACAATCTGATGCATAAGATGCATGGCGAGAGCCTGAACGAGTACGATTAGATAAAGGTGCATCAAATTTACTGTCACGCAAAGTGTGCACCAGCCATTTTGGCATACCTCTAGCCTGCTCATTTTCAGCCCTTTCCTCATCAAGTACATCATGTACATCTGCATCAGTAATAGGCTGTTCTAAAACATTTTCAGAAACCCCCATAGGCTGTACATTTGCCTCATTGGAACTTACATTCGTATTTCCACCACTGAAAAGAGGCAACAAAGTGTCATAAATGTCCTGTGAGCTTACATTACTGTCTCTAGTACATGACAGCAAGGGCTGAACAGAATCTTCCACAAACACTACATCCCGTGAAACCAGAATACGTTTTGTTTGCGGATGATACAACCTGTAACCTTTGCTTTCAGCACTATAACCAACAAAAATACATTTGACAGCCTTATCATCCAATTTTCTGCGCTGCACTTGTGGCACCAAAGCATATGCCAAACAGCCAAAAACACGCATGTGCTCAATAGAAGGCTTTCTATCATGCCATGCTTCATATGGAGTAATAGACTGCAAAGCTTTCGTAGGACACCTGTTAAGTACATAAGTGGCACACATGATGGCCTCAAGCCAAAAAGAATGCGGCAAAGCTTGACTTTTGACCATACATCATGCCATTTCCGTTAGTGACCTGTTTTTCCTCTCAGCAACACCATTTTGCTGAGGTGTATAAGGCACTGTACATTGGTGTTTTATCCCACGACTAGCCAGAAATGCATTAAATTCATGAGACATATACTCCCCCCCTCGATCGGAACGGAGGGTGCCCATAGTACATTTTGAGACATTTTCAGCCATAGCCAAAAATTGTTTGAAGCACATAAAAACTTCGGACTTCGCTTTAAGCGGAAATACCCATGCATGCCTAGAGTAATCATCAATGAAAGTCACGAAGTACAGGTAATTGCCCAAGGACGGAGTTTGCATGGGCCCACAAACATCACTATGCACAAGCTGCAACCTGCATGTGGCCCTAACTGAACCATCCTTTGGAAACTTAGAACGCTGCATTTTACCCAGAATACAGCCTTCACAAACATGTTTGACAGGTGCTTCAAGACGCGGCAAAGAAGCAACCATATCAGATTTCTGCAAACGCAGCAAACTGGCAAAATTCAGATGACCAAAACGTGCATGCCAAAGTTTTGCATCTGAAATAGCCCTTGAATCTGCAACAGCATTTGCAAAATTTTGTCCACACTTGTCATACAAAGTGAGCTTATACAGCCCACGGCACAAAAGCCCAGATGCAACAATTTCATCACCAAAACTGAGATCATGAACTGTACATCTGTCATCCACAAATTTGACTACAAGTCCAAGTCTAGCAAGTGCGGATACAAACAAGAGATTCTTCTTGATCCCAGGTACATAAAGTGCATCAACAAGTGTGAAGGAACTGCCATTAGCAGCAGTGAGCACAATCTTTCCAACTCCCTGAACTGGATAAGAGGCGTTGTTGGCACAAGTGACTGAATTCCCATGAGGGACAGACTCGAGAGAGGTAAACAATTCACGATGTGAGGTAATGTGCTTTGTAGCACCACTGTCGAAATACCACACATGTGAATCTGCAGCAACTGACAAGCATGCATCATGGAGAGCAGGATTGTAAGTGCACTCTGCGCTAAAAGCCCATTCTGCATCAACATCAGCATCACAATCTCCTTTCACAGAAGACTCAACAATGGCTGCATTTGTAGTGGAACCAACATTTGCAGTGGAACCACCCTCTTTCTTCTTAGCCTCTTTGGCCTTCAACTTAGGACACGACTTGATCAAGTGATCATTGGCTTTACAATAATGGCAACGCATCTTCTTTTTGCCCTTATCACCAGAATTGCCAGACGAAGTGCTGCCAGCAGAAGCATTAGGAACAGAATTTTTGCCACTCGCAGCAGAACCATAAGAAGTGGCTGCATTACTGTTACCACCCTTTCTTTGAGAAGCAATAAAAGCCTGTTCAACTGCACGCTGCCTAGTCCTGTTTTTTCTAGAAAGTGACTCTTGCAACAGCAATGTGCATAATGCATCAAACTTGACAACTTCAGGATTTCCTTGGGTCATGAGTCTCCAAGTACTAGCAAAAGTCTGGTAGGAATCTGGTAAGGCATCAAGAACAGTCTGCACAAGGGAACTGTCCGAAATGACTTCACCTGCAGAAATGAGTTGCTCATTGATATCCTTGACACTAGCAAGGAAAGTGTCTATATCATCTTCCTCATGCATAATCTTCGACTCTAGCTCTTTACGCAGCAAAGCAATTTTAGCCTCATTGCGGCTTGCATAAAGACCTGCTAGAATATCCCAAGCCTGTTTTGCAGATTTTGCTGAACGGATGTGAGGAATAATCGTGCGCTTCACAGACAACGTAATCAATGCATGAGCCTGCGCATCCTTAACATCCCAACGAGCTTGTTCTGCCGTAGGCAAAACAACTCTAACAGCTGCAATCCTTGCAGCAAGACCTGCAACATCCTCAACATCGCCTACATCTTCAGAACAAGGACGTACATCAATGCCCTGCACAATGTTCCAGACACCTTTTGACACAAGAACATGTTGCATCATATAAGCCCACATAGGGTAGTTGTCCCCATCCAACCTGTCCTCAGCAGCAAACATCTTGAACACATCTGTGTTGTTGTTGTCAGCCATGGTAAATGCTGCACCTGATGTGAAAACTGCCCGAAAATAGGAGAAATGGAGCGGGAACAACTTGTGCTATATAGCACAAACCGTAGAAGACTATGAGGCACCTGTTATGCAGAAAACGGCACTGACAAAAAATTTGCACAAAATGACGAAATAGCCTGTGCAGTACTGCCCGTAGTGGAAACGGAGGCCGTAATGAGCCCAAATCAAAATTCTGAGCAGACCTAGCTCTTCGAGATTCCCCAAAATATTTGTCGACCTGTGTACGCTCGCCAAAGCTCACTGAAATCGGAGAAAGTGAGCAGGCGTGTGCTGGAGCAGCTGGCGACTAAGCCCGGGAGGACGTGACCTGCTCTTTTACCAATTGTTGGAATTAGGGTTGCAGAGAAACACACACAGCTTGGAGAAGACGAAGGAAGCTCAAGGCACACAATAGAGAGTGTGTTACTTAGTGTGCAATAGAAAGATAGATAGCCCTAGAGTGATGGGCGTATATATAATGCACGGGGGAAAAAACCTCCTAAAGAGGGAAAAAATGCCCCAGCGGTCCTAGTGTGTTCACACACATCACTACCACATGTATATGGTAACAAGTACTCTCATTAAATTCCGCTACTCTCAAATTGAATAGGCAAATTCCATTACAGCCCCTTTTAATGATAGTGCACAAAGTTAGGCAACCCTTTTATAAAGGTACAAAAAGGAAGACTAACATAGCAAGAATGTATAGGCAGCGACTAAAAATTCCACGTGAGGAGGTGGAGGGCTCGTACTCACTTGTGGGAACCTTCACAAGTTGAACAGTAGAAGAAGAAACTATTCCTTCTAATGGGGCGTGACCATATTTGGAGCTAGGTGGGTGGGATTTAGTGAGGCTGATAGTAGGGATTTTTCGTGTTCAAGGGAAGTCTCCAGAGGCTTTATGGAGAAGAGCCTTTCACACTAATCATTTTCTTTTTAGATTTGATGACTTGCCCCCATCATAGGTCTCAATGGCATACTACCTTTCCTCTACAACAAATTTTCCCTTTGGTAAGCATTGCACTAGCTTAAGGTTGATGCACACTCAAAGTTTTCCATTCTTCTTAGGCATCACCACAATCAAGTAGACTCACTTTGTGTGATTGATTTCATACAAACTCGGCCTCCAATAGCATATCAATTTCCTCCTTGATTTTCTTTGCAAATGTCTTGTTATTGATGTAGGATTCCTGCTTTTGTGGCTTTGCTCCTTCCTAGTAGCATATGCATTGACCAAACCAAAGGGCATCCATAGTGTGATTGATTTCATACGAACTCAGACTCCAATAGCATATCAATTTCCTCCTTGATTTTCTTTGCAAATGTCTTGTTATTGATGTAGGATTCCTGCTTTTGTGGCTTTGCTCCTTCCTAGTAGCATATGCATTGACCAAACCAAAGGGCATCGTATGCATGTCATCTTCAATCGGTCCTCTCTAGAGCTATGTCAATCTAAAAAGAAAATTATGTTGGTAAATAGATCAATTTGCCACTTTTGAGGCTTTGTGGACCAAAAGAATACACCATTGTGCTCCTTGAGACTAGATACGACCAATGCTTCCTTAGCCTCGTTTAGATTGGTGGCTATCAACACCACTTTTGGGGATATACCTTGTTCTTCCAAATCTTCCTACTTGGCCTTTTTGAGGCCATGATAGGATTTAGCTACTTGGCTAACTGACACTCTTTTGGACTATTTTGTGATCTCAAATCATATAACATTTAAAGTGCATGGGCACTTATGGGCTAGCATCTCCTTCGCGCAAACTTTTCTTTACAAGCTCTTCCTAGGGCTCATTCATGATACCTTCTTCTCATTTATATATTCTTGTTTCTCTACTTTATATGGCCTATAAGATGTCTTCTTACTTTTGGTTGAACCCTATATTGATCTTTGTTTCTTGGTCTCTATTTGAGATTTCACTACTTTTGTCTTTTTCTTATGGTTTGGCCTAGGAGGTTGTGATACTTCAAATTCTGATATTCCTAATGATGCACATCCCCTATTTTGATTGCACTTCTAATTTTTGCAATCAAAATAGGGTGGTCCTCTAGCTGATCACCCTTATCTTTCCTAGAGCCTTTTCCTCCCATCTTTCCCAAGTGGTTTTAGTAGCAATGCCTAGCCTTGTCCTAGTGTTAAGAATTTCCATGAATCTTTGTTCATTGTACTTCATAAGTAGGTTTCCATTCCCCTTGTCCAATTCATTGCCCTAATAGTTTGTGGACATGGACTAGTTTTCATCTTCTCATCATAAACTCTTGTTTGAGTCCATGTTGGTTACAAAACTTGGCTAGTGTTTTCATTTGTGAGAGAGTAGATAGTGGGAATCATCTCAATGGAAGCGCGATACACATTAGGATTACTCATAGCTATAATAATTCCTGATTAGTAACTGTACAGTCATATAATCAATCGGAATCTTGTACGGGCACCCATACATAGGACCCACTACTTCATTTTGGAGTCTGTTTGTCAGTCTATCAATCAGTCTATATCTTGTTGGCTAGTCTTGAGCAGAGTGCTATTGTACTCATGAACCTTGATGCCAATCTTGATAAAAGAAGCAGTGAGGGCATACGGCTTCTCAGCATTTAGTTCAGTCAAGGAGACGTCATTCACAAAGAGTTGAAAGATGCTCTCATTTACATTGGCCTCAAAACTTGGATTTGAAGTGCAAAGCAAAAGTGAATACTGATGTCAGTGATGGTATAGGCATAGCACAAGAACAATTTCAGTTGCAAAACCCAATCAGAGGGATAAATTTGATATTCTCACTGAAATGGATGAAAATTATAATGACAGATGGGATGCTGATATAGATCATCACAGCAAGCACAAACATTGGGAAAAGAAATCTAATCACAAGGGAAAACCAAGATGCAAAGAGCAAGAATCGACTCCTCATAGATCCATACATGGGGAAAGATCTAATGACTTGAAAATTTCTTTTCCAATGCTCAAAGATAGTAGAGAGGATGACCCAGACCTACTCATCCAAGCCTTTGAATAATCCACTGACCTAAAGGATATTGATGAGGATGAGTGGGGAGAATATTATGATCAAACTATGAAGGATGCAGCAGGAAGTGGTATTACCACTATCCATCCTGCAAGCTTTGAACCTACAACAAGTTGAAAAAGGCATTTTGGCTAGATTACAATGAGAATTGCAGGGGTGAAGATATACTTTGTGAGCTAGATAAGATCAAGCAAGGCAAGATGTTGGTTAGAAGCTATGTAGAAAAGATCAAGGAGCTAACTAGACAATTAAAAGAACCTCCTTCAGAGAAGAGAATGCATGCATGATTTTTGAGCGGATTCAAAAGTAAGAAAGTAGTGGAGCAACAGGTACCAACACCAACTAAGAAATTCAATGACATGGAACAGAGAGCTCTTAATGTAACTTTTATGTCCTTGGACACTTTTGTGTCCTGTCAAGTGGCCATTTTGCTTGAATTATTTGAAGAGTATGAAAATGAATTTCTAGGTGCTATGTGTCCACAAAGTTGCCTTATGAGCTGAAAAAAATTTGACTTTTTTTTGGAGTATCGATCTCACCATTAACCTTACTTTTGCACAACATTTAACCTAAACATTTTTTTCAAAGTTTTGCAACTATACCACTTTAAACTTCATGTTTGTGAGGTTTATATTGCTAGAGGATAAGCCGTCATGTTTCTCAACATGTTTTGATGCTTCTAGGGAGAACTAAGTGTTAAAATTGAAAGTTATGATCAACTTACAAGATTGCATAATCATGTTTTTGGCCAAAATTAGCACTTTTATGATTTTTTTGGTGGCTTTCTTGATATCCAAATTCAATTTTGATTGTGAAAGTGGAATGTATAACATAAAGCTAATCTTCCTTGAGTTTTGGGGGACCTAATACGTTATATAGCATAGTATATGTTGATGGTTGAGTTTTTTGATTGTTGAAGAATACGAAACATTTTAGAGTAGCAAGTATAACTTTCTCAATATTGCTAGTTTCTTAGGCAGATTGTGTGTATTTTGTAGATAGTAACCATATCTAATCATAAACTACAAACTTGGCTAGATATTGAGTAGTTTCTATGGGTTTCTAGAGGTCATAATGCTAAACCCAATTTTTTCATGTTTGCTGTATTTAGCACTTTATCATTGTCCCCAAGGTTCCACTTAGCAAGAGATCCATTATCCTATTGACATGCTCTATGGCTCCCTTTGAATCCAAAGGCCCAAAGGGAAATAAGAAAACATGTTTTTAGTATCTATATTGAGCGTGACTATAGAAACTTTGATGATAGGTCCGCAGAATGGAAAAAAGAAACTTTTTTGTACCTACTTTTTTGCCCAAAAAAACATTAGTGAGGGTAAAAGCAACCATATTTTCCGATCACCAACCCATTGAAGTTAACGGGGCATTTTATCTCATGTCCTACAAAAATCCCCACTCTTATTTATATGCAATCAATCATAAGAAATGGCTGTTTTTAGCAAAATGCACTAGTCCATCAACTTTGGTGGCTTGTAGTGACCAAGAGATGAGAAATTTTACAAGTTTCTCATTTTTTCCATATGTAGTAGTCCTTGAACTATAAGCTCATAAAAGGATTTTTCAAAATGAGTGGATCTACTTTGGTTTTGAAATTTTTTTCCAAAACCCTAAAAGGACACTTTTATGTCCTATTAGGTTACCAGACTAGTGTTAAATTGGAACTACAGGCAAAGAAGGAGAAGGGCCATAAGGGAAGAGGAAGTTCAAGTCACAGTGAATCATCCACTGAAGGGTCCAGTTCCAATTCTAGTTTGTCTCAAAGTGAATCAAAGGAGTAGTCAAAGAGCAAGAAGAAGGGATCTTGGATCAAGAGCATATAGGCAATTTTGAAGCAGGTATCTAAAATGTGAAAGACTAGACCGTTACTTGGAAAGGTAGAGACCTGGTGTGATATGTGCAAATTGAAAGATCGTAGGTTGATGAGTGTTGCCAATGTACCTATTGTAAAGCATTCAAACATTTATTGAACAACTGCAAAATCAAAATGCACCATTTTTAAGAAGGCAAAGATGTGTCCTTGATAACTCTGACAAACCTAGAACTAGCAAAGCAAGGGGGAATGTTAGAGAATATGGATAATGCGGTTGATATCAACATGGTAGAAAGAGGAAGATATCAAAACTTTGTTGTTGGTAGAGGTCACGGAAGAGGTGACTTTACAAGGCGTAACTTCAGCTGTTATACGTATGGTAAGTACGAACACTTTGTAGCTCAATCCTAGACAATGTAAAAGTTGAAGTGGCAAAACCTAGTTTTGGTGTGAGTGATCACCAAGAGTGCTAGGGGTGTCATTGAAGAGCTATCAAATGAGCCGGTCAATCAAACAAAGCATACTAAAGAGACTCAGAAGTGGGAGAACCATATGGAAGGCCAAGGAGGTGGATGGATGGCAAGAGCAAAGGACACTAGAGACCAAGATCATTGAGGATCTGGCAAAGAAGGTGCCCAAGAGGCTTGTGTTGAGGGGAGTGGAAACAGACGCATGTGTGCATGCAGTGATATGAGGATGGAGAGTGAGAGCACGATATGGTGGAGCTACATTGAGGATAATCCACTCACTCTCTCCCTTGTTCTATTGACCATAAAAATAAACAGCGTTAGTTATAGGTGGGCTAGTAATGGGTATCCAGCCAGTTGGCCTAAATCCAAACAATCTCCCACTTGAAGGCCCAAGTGGCCTATGTGTGTACAACCTATACATTTGTGAAGCATTCCAATGGCTTCACTCTACACCCATTATCTCGATGCAATGCACTAATAGCTTTGAGGCTAGGCTCTTCATGAGAGCATCTACAGGCTTGTCATCCATGTGGAACTTGACTATCTTGATGCACTGCTAGCCAGTATGTCCCATATCACATGATACCTGACCTCTATGTGTTTTGACTTGGAGTGAAACACGGGGTTTTTTGCAAATGCAATAGCATTCTAACTATCACAATGTAGCATCGAAGTCCGAGCTTACCATACATATTCCTTGCTAGCACAAAAACTACAACATATTATACCTCTGTGTGGTGGAAGATGAAATACAATCTTGAAGACATGATCTCCATGACACGACTACTCTAGCAAATAGGAATACATAGCCAAACATGGATCTTCAACTATCCACACAACTTGCATAGTCTACATCCGTGTAATCCACTATGGATGCATCACTATTCCCAAAGCATAAGCACTTGCTTGTTGTATCCTTAAGGTATCTCAGAATGTGCTTCACTACTTCCCAATGTTTCTTGCCAAGATTTCCATAAATCTACTAACCATTCCCACTACAAATGTAATGTTTGGTCAGGTGGCTACCCTTGCGTACATAAGACTACCTATCGCTAAATAATATCGCACCTTTGCCATTTTCACTTTTCCAGCATCATATTTGTGAGCAGAATTCTTGCTAAGTTTTGCACATTCTTGCATTGGGGTACTCAATGTAGCTTTCTCCCCTGCATATTAAAACATTGCAAGGCCTTGTGGATGTATATTTCCTGAGATAACTCCAATATTCCACATTTTCTAGTCCTCTTGACACACATACCAAGAAAGAGATTTGCATCTCCCAGATCCTTCATAGCAAACTACGTGTGAAGTGACTACTTCAAGATGGAAATCTCTTTTTTAGACATCGCGGCAATGAGTATGTCATCGAAAGTAGATGACAAGTGAATCATCGTTCAACTTTTGGGTATACAAGCAATGATCTTCTTGGCTCTGTACTTAACCTTGGGAGTGCATGTACTTGTCAAATTTGTGGTACCACTACCTTGAGCCTTGCTTTAGGCCATACAATGCCCTAAACTTCAAAAGTCTCTGGTTGTTTCATGTAGACATCTTCTTCTAGATCCCCATGAAGGAAATCCATCTTCACGTCCATCTGGACAAGTTCCATGCCCTCAGTGGCTATTAGTCCAAGCATAAGATGCAATGCACTCATCTTGGCTATTGGAGAGAAAATCTCATCGAAGTCCATGCCTGTCTTCTGCTAGAATCTTTTAGCAACCAATCTAGCCTTATACTTAGGCTCAGGATCTTCTGTTGTGCATTTCTTCTTACACCCATTTGCAAGGAAAGGCTTGTTTCCCCTCTATCAACTCTATCAGTTTCCAAGTCTCATTTGCCATAATCGAGTTATACTCTAATTGCATTGCCTGCTCCCACTTCATGCTATCTTCCATATGAATATATGGCTCCTCTACCTTGGGTCATCATGGTCCTATTTTGGTGGACAATAGCTAAATGTCTTGATCTTTTGGCTAAAATCACTATATTTGGGTGTTTTTGGTGGCTAACATTAAAGTTTGGATCCAAAGTACTGGCCTTTCACAAAATTAAGCTAGAAGATACAAAATCTCCCTTTTCAAGCTCTGAAAACAACACCATTAATGACAAATCACCTAGTTTTTTCAAACGTCTACTTTTTTCACATTTCCTCCATGTTGTGAGGGTTTTTTCTCTTTTGTTTCATTTTTGAGTCGCACACTCTTCCTATCCAATCTCTGAGCATCCATGGAATCCACTACACGTTGTCCTTCTCATAGTATAACTTCTTGTTATTTTCATAACATCAAAGAAATGGTCTTTGAAACCCCATGTCTTTTTGTGTGAATGACTAGGTAAAAATGCTCTCTTCATGCAAAGGTGTCCACATACTGAAAAGAACCAAGCAAGATGAAGTGAAAAAACCATTGGAAAGGTCGTGTTCTTGCCTTCAAAGTGACCGACAATGGCTATGGCCAAAGACATGGTGCTAAACTTGGATGAACATTCGATTCTCCATTCTCATTGTAAGGAACACAAAAAGCTTATATATTTGGTACAACCAATATTTATCTCATTGTTCTCTCCTTTTATTTATTTTCTTGCTTTAAGTTCAGCTATCTTTCCATCAACAGCTATGAAGTAGCAGCCTGTGGAGAGCTTAAGTGGCACATTCAAAGCTACTCACAAAGGGATTGGAGATGTTATGGATGCTAACAAGCTACCCTCTTTTTACAAAGCAGCTAGTATGTTTGTGTACTTTGCAGTATACAAGGTTCCATCAAGAGAAGGTGCACATGAACGACATGAGTTTCTTGTTCCCACCATACGATCATTAGAATGGGAAGCCCCTGATCCAAGTACCTTCAAATCCAAAATCAAAGAAGATATCCTCAAAGCTATGTCTTCGAGCAAGATTTCAAGAAGGAATAATATTCAATGGTTCTTGCCTATACATGTCTTTGTGGCATGTTTCAAAACAATGGATCTGTAGAGGACAAGAATGATGTAGCTTAATAGAAGAATGTATATGACTGAGCTGAACACTGTACTTGGAGGAGGCTGGGGTACCAAGGAGACTTTCCAAATTGGCTACAATATCAGTTCTAGAGTAAGCCCAAACTCTATGTCTATCTCATACTAGCTATGCCATCAATCATTACTTTTGGGTACATGAGATGGAGAAAGCTAGGTAGTTGGGTCTCTCTAGACTCTGAGGAGAATTGTCCAGAGTTTGAATTTAAAATCATAGCCCATCCATTCATTGAGCCTAGAAACCTTATAGTAACATCAAACTAGAGACTACAAGATGTCAAAGAATATCTCAATCTTCTGGATGAAACATCCCTTGAGTATAAAGAATGCAACCTCACGCATCACATGTCTTCACCCAAAAAGAGTTGCATTTGATCAGCTAAAGTGGATTTCTCCAATATTGTAATCACCACATTTTGCAAAAAAACATGTCTTTTCTACTTTTTTATGTGACCAATATTTTACGTACATTTAAATCTAAATGACACCATGATACACAATTAGGAATTGAATTGTTGATATTAAATATTTAAGTACAAAAATATAATCTCAAAAAGGGTGTCTATTCACATGGACAAAATGAACAAAACTATATGCAACTCTTGTGGATTGATGTAATCAGCCAACCAAATCAATTTTTCTTTTTGCATGGGATGGTTCAGGATCTTCAAAGACCCTTTGCCTTTTTTGTTTGTTGTGATTTAAATGTTGTTGAAAGAGGTTCAAGAGGGGGTTTTGGTGACTTGAGCTCCTGAGGGGTCGGCATGGGAGAGTTGGGGGTGGTGAGGTAGGCTCCTAATGGGGTTGGATTGTTAGACTCGACAATGGATTCCCTGGGGGGGGGGGGGGGGTGAGTTGGGCTTCCGAGGAGTTGACTGAGGAGTTGGCTTGGGAG
Source organism: Adiantum capillus-veneris (assembly GCF_014529385.1). Lineage (NCBI taxonomy): Eukaryota > Viridiplantae > Streptophyta > Polypodiopsida > Polypodiales > Pteridaceae > Adiantum > Adiantum capillus-veneris. Next base: position 11,497,048 of record NC_140945.1, read on the forward strand.
ACTTGGCAGACATGAATGGAATATTGAAAGGGGAGCCAAGCTTGGGCCCCTTACTTTCTAAGATAAGCGACGCTTCTAAACTTTAAGTTTTAGTGGTGAGTGGAATGGAGGGCTCATGTCACCGGGTAGCCCGAATGACACAAGGGGGGAGCTTTTTGGATTCACAAACACCCGCTATCGTGTTTTGCAGGGAGGGGGGAGGAACCTAAATGAGGAACATGTGCTAAGTGCCATTGGGAAGAGTCCATAAGCCTAAACGACGCAATGGCAACGCTTCTAGGAATCACAAACGAGTATTATCACATCGTGTGTGGAATAAGGAACGTAGCCCGAACAAAGCGAATGGAGGGGTTTAAAAAAGTATGAGAAGGTCCTATCGCTTTGTGTCAGACTACATTGAGAGAATAAAGTAGTGCTCAAAAGTCAAGGGTGAGAGTTTTGTGGTGAGTGGAAAAAGAGCATGTGTAGAGGTTTTTATCTACTAACAAAACAAGATAAAAGTTTTACCCCAAAAGTCATGATTGTCTAGTTCATAAACATGAAAATCTCAATTACCTCGCAATATATTAAACTATAACTTTTAAATACACCTAGCTTTGATGTTTTTGACATCATTGATGCACACTACTTGTAAAAATAAATTTATACAACGATAGTCCAAAGTTTGCTCAGTTTGAGTTTTCTTCTTGTGGATTTGATCGATGCTAATTATGTTTGATCAAAAGTGTCTATATCTTGGAATTGTTTCCTTGGACAATCCCGCACAAATAAAAAAGAGAGGTATTGTGATCCTCCAATATCTCCTTTCACTTCGAGCTTTTTTTTTTAAAGTTTAGTCTCAGCTTGCCCAATGACATGTCTTGCTAGTTTTTCCTTATTTATCTTGGTAGTTTTCTTTGCCAAGGCTTATAATGAAACAGTGGAGCTTAATTTCTATCTTTCATTTGATCTCTCATTTATGTTTGAGCATTTGAAAGACCCTTTTTCTAAGGAATGGAAACCTTTTTTGTCTCATGAGTTATAGAAGGTGTTTGTGTCATTGTAATTTTTTTATAGACAGATTTATTAGATGAGGTGGTTACTTCTTCTGCAGATGGCATTCTTAATAATGATATTCACTTCCTTGAAAGAGAAAAAGCATCAAGCAAAAAAGCACTTGAAGTTGTATCTAGAAGAGTAATGATTTTCTTCTTCCCTTGGCTTTGTAATGCTTGAGCTTTAATCCCATGTATAAGTAGCCTTTGATACACAACCCTCATGGTTTCTTACATTTGGTTGATCTTGATGTCCATATGGCATAGCTTAATGAGCTTCTTCTGAGAGTAGAAATGGTGGGAAATCTTGTGATGTTGAAGTCAACTTCCTAGCCATAGCAAAATTGGTGAGAAACTTTAGAAAGATTGTGAGCATGAAGAGAGCCAAATGGTGATCCTCTTGCAATGGTGGTCCTTCTAGCCAAAGCAAAACTGGCAGTCCTCTTGTGGTGGTAGAGGTAAATCTTGGAAATCTTGTGAGGGTGAAGTCACCCATGTCATCTACATGGAGGTGTTCACCTGCATTTTGGATCTGCAAATTATACAAAACCAAAGGGGATGTCGTTTTGCAACAAAAGAGCCATAGAAGGTACAATGGAAGTAACAACACTAGCAAAGCTAGCATTAGAAGAGCATAGGGAAACCTCGTGAAGGTGAGTAGAGCCAAACAAAAGGACATGGGGTTGAGAGAGAGAGAGAGAGAGAGAGAGAGAGAGAGAGAGAGAGAGAGAGAGGAAATGAAGTAATTCAAAAGTGGGAAATAGCTATTTGCCGCCAAGTCACTTGAAGTTTGAGGTGCACCACAAAGGAATATTGTTAAAAGGATACCTTTTTAAACTCTAGAGATATGTACTTAGATACGCTTTAATCCCATAGATACACTTTAAATTCTCAAAACGGCCAAATTGGGAGTTGTTTTGACCATCAATGGCTCCTCTAATTAGCAAGTTAACCATTTCCTTACACATTCATTTTTTGCTTTGATGATCGGTGATCTAGTTTTGTGTATAATAGTCATCAAGAGCCAATAATGCATTTGGACTCAAGTTACAGTGAATATAAAGACAGTTGATGATGGTTGTAGCACATCAAGAACAATCTTAGTTGGTGGAGACTCAATTACATTCAGCTCCTTGATGTTCATACTGCTCTTAGGAGGTTCAGACTTGACAATGGTTTAGCATTTTCACGTTGCAAAAATGCGGAAATCTCTCTTCAAATGGTCTTTCTTGTGGCAATGATAGCATTCTACATTTTGCAGGTCATATCCACAACTCTTGCAATGAGCATTGCTGCAATCTTATGATTGAAGGAGACTATGGCTGCAACCTCTTTGCCTGGGACGATTATCACTAGCCACATATGCATTGCCATGTATACTAGTGTCAAGAGACTAGCGTCTAACCTCTTCCATAAGCAAAGCACTAGTAATATCACAAAAAACAAGCTTACCCTTAGGGACAAAGATACTAATGGTAGTGTCAAACGTGTCCCACGATGAACGCAAAGATCATAGCAAGAAAATAGCTTTCATTTCATCATCAAAATTGAGTCCCTTAGATGTCAATTGCATAAACAAGTTGTTGAACTCATTTGAGTGTGAATAATTGACAATGCTTCCCTCTTTCATATTCCAACGCATGAGTTCTTTCATTAAAAAAATTTATTTGAGGCACTCTTGACATCACAAGGTGAGCATAATGACTCCCATAATTCTTTTGCATTAGTCTTGTCCATAATTGTAAAGAAAATAGACTCACCAAGGTGCAAGCGAATGGTCATCATAGCATGAGCATGAAGCTCCTCCCAATGACCATAAAAATGAAGATGGGTTAGTAGCAACCACTTGGCCTGAATCCAAACAACTTGAATGCTCAAAAACTAGAACCATTTAATGGCTTTTGCCAAAGGCTCCAAAGGCTTTGGAGAAGGAACTCCCAAAGAAAGAACCTGGTAAGGGACATGCTCGGAAAGAAGTTGAAGAACCAACAAAGGGCTCAAAGGAGCATCTAGAGAAGGATGTTTGACAAGTCAAGGTGGACTTACAATCTGATTCCCCACAAAAGGATCCATCAGCTACAAGACGTAAGATCCCAACAGAGGCATGGCACTACGAAGATAGTTATCTAGAAGGGGAGATCGTCGAGTTCAAATAGTACCCAAATAGTAGCTCTGGAAATGAATAGGACTAGATCCATGTTAAGGTCTATGAGAAAATCCACCAAAGGATATTTATTTAATTTGATGACATCAAAAGAACTTTGCCTAAGGCTGCTAGTTTTATCAAGAAGCAAAGAAAGAAAGAAATTAAATGCAATGGCTATGGACTTTGTCTGAAATCAAAGATGACAAAGTGCCGATAATCCAGATCGACTATAAGATCAAAAAATAGTGGGACCGAGTTGCATTGTATGGTATAATATGCTTTAATTGGGCGTATTATACAACAATCCAAATTGAATGGACGTATTATGTGATGAAAACAATGTCTTGTATAATTTCCTAACAATTAGATTGAAATATAGTTTGATCAAAATTAATAGTTCTATATTAGAGGCATCCGCGAGCTTTTCACCATTGTGGGCGTCACTTTTGAAAGATTTGCCTTGAATTAGCTACAAACGTGAACTCTAAAACCCAAAAAATAAATTTTTTTACTTATTTTAGCCATTGAGCTTTAAATTAAAAATAAAGTCTTCATTTAAGTAGAAAATTTAAAAAATTAAAATTCAATTAGTAAAGTATTATATGTAGAGATAGTATAGCGAATAGAAAATATGGTTAATAGATCTCATGTAGAGTTTTACTCACAATTGGAAGTAAATTAGATAGAGAAAACTTCGTGATTGCTTACAATGCCTAGAAAAATTCACACTTGGAAGTAATTTAAGTTAACTTAAATTTGTTATTACTTCTTTGTGTAGAGCCATGCTCACCACTTTAAGGTAACTTAGGTAGATTTAGTTTGTGGTTGGTTGTCAAGTGTAGAGCAATACTCACACTGGAGGTGATTTAGGTAGGTAGAATAGTAATCTCTTGCCTTGTGTAGAGTTTGACTCAAATTTGGAAGTGATTTAGGCAGGGTGAATAGAATTTATATATCACGTGTAGAGTTTGACTCACACTTGAAGGTCATTTAAGTAGGTTTACGAGATATAAAATTGCTTGTCCTGCATAGAGTTTAATCACACTTGAAGGCTATATAGATATAAATTAGGTGATTCCTTATCATACATAGCTTGAAAGATCACACTCAAGATGAGTTTTAATACTAAGGATATTAGAAATCTAAAGAGTAGAATTAGGAAAAAGTCACTTATTTGTTGTGCATTGTATGTTGTCAACACCAAAAAAGTTGGATTTCAGAATCAATTTTAGCATTAAATTGCTTTCAAGCCCATGTCATTGAATCTGTCCCTACTCCAATTTTCAAACAATGAAATAAAGAATCAATGATTGGATCGATAATTTTGTCATCAAATTGGTAATAAAATTAATTGCGACATTGATAAGTGTCTTTTCCAAGAGCTTTTTTTTTTTTAGAACAAACAATTGAATATTTTTTATATATGAGTAAATTTCTACATTATAATTTTAAGAAATTTGAAATTTCTTACTTGTCAAAAATTGTGGATTTTCTTTTGGGCACACGAGCTTTGTCGAGCTTTGGGAGAGTTTTATTGTGGCTTTAAAGACCACTAGTAAAACTTGGTGAGACTATGGCCTGAGGCTTTTTGCTTAAAGGTACAAGTTGCAATAGTGAAGAGGTCTTGGATGCTATAACATAAGAAATTCATATTGACATATATATTAATAGTCGTTTCTTAGGAAATGTCAAACTTGAAAAATATGGTGCTAAACAATTGAACCTTGGATCGTATATATGGCATGCCATCGTCACCCAGTTCTCCACTTGGTGAGTGTGATCAAATTGCACCCAAGCGTGCCGAAGATCTCCAGTTCCATACGTCTCATCTGATTGACCAAATCCAATCCAGAGGCGGGCCAATCGTGAACATTTTGAACACAAAGCACTGCTCTCCTTCGCTCAAAAAAAAATCATATGTGCAATCCCTTTTTAACCGCAATAGGGAATCTACACCAAAGCTCTCTTTTGTTGGGCCATTTTTTGTTGTTGTCACGGACCTATGAAACTTGTATTATAGAATTTAGTTACTGTAACATTTAATGGCCTAGTAATTTGTGTGTAGCGGAAAATAGCATGAACATAGTGAGCATTTCATTAGAATAGATTCCTAATCAGTAGTAACAAGAGTGTTTGGGTGGAGAAAGCAACAAAAAGCATAACACCTAGTTAGATAGCATGAACAATACTTCAAAAAAGAGAGAAATTAAGCGATTGACAACAGTTGAGGACCGGATTTGCATGGAGCCAATCCCCCCTCCAAAAGGCTTTGCCCATCAAGAGAGACATTTTACAATACAATTTCTTGTGTTCCTTCAATACTAGCTAGTGCAATGAAGATGGAAACTTCATGCACTACGCAAAACACTTATCAAACACAACATCAATTCCCTCACGGTCTCAAACCCAAGACCCCACACACCTTCGAAGATGGTGAGAGCTAGCGGGGTATGAGAGTAGATTGAGAGGAAGAAGGAGTATTCTTACAAGAAAGATGTACATCTTCTCACATGATCACTCATATTAGCATAGCTTAGCTTAGTAATTAGCATGGTAGAGGAGATGAGCATGCATTGAAGCTTGGCTCTTGGTTGGATTTGCATCACAAAGCCAAGAGTCGTTGGTGTAGGCCTCCCTTCTCACAAGCTTGGAGTAGGAGATAAGCTTTCCATTAAAGCTTGAGAAGGAGAGAGAGAGTCTTCTTGCTCCACACATTGATTGTGTGAGTGTGTGTGTGTGAATAATGCCTTGCAAAAATCAGCCCCCTCTCTCTCTTGGTCGACCCCCCTTGCTAATTACTCATGCTAGCATTCTATTGGACCTCCCCAAGCTTAGCCAATGACAATTAAGCAGCATAAGTGATAGCCTTCTGACATGTGTCCCCCTTTCCCCTTTTGTGAGAGCTTTAGGTAATTTAATAATTCAACTAAACTCTCATTGGACCCCTTTGCCTTCTGGCCAATAGGAATCAGGCAAGCTATTGGGCTACTGAATGCTCATTGGTCCCCTTGGGAGACTATCCAATAGTCTTCTAGAGAGCTTAATTCTTATTGGTTCTTTTATTAAGTGTTTTTAAATTAATTAAACTAGATTTACTCTAGCCTAAATATCATTGGTCCACCTACAAGGCCATCCAATAGGATTTGAGTACACCTTGTGGACATCTGGGCTAGGGAGCTGACATGTGTCCCTCTTTCCCCTTGTGTACAAAGGGAGCTTGTGTGTGTGTGTGTGTGTGTGTGTGTGTGTGTGTGTGTGTGTGTGTATGAGTTTCTCTCTCATCCCCTACTTCTTGGGCTCACCCCTTCCTATGTAGGGCTTGACAAAGACTTTTGGGACACACACAAAGCATCCAATTTTCCCTAAAGTTGACCTTTGGACACAACCTTCGAACTTTGGAACCTTAGCATTTTGGAAGTCTTAATGGGCTGAACCTTAAGGTCTTTTAAGCCCATTGTTGCACATAGCTCTTTTGCAGATGGCCCCCCCTTTGGATCCCTATTTTTCCTCCTTTGGATCCCTATTGTGGCCGGTCTGCTAACTTAACCATATTCTAGCTTTTTCTCCCCTGGCACTTCCCCATATTAAATGATTAGTTTAACATGAGAAAATCATTTAGGAGAATTAGATATTGATTATTATGACATTACATCTCTCTTGAAATCATAGTCGTCCTCGACTATGGTGTAGAGAAGATAAAGCATATTCATGAGTCCTTTTTCTTAGCGAGTAGAGGATCCCTATGTTACCCTATGACATCGTTCAAAAATGGATGACTAGTCCATTTGGTGCTTGAGAGCCTGAGGCTGTCGCAAGCATGTCTGCACATTAGTCCTATCAATCTTCCATAGTAGAGTGACAAGATCTACTTGGTGTTCGGGAGACGTCGTCTCCGCAAACTTGATCTAAGCATGCATACTACTTCATTTTTGTGCACAATAAAGAAAAAGAGAGTCGTATAAGACAAATTTTTTGTTCTTTTTAACATTTGTACATTTGCTTACTCTTGGGAAGCATTGTAAGCATTGACAAGGTTTAGGTTATCCTTTGATTGAATACTTTGCATCCATCTAGCATCTTCAAAAGGATAATTCTTAAACTTAATAAGATATCGTCGGATAGTCTTCCCACCTCTTAGTACCTTGTCTTCATGTCGGAGAATGGACTCGGGCTGCAGCACCTCTTCTTGGTCCTCGATCTCCGGTGGGTCTTCAATAGTTGGTTCTTGAGGTGGCTCTCCTTTGTAAGGCTTTAGTAGGCTCACATGGAAAGCATTGTGTATGAGCCAATGGTTGGTCAACTTGAGTTGATAGGCCATCTCATTGATTGGCCTAAGAATCTGGAAGGGACCGTACCTTTATGCTAACTTAGCATAGTACTTTTGGTGTCCCGTAGGATTCTTGCCCGTCGTGTGCCTTAATCGAGCCTTGGGAAATTTGAGTAAGACCCAATCATTTTCTTTAAAGGCTTGGGCTCTTCTGTGCTTGTCAGCAAGAGCAGCCTTTTGCCTTTGCTGTGTGTTGTGGTGGTTACGCCGCTAGCGGTGGCTATGATAGTGAGAACTCAACCGACAAACAAGAATGTCAGACGAGGACGGAGCTTGACCCGCAGACGCATGGAAACAAATAGGTGGGTGTCAAATCACCTACTCGATCTTCTAATGACAATCACTATCAAGGAAATCAAATCTAAGTTCTCAAATACACAAGTGACTGAAATCTGTACTACGAACGAATGCTATCCGAAACATGATCTAGAGTCATCGAATCAGCCTCAAACTCAAAGGGGGGTCTCTACACTAGGTAAGGACAATACCCTATGAATCTACAATACAATCTCAACTTGTAACCGCTCCGTGCGGTAAACGCATATGAAGACATGCCGAAAAATACAGGTGACCGAATCTGATGGTACTAATGTGTAGCTCTACTCGCTGCGGTTTTATAGATATATGGTACGCTCAATTCTGACACACAGGTAGGGAGAAAACTCACATAGAAGCTTGCGGGGGCTCACCTCGCGTAGAAGCCGAATGCGTGCACGCTTGGTATCGGTGCGTAGCTCTCGCCGTTGCTAACACAATGGCGGTGTCGCTTCTCCAATGGCGGCTCCGTAGCTCGCATAGCAAGAGGATAGACTCTCTCTCTCTCACTCTCACTCTCTCAGACACAGTCACGGCGCTCAAAAACTCACCTTGATTAATGATTCAGAATTGTTCCCTTAGATTTACAAAAATTGGCTCTTATACCTCAGCCTTGGAGGTGTGATAACATCTCTAATCTGATTACATAAGCAGGTGAAACTACTTGGGGAATACAAGCTGGAAACTCAATTGAGTCCCGCTAATTACAATGAATCGGCTCCATAAAAAATGAAATGTCGGAAAGACATTTATTACAATAAGTGTTTACAAAAACAGAGTGTGAGCAAAAATGTATAGATGTGGTCCTCCGCTCAACACTCCCCCCCTCCACATTCATGTCGTCCCTGACATGACATCCTTGCTTTGCTTTAGTGGAGTCCCGTCGATTTCAGAATCTGAAGATGTGACTCGTATCTCAGGTTTCCAATGGTCAGTGTAGGGCCGAATATCTTACTTTCATGAGTAAAGAAACCAGTGTAGAATGCCTCCTCAAAGGCCTGCATGTGGAAGCTCGGCATAAACATGATTCTCTGATAAAAGAGGTGTAATACTTTTGGAGATGGCTGCAAGGCTAGATCATACATCATATATGTCACCCTGTGTCGGCCGTTGACAACAACGTTGAGCTGGTAGCTTTATCTGGCGCGAACACTTCAATGCAAGCCAATAATGTTCTGCAAATCTTTTTGAGCATTTGACACGAAAGGTCAGGAGAGCCAGTAAAGAGCTTAATGGTGCCCGTTAGGGTTTTCACCATGTAGGCCTTACTTATTCTCTCTCCCACCTTCGATCCTGGCATCCTAGGGTAATTAAGCCAATTTGGCTTCTTTGCTGTGATTCTGCCATGCTCTTGCCAACTCCTAACTCGTGGCACTGGACGGAATGTTGCATCTTCTCTAACTTCCTTGGGTGCCTCCACCAAATAGATTAGGTAGGTTGGGTACTTTGTCAACCACCCTTTCCTCCATCTCGGCTGGGAGTCTACTATCTTCTTTGATTCCTCCTCTTTTGTGATGTCGCCTTCGTACTGCTCCTCTTCTAGCCTTTTCTTTGTTTTCAGCACTTCAAACTTTAGTAGAGGAAGGGGCAATGTAGGTTGCATCCACTGTTCTTGCAGCACCTTAGTATCCAATCCTTGAAGTCCGATGGAGAATAGGAGTCTTCTTTTACACTCCATGGCCGCCTTTGCACTCTCCTCTCTTGCCTGCTTTATCTGCTCGTGCAATCTGTTTTCCTCCTCCTCGGTAGGTCTTGATGTTGTGGTCTCTTCTTGTGTTGGGACTGGATCTTCACTAGTTGTGGGCTTCCCCAGTCTCTGGTAGCTCCACGGTTGCCCCGCCGGTTTCTTCTTGCTAAACCTCTGTATCTTTTATCATTTTGTCTTGCAGATCTTGGAGCTGCTTTCGGAGGGCCTCATTCTCCGCTCTCAGTGCTTGGTTCTCTGATGTAAGTAATTCTTCTGCAACCAATGAGCCCTCCTCAATGTGCAATCTCTGCACTTGCTCTAGCCGCAATTCTCTTTGCAAGCTCCGTACTTGATCTTCCAGAAAGAGGACTATTGCTCCCTCTGGCTCTACTCCTGCTCTGCTAGCTCTTGGTGTGGATCTAAACCTTAGGATTGTTCTCTCCTACAACTCCATCCTTTCTCGTAGCTCAATGAGCTCGTCCTTTGTAGCTTCCAATTCATCTTCAATTCTTTCTTTGGCTTCTTGTGCACTGGCCACCTCTCTTGAAGCATCAGCAAGTCAGAGGATTAGTCCATCTCTTTAATTTTCTGCTTCTTCTTTGTTGTCCCTCATTGTCTTTGATCGGGCTTTGATCTGCTGCAATAGTTGATGCACTTTCTGGATATCTCTCTCATCCTCATCTTCAAGCTCAAGTGCTCTTTCTACTATAGTCTCCTTTAGCTTCAACTCATCCTTTGCCTTCTCAGGTACTAACCTCTGCTCTCTGTCTAATCTATTCTTGGTCCTCCTTTCCATTCCTCTCCGTTCTTCTTGTGCTATGGCAATGCCATACACAACCTTGAGGGCCTCTTCTTGAGTATATCCTGTGTCTATTAGAGCATCATATTGCTCTTTCTTCTCTTGAACCGGATCCGTTGTCTTCTCCTCTTGATGTATTTCGGGCTTTTCTAGCACATCCACCTCAACTTCAGTAGTTGTCTCCTCCACTATCTTTTCCTTTCCTTTAGGACTTGCCTCCTCTACCTTGCCCTTGCCCTTGTTACCTCTTTTTAATTCAGCTTTAAGGTGTTGAACTTCTGCTTCAGTGTATGGCTCTACTGGTTGCTGCTCCAAGATAGCTTCTGATTCTTCATAAGCCTTGATATATTGATCGTACTGATCAATATTTGGTCTTGTTGAGCTGGCTCCGACTTTTGTTGGGTCTGGTACCCACTTTTCCTCAAAATCTCCTTCTAAAGCTCGCTCGGCTCTAAACTGTTCAATCAGCCTCTCCATTTTGGCGGCTTTCTTGCTCTTAGTTTGCTTTGGAGCGGGTTTTTCTTGGTCTTCTTCTTGAGGGGCTCGTCTTCTTCTTCTTCTGGATCGGAAACAATTTCTAGTTTCTGCCTTGCCCTTGTTGACACTCTCTTTGTGACCTCTAGCTGGTCTTCATCTTCATCTATCTCTTTTAGCCATTGGTTTTGCGAGGGAGCCTTTGGCCACTGGTCCCTTGCTCCGATAGCTTCATAAGCTATGTCATAATAATCAATATCTAATTCTCCTAAATGATTTTCTCATGTTAAACTGATCATTTAATATGGGGAAGTGCCAGGGGAGAAAAAGCTAGAATATTGGTTAAGCTAGCAGACCGGCCACAGTAGGGATCCAAAGGAGGGAAAATAGGGATCCAAAGGGGGGGCCATCTGCAAAAGAGCCATGTGCAACAATGGGCTAAAAAGACCCTAAGGTTCGGCCCATTAAGACTTCCAAAATGCTAAGGTTCCAAAATTCAAAGGTTGTGTCCAAAGGTCAACCTTAAGGGAATTGGATGCTTTGTGTGTGTACAAAAAAGTCTTTGAAATCCCTATTTGGGAGGGGGCGAGCCTTGCATGTAGGGGATGAGAGAGAAAGCCACACACACACACACAAGCTCCCTTTACACAAAGGGAATGAGGGACACGTGTCATCTCCCTAGGCCAGATGCCCACAAGGTGTACCCAATTCCTATTGGGTACACCTATTGGATGGCCTTGGAGGTGGACCAATGAGAATTAGGCTAGAGTAAATCTAGTTTAATTAATTTAAAAATACTTAATAAAAGAACCAATGAGAATTAAGTCCTCTAAAAGACTATTGGACACTCTCCCAAGGGGTCCAATGAGCATTCAGTAGCCCAATGGCTTGCCTGATTCCTATTGGCCAGGAGGCAAAGGGGTCCAATGAGAGTTTAGTTGAATTATTAAATTACCTAAAGCTCTCACAAAAGGGGAAAGGGGGACACATGTCAGAAGGCTATCACTTATGCTGCTTAATAGTCATTGGCTAGCCCTGGGGAGGTCCAATGGGAGGATAGCAAGAGCAATTAGCAAGAGGGCTCGCCCAAGAGAGAGACAGGGGGCTGATTTTTGCAAGGCATTATCACACACACACTCACACACAGTCTATGTGAGAAGCAAGAAAAAGACTATCTCTTCCCAAGCTTTAATGGAGAGCTCATCACCTACTCCAAGCTTGTGAGATAGAAGCCTACATCGACACACTCTTGGCATGTGGATGCAAATCCAACCAAGAGCCAAGCTTCAATGCATGCTCATCTCCTCTACCATGCTAATTACTAAACTAAGCTATGCTAATATGAGTGATTATGTGAGGAGATGTACATCTTTCTCGTAAGATACTCCTTCTTCCTCTCAATCTACTCTCATACCCTGCTAGCTCTCACCATCTTCGAAGGTGTGTGAGGTCTTGGGTCTGAGACCGGGGATAATTGATGTTGTGTTTGCTAAGTGTTTTGGTTAGTGCATGAAGCTTTCATGTTCATTGCACTAGCTAGTCTTGAAGGAACACAAAGAATTGTATTGTACAATGTCTCTCTTGATGGGAGAAACCATAATACAAAGCCTTTTTGAGGAGGGACCGGCTCCATGCAAATCCGATCCTCAACTGTTGTCAATAGCTTAATTTCTCTCTCTTTTGAAAGTATTGTTCATGCTATCTAACTAGGTGTTATGCTTTTTGTTGCTTTCTCCACCCAAGCACTCTTGTAATTCTCATTAGGAATCTATTCTAATGAAATGCCCACTATGTTCATGCTAATTTCTGCTACACACAAGTTTTTAGGCCATTAAATGTTACAAGCTATCTTAGTCAACACTTCGGCTCCTCCAATGCACTTTGGCTTCTCGTTCTGCAAAGCAATTACTTGCTCATGGATGTGTTGAGCATAATTGACTTCCTTCGGGATGTTGCTCTTTATTGCCCAAGTGATTGTTGTGGCAATAGCATGTGGTGGTGTGGTATACTTTTGTGGCCTTTTGCTGCATATGTGTAAAAACTAGTTGTAGAGCCGACAAAGCTTTGCCCCTCTCGGATCTGCCATGTCTTCATAGGTGTCATTTTGCTTCTTTGGCCCATACACTTCTATGGCTTCACGTCTTTCTCTGACTGAGCATCCTTTGTTGTGCAGCTTCAGAGCATCTGCAATGAGCTGAGGAGTGATAACCACTTCAACCTTTTCCCCGTCCAAGGCTGTGAGTGTAGCCTTTCCGTCTTTCTGTATGGTGGTTACCAACTCATACACTCTTTGAGTGTCTACTCTTGATGGTCTGGAAGTGAAAAAACTGTGGAGATCTGCCCTTTCCAGGTATCTTCTTATCTCCTCTGTTCTGTTGTAGTCCACCAGTTCTTGGGGAATCATTGGAATATCCACTATTTGTCCCCATGGGTCTCTGAAAGTACCTTGGTATATCTTTATCCCCTGTTCTTCTAACACTGCTTCTTCTACCCAAGTCTTTGTGGGCTTGAGAGTCTCTGGGGGAATAGAAAATGGCTCGGCTTTTGCTATTGCTTCCTTGAGTGTCGGTCTCTTTCTCTTTGCTGACAACTTCCCCGAATCCATGGATCCTGTAACTCCAATTTCAGAAGTTAGCGTCTTTTTCAGTACTGAAAGCCGAAATTAAGCTTTTAACTATCCAAATGACTTAAAAATTGAAACATAAGCTATTCACTAGGGATGCAATGCATGTGGAAAAATGTGCAATTTGGATGCAAAATCATGCTGGAGACATCATACGCATATGATGTCTTTTGTGTCAAAATGGCTTGATATTGGTTGTGCTTGTAGCTGATAGTGCATACATCCATTCTATATGCCTGGATTTGAATTTGGGTCCCATTTGGTCAAGTTATGGCCATTTTAGTCCTGGTCAGTTAGTCCTGGTCAGGCTCTTTGCAAGATATTGAGAGGGAAATGGATTTTGTGATCCAAATTGGATGAAACTTGGTGGTTGGCTCTCAAATGGCATGTAGATCACTTATGTGTGGTAGTTGCAACTCTGAAATGCAAAAATCAAGTAGGGAGACATCATACGCGTATGATGTCTTTTTGGGTAAAATTGAACCATTTTGCATTGCAAGCTTGGATTTGGCTTTATATAGGCTTAGACAATGATTTTATGAAATTTGGGTATATTTTGGACCAAAATTGGCTCTGGAGACATCATACGCGTATGATGTCTTTTGTGTCATTTTTGCATGAGATTGATTCTGTGGGCTCCTCATATGATAGTAAAGGACTGTGTATACTCAAATCTTGACTTGAAGTTGAGTATGATGAATTTTGGCAAGATTAGGCTTTAAATAGAGGATTTTCCGCTAATTGGGCTAATGGAGCGATCCCCTTGACCAAATGGTACCAAACTTCATGTGGCATGTATTTGATATATATAATGGATATATGATGAGAAATGATCAATTTTGGCTCTGTATGTGCAAAGTGACATCATACGTGTATGATGTCTTTTTGGCCAAAATGGTACTTTTTGGTTCCAGATAGCTTGTGCATGTGTTGAACAATAATCCTACAAAGTTTCATTGAGTTTGGAGCTATTTTGGCAAATTTAGGGCCATAAGTCGGTTTTATGTCCTACTTTGCATCTTTTTGGTTTCCAATTGGTTTTTCAACTCCAAATCTCATGATACTTTGTACATTTGATGTTGTTAGCATATAGAAAGAGGCTATGCATTCATGTGTTCAAGATGATGTGAAAATCATGATGTGAGACATCATACGTGTATGATGTCTATTCTTGATAAAAAGTGTTTTTTGTGCAAAGCATGGTTTGTGCTAGTGCCCTAAGCCCTGCTAACTAGTTTTCAACCTTAAAAATCGTCAGTTTAGTTAAAAGCCCCCTTTGTAGGCATTTCAGTCTTCGAAGTCGTCTTTTGGTGTTGGAGTTGATTTTCCTCGATCTTTCTCCTCGAGAGTTGCATCCCAAGCTCATTTGAAGTGTTGGGAAGTCGTCTATGTGGTTGGACTCGACTTTGGTTCTTTCTTTTCCACCTTTAGCCATTTGGTTGTCCGAAAGCGTCTTTTTCACCATTGGTAAGTGAAACGGCTTTCTCTTGGTTTTTGCTTGTACACACGTATCATTGATGGCTATTTGAAGCTGCTTGTGAAGTTTCATGGCAATCGGTCGTCCATTTTGGCCGTTATGCCAAAATGACGCTTTGTGTGTCTGCCGCCGAATCGGTTGTTTCGACCCACTTTTGGTGGTCCAAACCTGGAGATACTCCATGGTTGCATTGTCCTCGATGTTGTTAAGCTTCTTGTGAAGTTTTGTGTCGTTTCGATAACTTTTTCCTGTTTGCCGCTTGCAGGCTCTATTGACCTAGGGTTTTTTCAGTTGGTCTTTCTCGTACTTTGAGAGTTAGGAACTCATATTCTACACTAGGGTAAGCCACCTATTTGATGAGTGCGCGTGTGCGTGTACGGAGTGTGTGCAAGAGAGGGGAAGAAGAGAATGGGGAAGGGGGAGATGCACAGGCAGCCACTCTGTGGGTTAGTGGAGAAGAAAGAGAAGAGTCAACTCTTCCTCTTTCTCTCCCTATATTGAAAAGGGAAAATCAAGTGTACAAGGGTGGTTTCCCACGGCCACCTGGCCTACACCCCAACAACCTCCCACTTGAAGGTCATGGTGGCCAATAGTGACACCCATAAGTTCTTTACAATGTGTAAATCGCTTCGAGGCTAGGCTCTTTGTGAGAGCATCTGCGGGGTTGTCATCAGTGTGAACCTTGACAAGCTCGATACTCTTGCCAGCCAATGCATCTCGTATGACATGGTATCTGACCTCTATGTGTTTTGACTTTGAGTGAAACACTGGATTCTTTGCCAAAGCAATGGCACTCTGACTATCACAATGTAGTATTGGAACCTCGTGAATGCCCAAATCTCCCACTAGACGAGCCAACCATATGGCTTCCTTGCTGGCGTCAGACGCAGCAACATATTCTGCCTCAGTGGTAGATGAAGACATGCAATCTTGTAGACACGATCTCCAAGAGATAGCTGCTCCAGCAAACATGAACACATAGCCAGATGTGGATCTTCTACGATCCACGCAACCCGCATAATCCGCATCTGTGTAACCTAAAATAGATGCATCACTGTTTCCGAAGCGTAAACACTTGCTAGCTGTACCTTTCAAAATATCTGAGGATTTTCTTCACTGCTTCCCAATGCTTCTTGCCAGGGTTTGCCATGTACCTACTAACCACTCCCACTGCATGTGCAATGTCTGGTCTTGTGGCTACCATAGCGTACATCAAACTGCCAACTGCTGAAGAATATGGTACTTTCACCATTTCCTCTTTTTCAGCCACTGTCTTGGGAGAGTCTTCCTTGCTAAGTTTGGAGTATGCTTGCATTGGGGTACTCAATGACTTCCCCCCCTGCATACTAAAACGTTGCGAGACTTTGTGAATGTACTTTTCTTGAGATAATTCAAGAATTCCACGTTGCCTATCTCTCTTGATGTGCATACCAAGAAAGTGATTGGCATCTCCTAAATCCTTCATGGAAAACTGAGTGCTTAGCATCTTTTTCAACTGATGGATTTCATCAATTGATTTGCCTGCGATAAGCATATCATCTACATACAAGATCAAGATGATTAAAGAACCATCGTTCAACCTTTTGGTGTATAAGCAGTGATCCTCTTGACTTCTAATGTAACCCTGAGACTGCATGAATTTGTCGAATTTTTGATACCATTGCCTGGAACCTTGCTTGAGGCCATATAGTGCCTTTTTAAGTCTACAAACCAATTCTGTCCTCGTTGGTTTTTGGGTTTCACATACGAATCCCTCTGGTTGTTTCATGTAGACATCTTCATCTAGATCCCCGTGAAGAAATGTTGTGTTCACATCCATTTGGACAAGTTCCATGTCCTGGATAGCAACCAAGCCAAGCACGGTGCGAAGTGTAGTCATCTTGACTACTGGAGAGAAAATCTCATCAAAATCCACACCTTTTTGCTGCTTGAAACCCTTGGCAACTAGACGAGCCTTGTATCTAGGCTCGGGATCTTTTGCTGTATACTTCTTCTTGTATACCCACTTGCAAGGTAAAGCATTTTTGCCTTTTGGTAATTCAACCAAATCCCATGTTTCATTAGCCACAATCGAATTGTATTCTGATTGCATAGCCTGCTCCCACTTAACGCTATCCTTTATTTGTATAGCTTCGTTGTAGCAGGTTGGCTCTCCACTGTTAGTGACCAAAATGTGGTGTATACCCGGCTCAAACCGCTCGGGCGCACGTGATACTCTCTCAGAGCGTCTAAGTGCCTGACTACTGGACTCTGCTCTCTCCGGAGCAATAGTAGTATCTTGCACTTGAGGAGTGGGTGCAACACTACTGAACTGAGTTGGTTCGGAGGCTACATCCTCAAAACGAACACGTCTGTATTCAACATCTTTGATGGGCTTTTTGTGTATTTTTGATTCATTGAAAATCACATGTGAGCTATGAATGACTTTGTTTGATTCTAGGTGCCAGAGACGATACCCCATCTCTCCGTTTGCACCATAGCCAATAAAGATGCATCTGTGTGATCTGGGATCTAATGCCTCACATCCAAATACATGTAAATGCTCATAGCTTGGCCTTTTGCCAGTCCATAATTCCTCTGGAATTTTGAAATTCAAAGGAGAACTAGGTGACCTGTTGATGATGTGCACTGATGTCAGAACAGCTTCCCCCCAAAACTCTGGAGTAAGCTTCGCCATAGACATCATAGAGACAACTCGCTCTTGAATCATACGATTCATTCTTTCAGCTATCCCATTTTGTGCAGGTGTGTATGGAGCAGTAAACTGCCTCCGAATGCCTCTTCTATTGCAAAAATCCTTGAACTCTGTGGAGGCGTATTCTCCACCATTGTCCGTTCGAAAAGCTTTGAGCTTTGTTCCTGATTGGTTCTCAACCATGGCAAGGAATTTTTGGAATGTCGAAAAGACTTCTTCCTTTCGCTTAAGAAGATACACCCACACCTTTCTGGTAGAATCGTCTATGAATGTGAGAAAGTAGTTCACCCCCCCTAGAGTTTTATGTGGCATTGGACCACACAAATCACTGTGCACCAAGTCTAGAGGTTCGCCTAGTTTCTTATTCAATGGCGAAGATGTCAATCTAGTTTGTTTGCCATACAGACAATGCTCACACAATGGAAAGTCCGTGTAATCTAACACAGGTAAGTAGCCAAAACGCTGAAGTGTTTTCATTCCCTTTTGGCTAATATGCCCTAGCCGGCTATGCCACAACTCAGGAGACGGCAGCTCGGCAACATAGATAGAGTGTTCGTCGACACTCGAAACAAACAAAGAGTACAGGGATCCGTTGTTATTGCCTTTCATCATGATAAGGTTGTTCTTGCGGATCATCCAAGAACGATTACCAAAAACTGTAGTGTAGCCAAGATCATCCAATTGCCCTATAGAAAGCAAGCTTTTCGTAAGCTTGGGCACATGTCTAACATTCTGCAGCACAAAAGTAGTGCCATTATGCATCTGAAGTTTCACATCACCAATGCCAATAATGTCAAGCTCATAGGAATCACAAAGCTTGACTATTCCATGTATGGATGCATAAGAGGAAAACCACTCTCTATGCGGTGTGACATGAAAACTTGCACTAGAATCAAGGATCCAATTCTGTGCATAACCCTCATCCTGTGCAACCAAAGCATCTGGAGTGAGATCTGAAGTGAAAATGAGAACATCGGAGGCATCTTCTGTCACCTCGGGATGAATCTCTGTGGGCATAATGAGCATCACTGGAGGAGGAGCATCCTCTACTGCAGTGGTAGGCATGGGGGACTCAACAATATTGAGCTCCTCAATCTTAACTGTACTTTTGCCTTTGCCAGAATTATCCTTTTACATGTTTTTCTGATCTCTTAGGAAACTGCGACAATCCTTTTTGTAATGACCCTTCTTGTGGCAGTAGTAACACTCGACATTTTTGGCATTGCGGTCTCTACTTTGGTTCCTGTGTCTGCTAGGACTACGAGGATTCCGCTCTCTACTTTTGCTTTTGTATTTGTTCTTGTCATGGCCTCTTGGCTTTGTTGAACTGCCAGCCATGTATGCATCTCCATGACTAGCATTATCGAGAGATTTACGACGAATCTCTTCAGTGAGCAACGCATCTGTGACAGCATTGAATTCTAACTTGCCATTCGGAGCCGAATTGCTAATGGCTGTGCAAAAGATATCCCATGAACTGGGTAGAGAGCATAATAAGAAGATAGACTTGAGTTCATCGTCAAACTCCTTAAAGCCCTGAGATGTCAGCTGACTGAACAAGGAGTTGAACTCATTTAAATGAGTGGAAACTGTGCTACCTTCTTTCATGTTGAGCTTCATAAGCTTTTTCATGAGAAAAACTTTGTTGGATGCACTTTTGCTCTCCCATGCTGAACATAAGCTATCCCAAAGTTCCTTGGTTGTTTTCTTCCTGATGATAGTGAAGAAGACTGACTCGGCTAGATGTAGACGTATCGTAGCCATGGCTTTTGCATCTAAAAGCTCCCATTGAGCTTGTGTATAATCATCATCCTCTGCGCTCTTTCAACGGTTCTGAGAGGCCTTTGTTTATCAAAACATCTTTCATGCGCTCTTTCCACATGGTGAAGTTGCTGCCATCGAACTTCCGAATGAAATACTCCTCCTTTTCTGAAGAAGAAGCCATCGCTGATAAGAGGGTTTGAGAGGTGCCACACTATGGCGAGAAGCTGTAGAAATTTGGGCAGAGTAACCTTTGTATCGGGAGTAAAATCTCAACCGAAATAGACTCAAAAGTGCCAACTATGGAAGGCACGACTCGCGGGAAGTAAATCCGGCAGAGTCTCCTTTGTATGAGGAGTCAAAACTCAACTCAAAATGCATATAAATGTGCCAACTGCACTAACTAGGCATCTGCTGCACAAAACAACTGCTATGTGACTGCCAACTCGGCATTAAAAGCATAAATAACCGTCCATATACATATCCTATGGCGAGGGTACCGAAAAAGGGGAACTCCAGCTACCTGTATCACCGAAGGTGTCTCAACATTCGAGCAAACCCCAGCTCAAAGAAAACCTCACGCTATCGACCCTCCAAAAGGCTAATGCAGACACAAATGGACTAGCCACAGTCTCAGAAAGGGCTCTTCCGGTCCGAGTCTCAGAAACGGCCGGGAAAAACTACCAAAATAGCCAAAAATGGCTCCACACGTAGTACAGTGGGCAATGTCCGCAACTCAGCGTACATGAGTAAAATCGCGCTCAAACAGGCGCCATGAACTGCTGCATAAAGTGAAAGTGATCCCTGCGGGGATATTTGCTCTCAAAAGAGCTCAATAGCACTAGGTGTGCTCACAACAAAATGCATATGTCAACGCATGTGTCCGCGGGGAATATGCTGTCAAAATGACTACCAAATCGCCAAAGCGCTGTGTCTGGTAACTTGGAGAATCTGTGAGTAAATGGGCTGAAAAACCCCCCTGTAGCCTGTAACCTGCGTGTCGGTGTCGCTATGTGCCGATTTCTGCTGCCAGGCAGAAATATGCTAGTCGAATAGCCGCCAAAGGTGTCGTATTGTAAATTGTGTCGTACAAGGCGATCGGTACGCTCGGTGCCGATGCCGGGTGTCACTCCTCTATGATAGAGGTACCTCACCCGCGCATGTCGCAAGCACGGTCGTCGATCGCTGGAATGCGCTCGAGTGGGGAAGCGCCCGATGTCTGGGTCGGATGTCGAAAATCCGCCGCAATGAGGAGTGTCGAGTCGGTGCGCATGAGCAGTGTCCGCCGCCGGGCGGAAGTGGCTAGCCGGGTAGCTGTAAAACGCCAATACTCGAAGTCAGTATCGAGCTGCCAATGCCGATCGGTATCGATCCAAGATCTGCCTCTATCTATAAGATCGCTCTCAAGCTTGTCAGACTCGATGTGTGTATGTCGAAGTCGGATGACGATGTCGAAGAAGTCGATGTTGAAATCGAAGAATTGCCGATGTCGACGATGAGACTCCGGTCCCTCTTTGTCACTCGCTCACTCGCTCTGTGTGTTGCTTGGGCTCGCTCGCAAGCACGGTGTCATGCTCGCTTTGTGAGGAACTCGGGGTTCAACCGGTGGGAACGAGGTCTTGCACACACAAAGTGTGTGTGTGGGCTTAAAGTTTTAAAAAAAACTTTTAATTACTTGCTGCACTGCCTAATGCTGCAGGAAATTGACGAGATGAGGAGTTTGTCGCGGCGTGCTCGCCTTGCTTGGCCCTCAGCGATGGCGGTCGTGGAGTCTGTGCAATGTTTTGGGAGGAAAAAGATAGCAATAGCCGTTTGTCATTGCAAGCGAGGAAGAGGCCTGATCAAAATCAATGGATGTCCCATCGAACTTGTCAAGCCTGAAATTTTGCGCTATAAGGCGTTTGAGCTGGTGTTACTGCTAGGCCGCAACCGTTTTGCAGGTTTGCATATGAGGACGGGTGTGTGGGCCTACTCGGTACTGCCCGGACTTGCGTTGCAAGGCTTAGCTGCACACTGTGTGTGTGTGTGTGTGTGTGTGTGTGTATGTGTGTTCGGATTCGGACTGCCCGCCAGCTGCAAATCCACCCCAGCTCAAGCTATCGAGCTTGCCCTTTGTCGGCTCCTCCCAACCGACCACTCTTGGCCTTCTGTTGGCGCTGCTGTTGCAATTCGATTTCGGGCACTCGATTCCTAAATTTTGCAAATTCACCTGCTGCCCGATTCTGTCAATGCAACTATTGCTTCAATTCCCCTCAATTCCCATGCTCTGTACTCGGATTTCCTCTCAACTCCACGAGTTATTTCAAGCTTTGCAAGCTCTCATACCAAGATCCACTCTCTGTGTCGACCCTGGTCTCGATTTGACCTACAGCTTCTGCTTGGACTACCCCTTCTGTGAACCTGAGAACTTGCTCTCGATTCTCTCAATTCCTTGAAGCACTTGATGCTCAAGCCTGCAAGGCTCTCTTCCAAGCCAAGCTTTGCAAACACAGGTCTGCCAAATTTCCTGCAGACCTTCAAAAAACCCAAGACTCCCTCTCCGATGGAGTCGTTGCACACGTCATGAAGCCGGGAACCGTCGATCTTGCCCGATCTTTCTTATCCATGCCGGATCCGCTGTCACCGCCAAGCTCAAGCACAAGCTCCGAGCTCCGCCATAGCCGGCGAGCTCTGTTGCTTCCGAGTCGATCGTCGAAGAGCGGTCGCGCGTGCGGTTCGTCGCCACAGCTCTGATACCAATTGATGAGTGCGCGTGTGCGTGTACGGAGTGTGTGCAAGAGAGGGGAAGAAGAGAATGGGGAAGGGGGAGATGCACAGGCAGCCACTATGTGGGTTAGTGGAGAAGAAAGAGAAGAGTCAACTCTTCCTCTTTCTCTCCCTATATTGAAAAGGGAAAATCAAGTGTACAAGGGTGGTTTCCCACGGCCGCCTGGCCTACACCCCAACACTATTGTTCTTGCATGGTTTGGTTAGGCGGTTGTGCCTCTACCTAGCATTCTACCCATTCCCCCATCTGCTCTTGTTTCTTTGTTTTGGTTAGTTTTCGCGACAAAAGTTAGTGCTAAGCATCAAAAGCTTATGGCAACGAGTCTACCTCTCATATCTGGAGTCCTCTGAGCTCTCGTAGCAGTCGTAGAAGGCTGTAGAAGGTCGGATGCTCCTGTGTGCTCTTTGCTCTCTCCAAGTGGGTAATAGTGCAAATGAGCTTATAAGTGAAGTCAAAAATACTTAACTTTGGACTTCCCGGCTCACTTGTTACCAAATTTGACACGTGTTCCTATCTCGTCTTGAAATGCACTTTAGGATTTAAAATTTCTCAATATGGACTCCGTTTGACCTGTTTTTGAGAAATCTGTCCACTTTGCCAAAATTCTGCCATTTCGGGCTTTCCGCAACTTTTCCCGAATTGTACCCAATTTTTACCATGGGTTGCCCTTGTCATTAGGATCATCACCATCTATTCTTTTCTTTTTTCTGATCTCGTTTCACCTGCTTTTCTATTTTTCTTTTACTTTTATTAAGAAAATCCTAAAAAATAAAGGAAAATAGCAAATTGAAGCCAAAAGTTTCCAAAATACACAATAATTAGCTGGTAACCCTATGTATATGTATATACACTTATTTGGGTTTCTCGGCTTGGATTACCACTTTTTTCCACTTCTTGGCTCCAAAAACACGTGTATTTGACTGTATTTACAAACTTAGAGACTCAAATTCATTATTTGATCTCTTATTATTGCAAAACAAAGTATATAAGGGCATAGATATTATCAATATCCGCAATCAAACATAAAAATTCGAAATCATGTAAGACACTGCCCTTGTAATATCATTTTCTTTGTCCTTATTGCTTGTAGTTCCTGTATACCTCCCCCCCTCCTAATCTGAGTCCTCCCGGACGACTATGAAGTGTCTGAGGGTGAAGCATTGTATGTGTTGTGGTCATGCTTGGTCAATTCAATTGTAGAGCGATGAAAGAGCAATATGCCGCTCTTTGTTTGATTGTCAGGTTTTTGGGCAATATTGGGTTGTCTGTAGCACTTTTGGAGTAGAATCAGTATCTGGATTCTTCTTTACATTGTTATCCTTTTTGATAATCCAAATCTGCTTCTGATTTGCCTGTGCTTGCCACAATTTTTTTGCTACCCAAATTTGCTTGACTTTAGGTTGTGATGTCTCTGTCCTTGAGTACTTAGGATTCTCTATTGATTGTACTGAAGGGAGTTTCTGCTTTTTGATCTTTGGAATCCAAATTTCCTTGCTATGGCTTTGTGTTGTCATCAACTTCTTTGGAATCCAAATTTGTTTCGCTGAAATTGAGTGTCTGAAATCACTCTGTTGTCTGGTGTTGAAGACTTTGTTTTCCACCTTTGTTCTCGCTGGCACAACCTTCTTTGGCCTCCATACCAACTTTGAGTCTGTCTTTATCCACGGTTGAGCTTTGATTTTATTTTCTGTCTTCTTTACCCATTTCTAAGAGTTCTTCGTTGAGGAGCATTCCTGTTTTATAGAAGTGGCTTTTGGTTGCCATTGCTCCTTCTTAATCTCTTTAGGTCGTTTACCCTTGTCATTGGATTCTTCGGCTTGCACCTGTACGGTTGCTTTGGAGAACGGAATTGATTGACTTTTCTCCTCATATTTGATATTAATTGAATTAGAGCTCCAATTAATCATCGCATTGTACTGCTTTTGCCATGGTTGTCCTAGCAACAACGGATGTTGCGTAGCTTTGTCTTCAACCACATAAAACATATGTGGATACACATATTGATTTATATGTACGTGCAGTATTGTGCATCCGATTGCTTTAATTGAGTGTTCTGAATAACTCTTCAACTCCTGTTTGGTAGTTTGTAGCTTCGTGTCATGTTTCAATTGCTTGTACAAACTGACTGAAAGCAGATTAGCTTGTGCTCTTGAATCCAATAGTGCTCTGGATTTAACCTAGTTTGTCCCCACTTTGACCTCGATGATGGGCTCTACTTTGTCTTCACCCATTTCTGATACACTGACTGCGTTTATTCATAAGGCTCCTTCATTGCGCTATCTCTGACGTAGTAGTCATCTTTTCTCCATTCTTTCTTTTGCTTCCGCTTGCGCTTCCTCAACAATCTTTTTCTTTTTCTGAAGTCGCAGCTTATCTTGATGTATTTTGAGAAGCATCTCTTGGGTTAGTGGCAAATGATACTTCTTCAATCTGCATCCACTAATCCAATTTGGCATTTCTTTTCCATCTAATGTAGCAAGCTTGACGGCCCCACTTGGTGATAGATCTTTAATCACAAGAGGTCCCATCCCTCGCTTTTTAAGTTTTTTTGCATGTGTTTTAGAGTGTATACTAGGACAAAGTCCCCAATCTTAAATTTTTTAGTTCGCACATGCTTACCAAAGAACTCTTTTTTGAGCGTAGATTAAAGCCACAGCTTTTAAGCGAAGCTTGTCTAGCTTTTCAAGGTCGTCTATTCTATCTGAAAGCTCATGTCCTGTCCACTCTAATTCCTTAGCTACTCGCAGCGTTGGAATCAAAAATTCTATTGGTAAAATAGCATTCAATTTGAAAACTGGTGTATCAATCTTTTCAGTCTCCTTTTCGAGTACAGCTCTCATCATGAAGTACGGAACCACATCATATCCATCTTTATCACAGAACTTCGTTGTGGGACCATCTTGAATTGCACAAACATCTAGGGTTGCTAGAATGTGTGTCCATTCTAATGGTTCAAGTGCATCCTCTGGAAAGGATTTCCCTATATAAGTTTTGTCTTCAATTGCCCTTTCTAAAACACATTCTTCGCGCTTTAGACTTCCACAGTCCGAAGCTCCACACGGGCTCCACACATCCATAACTCTTTGGGTTTGCCTAACCAAGCTGAAAACTCTGATCCTGCCAAAGTAGCTGAATCAAACTCTTCAACTGGTGTTCGGTTCACATCCTTGTAGCTATGGTCTTTTAGGTTGACACGAGTAGTGGTTTCCATATGTCTAAAGTATATGTGGTCGTAATCCCAATCCTGGACCATTTTCAACTATCTCATGAACGGTCTTCCAAGTATAATATCATAGTTATTCTCCTTGCCAAAGTCAACAATAGCAAATGTATGCTCGTACTCAATTCTGCAAGAAGTCACTACGACTTTCTCTAATAGTCCTAAAGGTCTCTCCATATGTCCGTCCACTAGTTGGAGTTTCAACCTCGTTTTTCTTATCGCCGATTTTCCCCATTTTTTCCTGATTTCTTTCGTAGCACCCTGTTCGCCTTCGCAATACTCTCCGACCTTGTTCAAAGGTACAGGCTTAGCATTTTTTTGTGGCTTACTCAGCTCTCGTATGCCCTCTTGCAGTTTTGCAGTTGGGTCTTTTATACCAAATTTCTCCAAGCATTTTCCTACAGTTGCCCACATGTTTGGTCGTAGTCTCAAAAGCTCAACTAGGGTGATAGTGCATGTCACTGGTGTTGACAAAATCTTTATCAATCCTTGCGAGTCCATAACTTTTTCCGAAGAGAATCCTCATGAGGGAAGCGCTCTAATCTAGAATTTTGCTTCGTATTCTCCTAAGTATGAAGATAAGGTATTCTGTGAATGAGGTTTACTCTCTACTATTCTAACAGAGCCTCCATCTCCCCCATAAGAATGCAGATCTAAGTCCACTTGAGATCCTGCCTCAAATTCCTCTATGGGAGGATTCCTGATGTCCTTTTACCCATTAGTCTGATTAGCTTGACAACTCGCCTCGTTTGCAAAGTTTGCCTCTCTCACTTGTTTCCAAAACTCATTGTAATCCTCATCTCTTCCGTAAGACCTTTGTACCATAGGATAAAAACTCTCTATTTCTTGATCTGTTGTGTTCATCACTATACGTTCATCCCCGTGCATTTTTTCAGGCTTTTGTGCATTGTTAGGCTTTTCAACTACCCGTGAGAGGATAGTCTCTTGATGAATTGGGTTTTCCGCTCCACAATTCATTGGTTCTCTAGGTGGTTCTAACAAGGCTTGTGCAGTCTCTATCATTCTCTGACACATTTCGAGTCTCTGCTTTTCCAATTCCGCGTTTGGATAAGTAAACCACCGTTTTTCTTGTGTTTGGTTGCTCTTTAATCTCGCTTTGTAAGCTCTCATCACTGCATCCAATGGTTCGTGTACTTTGTCGACTAACACTGATCCCCTGAGCTCACACTCGTTGTCTCTTTATTGCTCTTCAGTTTCGATTTTTGAGAGTCCATTCCCCGTATTCCGTTTTTGTTGGAATTAGGGTTGCAGAGAAACACACACAGCTTGGAGAAGACGAAGGAAGCTCAAGGCACACAATAGAGAGTGTGTTACTTAGTGTGCAATGGAAAGATAGATAGCCCTAGAGTGATGGGCGTATATACAATGCACGGGGGAAAAAACCTCCTAAAGAGGAAAAAAATGCCCCGGCGGTCCTAGTGTGTTCACACACATCACTACCACATGTATATGGTAACAGTTTTGACTCTCAAGTTTCTCTAATCTGTCTTTTGTTTGTTTTAATTCCTCAGCTAGAATCGCGTCTTGCTGTTCTTTTTTCAGTTTCATGTGTGCTTTCCTAGCTTTCCATGTGTTTCTATGGCTTTGTCGTCCTTGACTAGCCAATTCAGTCTCTGACTTTCCATTCTCTGGTTCTCTAGTGGTTTTCTTCACTTGAGCTCTAGTAACAACTTGCGTTGGTATCAGAGTTCCATTTCAGACCCACTGCTAGTAGGAATCGACTCTAGCATGTTCAATGTCGTCTTTTGCACTTTGTTGGGATTCTTTGAACAATCCTCAATGAAGCGAGTGACACCGCACTTTGTGCAACATGCATTTATTCTAATGATCTTTGTGTGTGGACAAACATTCATCAAATGGTCACCTCCACACTTATAACAGGGTCCTAATGCAGATCTTTGTGTCCCTTGATTTGCCCTTTGTGGGTAAGCTGGTCTTTTGCCTGACAACCCTCCATGAGCTATGAACATAAGTGTTCTTGTGTCCAAGCTATACCTCTCTTCATATGAGGCGTGTGCGGTTGTTGGTGGTCCAACATTTCCCATCATGCTCCAAGGTTCTGGTTGTTTTGGTTCTTCAGGTGGGTAATACACAGTAGGAGCCATGAGTGCACCGAAATCTTCGTAATAGGTCTGAACATGCACTAAAGCTTGTTCTTCCTGATTCTCTAGGGTGGGTGCATATCTAATGTCCACTGGTCTCGCTCTTGGTAAAGGTGGTTGTTGCCCCAATACCGGCTATGGTCTTTCTATCCCCATAGGTCCTAGTACGTTTCTCGTTGGGTATCAAGCTACTGGATGTACCTGAGGTGGTGCTATTTGAGCTGGAGGCGCATACTGACGCTCCTTCACATAACCCTTGTTGTAATAGCACTCCTTTGTTGAGTGATTCGTCCATTTTTGTTCAATCGCACACCAATTCATTAGTTTTGGCATTGGTTTAGGGTATGGTGCTAATCTCCTTATAGCATCCTCTATCATTTGTTCCATGTTCGGCATTGTGGTTGTTTGGACATTCTTCTTAGTGGTGGTCTCGCTAGCTACGGATGATGAGCTACTGGATGCGACATCCGTATCCGTTTGTCACCTCTCCATAAACCGCACAGTTATCCACTAAGTACAATGCTTCTCTGGTCACTTGCTCAAAACTTGTACAAGCTTTCAGGTGCAAGTCTTTCTTGAGAGTGTCATTTCTCAATCCTTCTATAAATAGAACAGATAGTCTATCATCTTGCGATCATTCTCGTACTGGACATCTCTCTATGTATTGTTTGAAGTGAAGTGAAGCTTCCTTCACCTTTTCTTGCTCCATCTATTTGAAAGTATATATTTGGGATACCGTGTTGTGTTTGATCCCTCTTTTTGAAAATTCCTTGGCAAACTCTTGCAGCAAGTGGTCAATGTCATGGAAACCTCCGCCATTCAGTGGTTGAAACCATGTCAATGCCATCCCTTCTAAAGTAATACCAAATCCTTCGTATTGTGTGTGGAAATCTGTTATCTGCTCAGCTCTTAAGACTTGCTTAAAGAGGGAGACATGTGCATATGGATCCCCTGATCCGCTATACTTCTTTGGCATGCACTTCGCTACCTGGGATGGCCTCATCCGTCTCTGGTCTGCGACCAATCTCAATGCTCCTGTATCCCGACTAAAACTTTCTCTTGCGTCATGGACTTCATGGGCTGCTCTAGTTGGCTCCCTTGCCACGAATCTACTACTAGGAGGCAAATGTGATGGTGTTGCTGCAAACATCGGACCTACCGTAGTATGTGTAGGAAATGGAACTGCACTACCTCGATTCGTAGCCATTGACTCTCTAGAATGTAATGTTTCCATTGGGTTTGGCATAGAATAATGAGGTTGACTGAAAGAATCAACCACATGAGTTCTTCCTATTCCACTTGTTGCTATAGGGTCTGGCACTACATTTGTAGGTGCTGGTCTTTGTGAGCTAGGAGTGACATAATACTGATGGAGTGGTCTCCCAAAGTATGTATATCCTTCCAAATCCTTTTTATCCATTGTCGAGTATTGCCTTCCATACTTGTCATATGCAACAATCTTCGTTTCTGATCCCTCTGTGTAGGTAAAGACATAAAGTCTTTTCCGCTCTGTCAACTCTCCGACGTAGGGTTCCTCGCATCTATAATAGAGATCTTCCTCTCCATTATTATACTTGTATAACCCCACGTAGACGTTGTCTACATTGACTGTCAAAGTTTCGTTTTCTCGCCCTAGCCTCGCATTAGGGAAGCTCATTGTTGGTGCTTTCTCCTCAGGTTCCTCATCTACTTTGGCTTTTGTGCCCATCAATCCCCACTTGTCCACAATGTTAGGATTCAGACTACCAAGTACATGATACCTTCGTCATCTAGGTACCTATCTCCGCTATAGCTCACAGGCACTAAGTCCTTGAACTCACTCGGTCTATCTTCTATCTTTACACAATACCAGTCCATACCATCTCTGTAGATCTTGGCACCTTGCTCATTGTCGTATTGATACTTTATGAACAATAGCTTCATTGTGGCCGAAGGGTGCTGCCATGTTTTCTCTTTCGTTTAGGTTTAAATGTCCCAAGTGTTCCGTGAAATACTCGTAAGATCTCTCTAAAGAAGTATCGGAAATACTTTCTTCAGGGATCGGCTCTAACGGTCGTACTACACCTTGGTTTACACTCTCCTCAATTGATATAACACTCGATTGTTCTCTTTGTCTCGGTTGGTTATTATGGAGATATCTACCGGATCTCAAATTCATCAATCCCCCTAGAGGAATCTAACTTTTCAGTCTCTGTAGTTTGTTTATCCCAATTCTCTGTGATCAAAAGTGATCCAAACTGAATGATACTTGGTCAAATGGTTTGTTTTGTCAGTTGGAAGACTTCTGTTACCTCAAGTGAAAATTTTGTATCAGATTTGCTCAAAAAGACATTATACGCGTATGATGTCTTTTTTCACAAATTTTGGATATTTTTGCTTTGCTCACTCCCAGTAGCACCCTTATACTCTGTCCACTCACAAAATTCAATTTGAACTTTGTTTATGCAAGTTATGGCCAAATTAGGCTTTTCTTGGCAATTTTCCGATTTTTGACTTACTTGGGGTCAAATGTGATCCAAATGACATGAAACTTGAAATACAAGCTCTAGACAACTAGTACAAAGGATCTGTGTTAGCAAAATATCAAAATATGCCCAGAATTAGGTTAGAGACATCATATGCGTATGATGTCTTTTTGCTCAATTTTGGTCAAGATTCAATATTTAAGCTTTTCACAGTGTTTGTAACAATTTTGTCAAGTCAAATTTGAAAAATCACTTCAGCAAGTGCCAAAAGACATTATATGCGTATAATGTCTTTTTTCACAAATTTTGGATATTTTTGCTTTGCTCACTCCCAATAGCACCCTTATACTCTGTCCACTCACAAAATTCAATTTGAACTCTGTTTGTGCAAGTTATGGCCAGATTAGGCTTTTCTTGGCAATTTTCCGATTTTTGACTTACTTGGGGTCAAATGTGATCCAAATGACATGAAACTTGAAATACAAGCTCTAGACAACTAGTACAAAGGATCTGTGTTGGCAAAATATCAAAATATGCCCAGAATTAGGTTAGAGACATCATATGTGTATGATGTCTTTTTGCTCAATTTTGGTCAAGATTCAATATTTAAGCTTTTCACAGTGTTTGTAACAATTTTGTCAAGTCAAAATTGAAAAATCACTTCAGCAAGTGCTAAAAGATATTATATGCGTATGATGTCTTTTGTCTCAGATTTTGCCAGCTTTCAATTTTAAGCTTCTCCAAGTGTTTATCTTTGAGTTTCAAGTGTTTTTATCAAGTCTAAATGCAAAAATGAGCTCTGAATCAATTTTCCCTATTCTTTGCGTTTTTTGCACTCTGACTTGGTATTTTGAGTTTCTAGGGTTGTTAAAGCCCTTGTTTTAAGTTGATCTTAGGGTATAACCCCCCTTCTGAACACTCTGATAATGTCAAATTTTTTGTTTTGGTTCTGTTTAGCCCCTAAGACATCATACGCGTATGATGTCTAAAGTTGCAGAATTCCAGTTTTTCAACACAGAACTCTTCCAAGAGCTCTCCTCAATGCTCAGCAACACTCAGTCTCACAGAAAATTTCTCTGAACTTTGTTTATGCAAGTTTCACTACCAAATCAACGGTTTAGTGATCTAGCATGCAAACAAACACATCAAACAAATAAAGCACTGATTAATAGCTCTAGATCAGGATCAAATCAAGTCCTACCTAAGCTACTTCTAATCATAAAATGGGTTTTTGCAATTGTGAGTATAAGGAGATTCACTGCCACACACGGGCTAGTAAATACCTCAATATCAACAACCACTCAACACCAACAAAAATCAATCTAATCTAAACTAAAAAACTGTCAAACACGAAAGACCCAGGAATACCACAAGTTTCCTAGTACCTCTCAAAGATCCTCGGAGTCCACCACTCCTAGACCTTTCTAACTAAAATATACAAAGTAACAAAACAAATCACCTCGTAGGATTAGTCTAAGTTCACCTACTTAGGGCTCTCGTCCCCGACAACGGCACCAAATGTTGTGGCGGTTATGCCGCTAGCAGTGGCTATGATAGCGAGAACTCAACCGACAAACAAGAATGTTAGACGAGGACGGAGCTTGACCCGCAGGCGCATGGAAACAAATAGGTGGGTGTCAAATCACCTACTCGACCTTCTAATGACAATCACTACCAAGGAAATCAAATCTAAGTTCTCAAATACACAAGTGACTAAAAATCCGTACTATGAACGAATGCTATCTGAAACATGATCTAGAGTCATTGAATCAACCTCAAACTCGAAGGGGGGGTCTCTACACTAGGTAAGGACAATACCCTATGAATCTACAATACAATCTCAACCTGTAACCGCTTCGTGCGATAAACGCGTATGAAGACATGTCGAAAAATACAAGTGACCGAATCTCGACACCGATGGTACTAATGTGTAGCTCTACTCGCTACGGTTCTATAGATATATGGCACGCTCGATTCCGACACACAGGTAGGGAGAAAACTCACATAGAAGCTCGTGGGGACTCACCTCGCGTAGAAGCCGAATGCGTGCACGCTTGGTATCGGTGTGTAGCTCTCACTGCTGCTAACACAATGGTGGTGTCGCTTCTCCAATGGTGGCTCCGTAGCTCGCGTAGCAAGAGGATAAAGTCTCTCTCTCTCTCTCTCTCTCTCTCTCTCTCTCTCACTCTCAGACACACCGTCACGGCGCTCAAAAACTCACCTTGATTAATGATTCAGAATTGTTCCCTTAGGTTTACAAAAATTGGCTCTTATACCTCAGCATTGGAGGTGTGATAATATCTCTAATCTGATTACATAAGCAGGTGAAATTACTTGGGGAATACAAGCTGGAAACTCAATTGAGTCCCGCTAATTACAATGAATCGGCTCCATAAAAAATGAAATGTCGGAAAGACATTTATTACAATAAGTGTTTACAAAAACATGAGTGTGAGCAAAAATGTATAGATGTGGTCCTCCACTCAACACTGTGAGATAGAGATAGCATCCTTAATCTTTTGGAAAGATTCTTGTAGGTCTCGACTATACTCATCTGCAGCGAAGATCTTCCCGTGTACCTTAAGTAGCAAGGGACTTTTTTATCTTCCCTCAATTACCTCAAAAGGTGCTTTTCCCGTGGAAGTATGTACAGTGTTATTGTAGGCATACTCCACTAAGGGTAAGTACTTCTCCCATTGGGATCTTTGATCTACTTCCGTTACATAGTCTTTTAGTAGATTGAGAATTGTTAGGTTAGCTATTTCACTTTGGCCATCCTTGCGGGTGATAGGCCGAAGAGAAGTTTAGCCTTGTTCCTAAATTCTTAAAGAGACCCTTCCAGAAATTACTGGTCATTCTAGGATCTCTATCCGACACTATGAACATTGGCAAGCCATGGTACTTGAAAATTTGTGAAATGAAGAGGGTTGCCATTTGATGGGCTTTGATAGTCTTTTTGACAGGTATAAAATGAGCTTTGTTTATTGAACCTGTCTACTATTGTCCATATTTCCGTATTCCCATGGATAGACTTAGGCAATCCAAAGATAAAATCCATGGATATGCTCTCCCTTGGTGAATTAGGGATTGGCAAAGGTTGAAGCAATCCAAGTTGCTTCCCTCTATCAAATGTCGTCTTTTGGCACTCTTGTATGTTTGCTTTCATGGTAGGCCAATAGAAATATGTTTCAATCCCCTTTAGGGTAGATTGAATCCCTCTATGCCCTGCATAAGGAGGAGCATGAGATTCATACATTACTTTCTCACGTAGTGAGCTAGTAACACAAAGTCTATTGCCATAGATAAGATAACCATCTTGTAAAGTAAATGGTTCCGCTTTCTTCCCTAGTGCAAGGGCTGAAATCACATCTCTAAAATCGGGATCAATAGCCTACTCGTCTATCATAGAAGATAGATCATTGTGAGTTGCTATGGAAACCGCATTCACTCTTGGCCATCTTGAGAGTGCATCAGCTACTTGATTATGCTTGCCAGCAATGTGAGCAATATGAAAATGAAATTGCGAAAGAGAATTTTCCCACCTCATTTGTTTGTCGCAGAGCTTGGTCTGTGTCATGAAGTACTTAAGACTTTGGTGATCCGTTCGCAGAATGAAAGGAGTCCCCAATAAATAGTGTTTTCATGAGTCTAAGGCATGTAGAACTGCAAGGAGTTCCTTTTCATATATGCCTAGAGCTTGCTCAATAGGGTCGAGCCTTCAACTTTCATAGCCTATGGCGTGCCCTTCTTGAAGAAAAACAGCTCCAAGGCAATCACCACAAGCATCACATTGGACCTCAAATGGCTTTGAGAGATCTGGTACTGTAAGCACAGGTTGAGAGATAAGCTTTTCTTTAAGCTTTTGGAAAGCATTGTTCTCTTTGGTAGACCATGTGTACCTAACGTTTTTCTTTGTTAGGTCATGTAATGGTCGTGCTATTAGTGAGAACTTTTCTATGAAGCGTCTATAGTATGCGCACATACCTATAAAGCTTCTTAACTCATGAAGATTCTTTGGTTTAGACCATCCTTTTATTACCTCTAACTTTGATGGATCCATTTGGATGCCATCTTGAGAGATAATGTGACCTAAATACTAAATCTCTTGTAAGAAAAATTCACTTTTCTTTCGATTAACATAAAGTTTATTCTCTCTTAGAACTTGAAATATTACCTGGAGGTGTCGCTTGTGTTCGTCTAATGAATTAGAGTAGATGATGATATCATCAAAGAACCCTTTAGTAAAGGTTCGGTGAGGCCTGAATAGCTTCTCCATCAAGCGGTTGAATGTGGCTGGTGCATTGGTCAAGCCAAAAGGCATGACAATGTATTCATAAAGACCAAACGCAGTGCGAAATGCGGTCTTTACAATGTCTTGATCAACTATCCTTATTTGATGATAGCCACTTTTTAGGTCAATCCTACTGAAGTAGGTGGACCCTTGTAGCTTATCAAATAGGTCTTCTACCCGTGGAACGGGAAACCTATTCTTAATAGTGATTCTATTTAGTGCTCTATAGTCGACACACATACGATATGTGCCGTCTTTCTTTTGCACTAGTAGCACAGGAGAACAAAATGGAGATGAGCTAGGCCTAACCATGCCCTTCTCAACTAACTCATGCACTTTCCACATAATCTCCTCTTGTTGAGCTTGAGAAACTCTACAAGGAGGTTTGTTAGGCAGTGAACTTCCTGGAAGAAGTTCAATTGCATGGTCATCATTACCTCGTTTAGGAGGTAGCTCACAAGGGATGTCGTCAATAAAGACATCTGAAACCCCGTGAGAAAATTGGATAACTCTAATTCCTTTTGATTGTGTATATTTTCTTTTGCTAAAACATTAGATTCATTTTGAGAATCTTTAACAAAAAAACATGTACACGGAAATAGAGCTCTTTATTCACTTGTTCAAAGCTTGTGTATGTACAATGGGTATAGTGTTACCCATTTCCTTAGCATCTATATACATATCTTTTTCCCTGAACTTAAAGGAGATTCTCCTTTCAGGGAATTTAACATTGGCAGACATGCGATCAAACCATGGTGCCCCTAGGATTACATCCTCATGCTTGAGAGGAGAGATAAAGAAGTCCTCTTTGTCCACATAGCTTTGGATATGGAGCCTCAATTTCCCGATTAAGGGAGTGACTGAAGCTTCTTGCCCCTTGAAAGCACCGTTTGCAGGTAGGATATCTCCCATCTCGTAGGCTTGTATGCCTAGCTTGGTGGCCAACTCTATAGATATAAAATTATGAGTAGAACCGGGGTCAAAGAGAATAAAAGCATCATGTTCTCTTAAGAACCTTTCCCCAAGCATGGCATAGAGGAGATCCTTTGTGGTGAGTTTCCTCCTCTTGGATTTCGACCAAGGTAGCTCTAGGAGGATCATGGCGGTTGTTCTTTTGGGGACAACCACGGTACGCATGCCCTTGTTCGTAGCACTTGAAACACCGGTTATCCTTGCGATAACGCTCAAGCTCTTCGGGAGAGAGTTTATTTTTACTTTTGTAAACTCCCTTCTCCTTAGCTTTGTTGGAATTGCCCTTAAGAGACTTTTGGACATTGTCTTTTCCCTTAGGCTCATTGGAACCCTTGTTTTCAAGGGGCTTAGAATTCCTCTTAGCCCCTGTTTGAAAATTGATTCGAGAGGCCACCATAGTATGATGTATTACTGCCAATATGGTGCGTGGCCTTTGGGAGTTGACATACTCCACCATTTCTTCGATTAAGCCCGCACAAAATTGATGCTTTTGCTCTCCAAAGTCCAACTTTTTGAAGACAGTGGCTTTGAGTTGTAGGTCCAAAACTTGCCTACATATTTATGGATAGATTCATAGGGAGAGAGCTTTAAGCTTCGCCATTCGGTGAGTACTTTGTCTTTGGCGTCGGTGGCCAAAAACTGCTTCATAATGGAAGCTTTTAAAGCTTTTTATGTTCGTGGAGCTTCACCGTTGGCCCGCAGCTAGACCACCATTGTCTGGCGGACTTTTGAAAGTGCATAGCTACATGGCATAGCTTAGAGGACTCCGTGAAGCCCTGATCTCCGAACGTTGCATCAAATTGTTGGATAAAGGCCAAGACTTTGTCCGTAGCACCAAATGTGCCATCATAGGTAAGGAAAGAGATGCTCTTCCCTCCCTCTTTGAACTTCTTGAGCTTGGATGACCTCTTCCACGCAGCATAGGATTTCCTACGGCCTCTTCTTTTTTATGGTTCAAAGGTTGCACCATCACTCTCTTCAGAAGATGAAGAATTTGAGGAAGATGGAGAGAGGATGACCTCTTTCTCGCCTTTTTCTTGCCTTGATCTTCGTTGTCTTGACTATCACTTTCATAAGAGAAAGAGGATGAAGAAGATGGAGAAGAGGGTGTCCTCTTTCTCGCCTTTTTCTTCTCTTGCTTTTTGTCATCCTTCTTTGAATTATGGTGTGGAGAAGTATGTGATGGTCTTCTCTGTTTTGGAGGTGATGGAGAGCGTTTAGCCCGCCATCTTCGTGGAGCCATCTCCGTCGAGGTGGCAGGAGACTCATTTCTTTCTCGTTCCTTCGGTGGAGGCTCTTGAATTCTCCTTTGAGAAGGACATGCGTCATCAAGGAGCAAATTTCTGAGCCCTTCATAGGGATCCTCTTCTTCTTCCAGAATCGGAGAGAGACCTCTTTTGGAAGTCTCACAAGGAGGCTTCCTAGGTGTTCTCTCATCATGGTGGGGAGCTTGGAGAATCCCATGAGCACGAAGCTGCCGTTGCACTTCACTTTGGAGGGATAGATTGCCCATGGCTTGTTGAAGCCTAGAAACAAGATAGTTGACAAGCATCAGGGGCATCATTAGTAGCTTCCTCTTTAGCAAAATCAAAGTTTTCAACATTAATTTCACTCTCTTTACTATTGTCAGCCATTTTAACAACTTTTTAGGTGTACTTTGGCACTTCAAGCCCTAGTTGCTACTCCTCTTTACCCCTTTAGAAAAAGCAGTCAAGCTACTGTACCCGTGGCTCAAATACCATTAATTGCAAAGAATAGAAGAGAGGGTCGTTCAACACCAAAACAGCATCAGCTCCTGTCAAGCTTCTAATAGCTCAATAGTGGTTAAGCCGTAGGCAAGCCCTGTAGGACTCCACTATTAAGATCATAGCTCTCGACGGTGATGCCCCGTTAACTGCACAAAGGCAGACGCACTGCAAGGCTGAAAAATCCCTATTCTACTTACTCACATGCAATTAATAGTACCAACCATTTATAGCTAGCTTGAGGACCTCCCTTCTTGAGCAAGAAAAGAGAAACATTGTGCTCTGATACCAATGTAACATTTAATGGCCTAGTAATTTGTGTGTAGCGGAAAATAGCATGAACATAGTGAGCATTTCATTAGAATAGATTCCTAATGAGATTAACAAGAGTGCTTGGGTGGAGAAAGCAACAAAAAGCATAACACCTAGTTAGATAGCATGAACAATACTTCAAAAGAGAGAGAAATTAAGCAATTGACAACAGTTGGGGACCGGATTTGCATGGAGCCGGTTCCCCCT
This sequence comes from Adiantum capillus-veneris, assembly GCF_014529385.1. Lineage (NCBI taxonomy): Eukaryota > Viridiplantae > Streptophyta > Polypodiopsida > Polypodiales > Pteridaceae > Adiantum > Adiantum capillus-veneris. Next base: position 11,534,488 of record NC_140945.1, read on the forward strand.
CCAAAAGGCTTTGTATTATGGTTTCTCCCATCAAGAGAGACATTTTACAATACAATTTCTTGTGTTCCTTCAATACTAGCTAGTGCAATGAAGATAGAAACTTCATGCACTACGCAAAACACTTATCAAACACAACATCAATTCCCTCACGATCTCAGAACCAAGACCTCACACACCTTCGAAGATGGTGAGAGCTAGCGGGGTATGAGAGTAGATTGAGAGGAAGAAGGAGTATTCTTATGAGAAAGATGTACATCTCCTCACATAATCACTCATATTAGCATAGCTTAGCTTAGTAATTAGCATGGTAGAGGAGATGAGCATGCATTGAATCTTGGCTCTTGGTTGGATTTGCATCACAAAGCCAAGAGTTGTTGGTGTAAGCCTCCCTTCTCACAAGCTTGGAGTAGGAGATAAGCTTTCCATTAAAGCTTGAGAAGGAGAGAGAGAGAGAGTCTTCTTGCTCCACACATTGATTGTGTGAGTGTGTGTGTGTGTGAATAATGCCTTGCAAAAATCAGCCCCCTCTCTCTTGGTCGACCCCCCTTGCTAATTACTCATGCTAGCATCCTATTGGGCCTCCCCAGGCTTAGCCAATGACAATTAAGCAGCATAAGTGATAGCCTTCTCACATGTGTCCCCCTTTCCCCTTTTGTGAGAGCTTTAGGTAATTTAATAATTCAACTAAACTCTCATTGGACCCCTTTGCCTTCTGGCCAATAGGAATCATGCAAGCCATTGGGCTGCTGAATGCTCATTGGTCCCCTTGGGAGACTGTCCAACCAATAGTCTTCTAGAGAGCTTAATTCTTATTGGTTCTTTTATTAAGTGTTTTAAATTAATTAAACTAGATTTTCTCTAGCCTAATTCTCATTGGTCCACCTCCAAGGCCATCCAATAGGATTTGAGTACACCTTGTGGGCATCTGGGCTAGGGAGCTGACAGGTGTCCCTCTTTCCCCTTGTGTACAAAGGGAGCTTGTGTGTGTGTATGAGTTTCTCTCTCATCCCCTACTTCTTGGGCTCGCCCCCTCCTATGTATGGCTTGACAAAGACTTTTGGGACACACATAAAGCATCCAATTTTTCCTAAAGTTGACCTTTGGACACAACCTTTGAATTTTGGAACCTTAGCATTTTGGAAGTCTTAATGGGCTGAACCTTAAGATCTTTTAAGCCCATTGTTGCACATAGCTCTTTTGCAGATGCCCCCCCCTTTGGATCCCTATTTTCCTTCCTTTGGATCCCTACTGTGGGCCGGTCTACTAACTTAACCAATATTCTAGCTTTTTCTCCCCTGGTACTTCCCCATATTAAATGATCAGTTTAACATGAGAAAATCAACTAGGAGAATTAGATATTGATTATTATGACAATTACTTTGAAATAATATGCACAAACAAGAGCAACAAGTAATCATCCTCACTAGTTTTTTCCCCACTAAGGGGCCCATTGCTTCAACAACGTTTAGAAATTCTTGCTCGCCAAGTACATGTCACGAGCCCCCTTCTTGCATCAAATTTATTGTCATAATTTCCTTTGCCATACACATTTGTACATTTCATGCACCTACATGTCTGTCTACACTAAGAACTTGTGCAACCATTTCTTTCAGTGAGTCTTTTGGACATACCATCCCTCATGTCATGTTGGTGATTTCCTTGATGTACCATCAATGTACTCATGCTTTCTTTCCTTGGCATGACATAATATACATACCAATCACATGCACGCAAGCAAATGGGTGGTTGTCCACAATAGTGACAAGTAAGCTTGGCCCCATGTCCATCAAGGTAATTTGAGCATGCTACCATTGGAATACCTGGTCTTTGACTTCCAAAAGTAATTAATTTTGGACAATTTTCATTCATACATTTTAGGGTACCTACACAATGGCTTTTGTGACACACTTCAGGAAATGCAATGTTTGAGGTTTGCGGTGTGATCTAGTGGTGTGGATCTTACTTATATTCCATAGAATCCATTAGATGAACCTTCCCTAAGGTTGGTGGTGGAAACTCAAACACCATGTTACCTTGGTCTAGGCTTGCCTTGTGTGAGGGTGTGTGTGTTCTCTCTCATGCCCCTACTTGTAGGGCTCGCCCCCTCCTTGTAGGGATCCTTGTTTACTTTTTGACACCTCAACCCCTCAACCTTGGGCCGGACTCCCACCACAAGCTCGGCCCTTAAGCCCATCAAGCTTGGGCCGGGTTCCCACCTCAAGTACAACCCTAGCATCTCAAGCACGACAAGCGCTTTATTCATCAAGCACCTCAAGCATCTCATTCACCAAGCACGACAAGCACCTCAAGCTTGGGCCAGGTTCCCACCTCAAGCACAACCCTAGCTTAGCTAGGTCCAAGGCTTTTCACACTAACTATTGGAGGTCTTTAATGAAGCTAACCCTAAGGTCTTTTAAGTTCCATTAGCATTGCTCTTTGATAGACCATCTCCCGTTTGGACCCATTACCTTTGGTCCCATGCTGAGATGCACCTAAAGCACATATCTATATTCTAACCCTTGTTCCCGTTTATTCTCCCACATTAAGTGATCAATTTAACATGTGGGTATGGTTAGATATTAGATTTTATTACATTACCTCTCCCTTGAAATCATAGTCGTCCTCAACTATGAAGTAAAAGAGATAAAGCCTTAGTCATTAGTCGATGTTTCTTAGCAGGCAGAGGATCCCTTTTTGCCCTATGACATCTTTCCGAGATGAATGACTAATCCATTTGGTGCTTGGGAGACATAGTTGCTGCAAGCATGTCCGCTCTTTAGTCCATTTCATTCTCTCCAAGTAGAGTGACAAATTCTACTTGGTGTTTGAGAGACGTCGTCATCACAAAAACGATTCTAAGCATTCATCCTATTTAAATTTGTGCACAATAAAAATAGAATTAGTCTTATAAGACAAAAACATTGGTCATTTAAAAGAAATATGTACATTTGCTTACTCTAATGTAGCATTATAAGCATTGACAAGGTTCATACTATCCTTTAGTTGTATTCCTTGATTCCATCTAGCATCTTCAAAAGGATAATTTTGAGCTTAATAAGATACCGTCAGATAATCTTACCATGTCGTAGTACATTGTCTTCATGCCGAAGGATAGCTTCGGGTTGTAGCACCTCTTCTTGGTCCTCGATTTTGGGAGGGTCTTCAATAATTGGTTCACTTGGTGGCTCTCCTTTGTAGGTCTTAAGTAGGCTCACATGAAAAGCATTGTGTATGAGCCAATGGTTGGACAACTTGAGTTGATAAGCCATCTCATTGATTGGCTTCAAGATTTGAAAAGGACCATAATATTTTTTTGCTAGTTTAGCATAATACTTTTAATGGACAGTAGGATTTTTGCATGTCGTTTGCCTCAATCAAGCATTGGAAAAGTTAAGTAAGATCCAATCATTTTCTTTAAATGTTAAGGCCCTTATGTGCTTGTCAGTAACAACTTTTTGCCTTTGTTGAGAGATGGATATAGCCTCCTTAATCTTTTGGAAAGATTCTTGTAGGTCATGGCTATACTCGTCGGCAACGAAAGTCTTTAGTAGATCGAGTATCGTAAGATTGGCTAACTCACTTTGGCCATCCGTTTGTGGGTGACATGATGGATGTTGGAAATCCATGGTGTTTGAAAATCTGAGATATGAAGAGAGTTGCCATTTGGTGTACCTTAATAGTCTTTTTGACATGAATAAAGTGTGCTTGCTTGCTGAACTTGTCAACTATTGTCCATATTCCTGTATTCCCATGGATAGACTTGGGTAATCCAAAGATAAAATCCATGGATATATTCTCCCATGGTGAATTAGGGATTGGCAATGGCTTGAGTAATCCAGGTTGCTTCCCTCTATCATACTTAGTCTTTTGCCATACCACACATTTTGAAACATACTCTTTGTATGTCCACTTTCATGGTAGGCCAATAGAAGTACGTCTCTACCCCTCAAAGAGTAGGTTGAATGCCTCTATGCCCCACATAGGGAGGAGCATGAGATTTATACACCACTTTCTCACGAAGGAAGTGAATAATACATAGCCTATTGCCATGGAGAAGATAACCATCCTCCTGCAAGGTGAATGGTTCTTCTTTCTTTCCCAATGCAAGGGCTGACATTATGTCTTTAAAGTCGGGGTCAGTAGCATACTCATCTATCATAGAAGATAGATCATTGTGAGTTGCTATAGACACCGCATTAACTGTTGGTCGTCATGAAAGTGCATCAACCACTTGATTGTGCTTACCCAGCAATATGAAAATATTATAAAGTTTGCCCACCTCATTTGTTTGTCGAAAAGCTTGGTTTGCGTCATGAAGTACTTGAGACTTTGGTGGTCGGTTTGCAAAATAAATAGAGTCCCCAATAGATAGTTCTTCCATGTGTCTAGGGCATGTAGAAAAGCTAAAAGCTCTTTTTCGTATATGCCCAAGACTCGTTCATCGGCATTGAGCCTTCGTCTCTCATATGCTATGGCATGCCCTTCTTGAAGCAAGACTGCTTCAAGGCAATCACGACAAGCATCACATTGGACCTCAAATGGCTTTGAGAGATCCAAAAGCATGAGGATTTGTTGGGAGGTAAGCTTCTCTTTGAGCTTGTCAAAAGCATTTTGCTCCTTAGTAGTCCATGAGTACTTAACGTTCTTCTTTGTTAAGTCATGTAATGGTCCTGCTATTTGAGAGAATTTTGCTACGAAGCGTCTATAGTATGCACACATACCAATAAAGCTTTGTAGCTAATGTAGATTCCTTGGGCTAGGCCATGCTTTTATTACCTCTAACTTTGATGGATCTATACGAATACTGTCTTGAGAGAGATAACATGACCTAAGTATTGAATCTCTTGAAGGGAAAATTCACTTTTCTTTTGATTGATAAAAAGCTTGTTCTCTCTCAAAGCTTGAAAAATCACTTGGAGATGTTGCTTGTGCTCCTCCAGAGACTTGGAGTAGATGATGATATCATCAAAGAACACTCCAGTGAATTTGCGATAGGGTCTAAAAATTTTCTCCATTGATTGAAAGTGGCTGGTGCATTAGTCAAGCCAAAAGGCATCACTAGAAATTCATAAAGACCAAACATTGTACGAAACGTGGTCTTTAGGATATCTTCATTCACTATCCTTATTTGATGATAGCCACTTTTAAGGTCAATCCTACTGAAGCAGGTAGAGCCTTGTAGCTTTATCAAACAGATCTTCTACCCGAGGTACAAGAAATCTATTTTTGATAGCGATATGGTTTAGTGCTCAATAGTCCACATGAAGATGGAAAGCTTCATGCATCATGAGCATAACATAGACTTTGTAAAAAGAATTAACCATCCCCAGCCTCAGTCTCAAGGCCTCAAACACCTTCAAAGGTGGAGAGAGCTAGCGGGGAATGAGGGTAGGAAAGAGGAAGAAGAAACATTCATAGGAGAAAGAAATAGTTCCTCACTTATCACCACTCTTCTTGCTTAGCATATAGAATAGCATAGTAAATGAAGATGGAGAAGATGGCAAGCTTAACATTGGAGCATGGCTCTTGGTTGGATTTTCATTCCATAGCCAAGAGTGTTGGTGTAGGCTCTCAACTTCTCCACAAGCTTGGAGAAGGAGACGGGGCTCTTGCACTATGCACCTCACACAATGAGAGAGAGAGAGAGAGAGAGAGAGAGAGGGAGAGATAGGGAGAGGGAGAGGGAGAGTATACCCCCCAAGCTAGCCCCCTCCTTGCTTTGGTCTACCCCCTCTTCTAGCTTAAGATGGAACCTCATTGGACCCCTGCAAGCCTGGCCAATCACATGTAGAGTGCATATCAAGCAAGCATGCTAGCCTTGGGACAAGTGCCCCCCTTTCTCCTTCAAGAGAGGACTTGATAAATGTAGAAACAATTAATTAAATCAACTAAATTATCATTGGACCCCTTGGGAGGCCAACCAATAGGCTTTAGGCACACTATGAGGGCAACATGAAGAGGAGCTTGACTGGTGTACCTCTTACCTCCTTGGTCTAGCCTTGCCTTGTGTGAGGGTGTGTGTGTTCTCTCTCATGCCCCTACTTGTGGGGCTCGCCCCCTCCTTGCAGGGATCTGGGTTCCCACCTCAAGTACAACCCTAGTATCTCAAGCACCTCAAGCATCTCAATCATCAAGCACGACAAGCACCTCAAGCTTGGGTCGGATTCCCACCTCAAGCACAGCCCTAGCTTACCTAAGGTTCAAGGCTTTTCACACTAACTATTGGAGGTCTTTAATGAAGCTAACCTAAGGTCTTTTAAGCTCCATTAGCATTGCTCTTCGATAGACCATCTCCCGTTTGGACCCATTACCTCCGGTCTGTGCTGAGATGCATCTAAATCACATATCTATATCTAACTCTTGTTCCCGTTTATTCTCCCACATTAGGTGATCAATTTAATATGAGAAAATCATTTGGGTATAGTTAGATTAGATTTTATGACAAAGCTTATTGTTATTGTTTTAGACTTTCTTCTCCTTCTTATTGTTCTTTTGGTTCTTGCCTTTAGAATCTGGGTTGGACTTTTCTCCTCTTCGAGGCTTGTCTCCCTTGTTCAAAAACTTATGAGAATTTTTTAAATGAGAAGGGAAGATTCTTGAGGCAATTATAGTGTAATGGATGATTTTTTATATAGTCTTTGGTCTCTGTGCATTGACATATGCTTTCATATCTTCGAGAAGACTTGCACATAATTGTTGGTGCTGCTTGAAGAAATTTTTCTTTTGAAGACATTGAATCTGAAGGAGTACGAGCGGAAGTGCGACGCGAGAGAGAGTGCGAGAAGAAGAGCACGACGATATGGTGAACTCGCTCATACTGTAATGTGTAGAGCATAGTGAGTTCTTATTAGGTTTTAACAAAAGAATATGTATACATACCTGGCGGCCCGCTCACTTACCTAGGTGACCACATTGGGCTTTATACCCCAACAACCTCCCACTTCAAGTCCAATGTGGTACTTCAAGTGTGAGAGAAGCTACTATACAAGCTAATATACAAGAGATGTAGAGAAGTGATGTACTACCCTACACCTAAGCGCTTGCGAAAATGCACAAAGCTCTCTGAGGGAAGTCCTTTTGTAAGTAGATCAGCAGGATTTTCTATGGTGTGAACTTTGACAAGCTGAATTTGCTTATCCTCGAGCATTTCCCTGATGAAATGATACTTCACATCCACATGCTTTGTCTTTGAGTGATAAACTGGATTGCGAGCCAATTGTATAGCACTCTGACTATCACAATATAACACAGGCATCTCTTCTTTGATTCCCAAATCTGTTACTAGTCGATTAAGCCAAATTGATTCTTTGCATGCCTCTGATGCTGCAACATATTCAGCCTCTGTAGTAGACTGAGTAACACAATCTTGTAATCTAGAACGCCATGATACTGCTCCACCAGCCAATGTAAAGACATACCCTGACGTAGACCTTTGGTTGTCTAAGTCACCTGCATAATCTGAGTCTGTAAAACCCTTTACACTTAGCTCCTGACTCCCATAGCATATACGCATACTCTTTGTAACTTTTAGGTATCTCAATATTCCTTTCACTGCCTCCCAATGTTTCTTGCCTGGGTTTGACATGTATCGACTTACTACTCCCACTGCAAATGCAATGTATGGGCGAGTAGCAATCATTGCATACATCAAACTACCCATTGCAAACACATATGGAATCTTATCCATTTCAGCATGTTCTTCCTCAGACACAAGACAATCTTGTTTGCTAAGTTTCACATATGGTGGCAATGGAACACTCAATGCCTTTCCCTTCTCCATATTGAAACGTTGCAAAATCTTGTCAATATACTCTGTTTGAAATAACCAAATCAACTTCTTTGATCTGTCTCTCTCAATGCGCATACCAAGTATATGACTTGCCTCACCTATATCTTTCATGTCAAACGATTTTGCCATCTTTGACTTCAAAGCTGAAATTTCTTCCAAGTGCTTGCCAGCAATTAACATGTCATCCACATACAAAATAAGGATCAGCCAACTGCCATCCTTAGCCTTCTTTGTATATAGACAGTGATCGAACTCACTAGATCGAACTCACTACATTTGTAGCCTTGAGAAAGCATAAACTTGTGGAACTTATGGTACCATGCCCTCAGTGATTGTTTTAAGCCATAAAGACTCTTTAACAACTGGCATACCAAATCTTCCTTGCCTTTCTCAACAAACCCTTCTAGCTGCTGCATGTAAATTTCCACATCTAAATCACCATGCAAGAACGTTGTCTTCATCCATTTGGTGCAACACCAAATCTAATATGGCAACCAATGCAAGAAAGCATCTCAATGTAGTCATCTTGACCACCGGAGAGAAGACTTCATCAAAGCCAATGCCTTGTTCTTGCTTAAAGCCCTTGGCAACAAGCCTTGCTTTGTACTTTGGCTGACTATCATGAGCGGTGATCTTATACCTGTAAACCCATTTACAAGGTAGAGCCTTTTTGCCCTATGGTAATTTAACTAGCTTCCATGTCTGGTTTTTATGCAGAGCTGTCATCTCTGACTGCATGGCCAATTGCCGATTCCCGGAGTCCTTCATTTGCACTGCTTCCTTGTAACATGAAGGCTTATTGCAATCAGTCAACATGACATAGTTCATAGATGGAACAAACCGATCAGGAGGTCGCGTGATACGTCCAGATCTACGCAAAATAGGTGGCTATGGCTCAGCCACAACCTGTGGTTCCAATCTATCCTGTCCTTGCTCCTCTTGAGCCCTGACATTTTGTCTTGCGCGTGCAGGTCCATCTTCTTGGAAGACAACTCTTCTAATCTCCTCAACCCTCTCTGGTTTAGAATGATATTTGGATTCATGAAAGTGAACATCATTGCTGCGGATAACCTTTCTGGATTCGGGATCCCAAACTCTGTACCCTATCTCACCATAATTACCATAGCCTAGAAAGATGCACTTTCTACTCTTTGACTCAAGTTTGTTCCTAAATTCCTTTGGAACGTGAGTATATGCCTCACAACCAAAGACTCTGAGATGCTTGTATGAGGACATTTTGCCTGACCATACCATCTCTGGCACTGAATCCTTCTGCAAAACCTTGCTAGGAGATCTATTTATAAGATGAACAGCTGTTGATACAGCTTTAGCCCAAAACCCATTTGGCAGTTGTGCATTAGACAACATACTTCTGACCTTCTCTTGTATGGTCCTATTCATCCTCTCAGCAACACCATTTTGAGGAGGATTGTAAGGAGCAATAAGTTCACGTTTTATACCTTTTGACTCACAAAAGTCCTGAAAGGCCTTTGAAACATACTCTCCACCATTGTCAGTGCGTAAGCACTTAAGCTTCTTGCCACTCTGATTCTCCACAAGTGTCACAAACGTTTTGAAAACACTAAACGCTTTATCCTTGTGCTTGAGAAAGTAAACCCATACTTTCCTCGAGTAATCATCTATAAATGTCATAAAGTAAGAAGCTCCCCCTAGAGATAGGTTAGGCATAGGTCCACACAAATCACTATGAACAAGTGCCAACTGTGTATCTCTTCTACTGCTTCTATGCTTATGTGGCTGCCGTGTTTGCTTACCATATAGACAATGTTCACAAAATTCAAAATCATTAAATGACAAGCCAGGCAAATAACCAGAACGAGACAAGATTTCCATTCCCTTCTTGGACATATGTCCTAACCGGCTATGCCACAAAGAAACGTTCGGATGCTCGGTTACATTGATTACATTTTTAAAGACATTTGATACATAAATCATGTAAAGTCCTCCAGACTTTACTCCATGTGCTACTGTCATAGAACCCTTGGATATCTTCCACGTGTTCTGTCCAAAAGTGGTGACGTAGCCAGCATCATCAAGTAAACCTGTGTTGATCAAGCTCTTTGTAATAGCGGGAACATGTCTCACATTTTTCAGCATGAAAGAAGAGCCATTCTGAAACTTCAATTGAACATCTCCAACACCTAAGATCTCACATGTTTGCCCATTGCGTAGCCGAACATGATCTTTAGTGGTCACATAAGAGGTAAACCACTCCTTGTTTGGAGACACATGAAGTGATGCCCCTGAGTCTATAATCCAGTCACTCACTGCATTTCCATCAGATGCTATAAGAAGAGCTGAGTCCATTGTATTCTTCAAGAAGTAGATGTCTCCTGACACTAGACTGTCATCCTCTGCAACAGTGTTTGTCACATTTATTTCTTGAATCTTCACTGAGGACTTGTTCTTCTCACCATGGTCTTCAGCTTTATCTTTGCCTTTTTCTGCTTTCCATTCTCTGCAGTCTCTTTTCATGTGACCTTTCTTACCACAATGGTAGCATTCTATGTCACTCTTGCCTTTAGCACTGCGGGACTTGCTACGAGACTGATTCCTCTTTCCACCTTTGTATTTTTCTTTGGTCCTTCCCTTGACAACTAAGGCTGTTCCTTTGCCTTTGTCCATTGTCTTTCTATTGGTTTCTTCAGTATGCAGACTGCCTTCTACACCTGCTATGGTCAAACCATATGGAGGTGCAGAATTACTCAAAGCTGTGCGAAAAGTGTCCCAACTTTCCAGCAATGTGATCAACAGGAACATAGCTCTAACAGGTTCATCAAACTTGACACCTTGAGCTGACAACTGACTGTAGATGGTGTTGAATTCATTCAGATGATTGGACATAGGTGTCCCTTCTTTCATCTTCAAGTCAACAAGCTTCTTAAGCCAGTATACCTGTGAAGCTGCACTCTGCTTCTCATAAAGATCACTCAACTTTGTCCATGCTTCATAAGCCGACATCTCGTCTGCTACATTGAAGTAAACGCTTTCTGCCAAAGTCAGCATAATGGTAGAAAGTGCCAATTCATCCATTTCGCTCCATTCATCTTCGTCCATATCTTGTGGTTTTATCCCCTTGAGCTTTATAGGTTTTATCTCCTTCTTTTGTACCAACACGTGCCAAATCTACTTCTTCCACAATTGGAAATTGGTTCCATCCAGCTTCTTGATATTGTAAAGAGCAGTGTCTTGTGATCCAGCCATAGCTACGTTTCACAGTAGTTTACTTTCCTGGGAAAAATTCGGCAGAGTTTCCCCTGTAAACTGACCTCTGAACCAATATCAACCTGTCAAATGAACCAAGAAAGCTTCAGATTCTGCATAAATTTCGGTAGTCTCCTTTGTAAAATGGCTCTGGTGTACTCAAAAACAGACCAAAAACAACTCAAAAAACCAAGACCTGTATCACCGAAAGGATCTCAACATTCGAGAATCCCCCAGCTCAATAAAACCTCACTCGACCCTCAACAAAGGCTGCAGTAAATCTGACAATACATAGACTTCCCACAAAGTCCCCACTATATGCTGTAACCGCTGCGGCGGTTGTTTGCTTCGTGACTCACAGCCAGCAAACCCTCAACAGACATACATCATCATCGACAATACATCCCATGTGGAAGTACCTGCAATGTCACGATGAAATCTGGAATATCGAGAAACAAACACAAGCTACCTGATGAACTAGTGGATGTCGCCTACAATCTGTGTGTAGATGCGCCCGTGTCGTATGTGACACGCCTCCAAGAACTGTGAGCCGTCCTTCAATGTGTAGACAACCACAAATTAGCACTCTGGGAGTGCCGATATCCTCAGCACCTGCAGTCGTAGGCCGAAAACCCCAAATTTGCAGAGTCGGATCTGCATCCGCTGAGGCCACGTAGTCGAAAATGGCATGCGCAGAACTTTGTCGAAGCCGAACGGTGGCCGAGATGACCTCAGAATGAAATTCTGAGAACACCAAGCCCTTTGGGCTTGCCCATAGGAATTGGGGCCGTGTCTTCGCCTGTCGAATCTCACTCTAATTTGAGCAAGTGACTCTGGCTACCTGCAAATGCTGCCCCGAGCCTCGATCTGAGCTATGATACCAGTTGAAGGAGTACGAGCGGAAGTGCGACGTGAGAGAGAGTGCGAGAAGAAGAGCACGATGATATGGTGAACTCGCTCTACTGTAATGTGTAGAGCATAGTGAGTTCTTATTAGGTTTTAACAAAAGAATATGTGTACATACCTGGCGGCCCGCCCACTTACCTAGGCGACCACATTGGGCTTTATACCCCAACAGAATCTTATATGTAAATCCCATAACTTGTCAATGAAATTTTCAATAATTTCTCCTCTTTTCATCTCTAGGCTTCTCTAAGTAACGAGAACATCATTTACTTGCTTAGTGAGAAATTGTGCCACGATAGCAACTCTACACTTCTTCCAAGTTCTTAGTCCCTCTTATTGAGCATCAAGGCTATCGACAACGACCATTGCCGATCAATCTTTGGGAGGTACATACCTACCAGGGTCTGCGAAAAACTCATATACAAACCAATAAAAATACCTACATACCCAAATTTTAGCCGTGATTTCTTATACGTAACCGGTTGCAAAGGGTGAATGGTAACACTATCCGGTTTTGAAAAGGCACTATTGAATTTTATCCCTTCTTCAAAGGCTCAAACTCGAATAGAAAGAACATCAACACTAAGAACAATTATGAAAATTAGAAAGAACATCAACACTAAGAACAATTATGAACTAAAGTAGGTGCCCAAAACGTTCTTTTTAAGTTCAATTAAAGGAAATATTGAAAGATCCTGTGTACAATGGAAACGAAAAGGGGAGCTGAGGGACTTTGAAAAAGGGCCTCATTCGACGGTGAGCGCACGTGGAGGGAAGACAGGGCAGTTTTTATCGCCAGGTGTAAGGGTGGCGGAGAGAGAGGAAGAGAGCGTGGCTTCTACGCATGCGGTGTGTAACCGCAAGGAAAGCAGCAACGTTGCGCCGTATACGCAGGTGTAGGAGCTGGCGATAGCAAGGCAGAGCCAAATTAATGGTGGTTTCGATCTTAGATCTCTCTCTCTCTCTCTCTCTCTCTCTCTCTCTCTCTCTCTCTCTCTCTCTCTCTCTCTCTCTCTCTCTCTCTCTCTCTCTCTCTCTTCACGTATGCCACAGATAGGAATTGGGGAGGGCCAGCGGTGTGGGCGAGCTCGACTACAGAGCAGGAGGTATCGGCGATGCAGTAATCACGGGTGTAGTGCATGGCAGAGCAGGCTAGGTCAGGGTGGCCTTGCATCATTTCTTGCGCGACCACAACAAGGCAGCCAAATGGGGGCGGCATTTCGGTGCACGCGGGAACAACGACGTCAGTTTTGCCAAATTGGGAGAACGAATCTGTGAGTCTAATTAATTAATGGAATGTGAAATCGACCCAGTAGTAGGTCCCCGAATAGCCAAAGAGCCTAAGCAAGGTCTCATTATTATTTACACATGGCTTGACTTTTAATTAAAATATTAGAAGCCTAGAAAAAAGCAATGTGTATTTCTCATTGAAAACTTATGTAGTAAAAGGATGTAGATATGAAGTAAACAAAAAAAAATTGACTTAAACAAATGTTGCTCACCCGTTCACAAGCTCTCAAATGAGACTCTAATACCACCTTAGCAAGATTCCTTTTGCAAGCCCTGTGAACATGAAATATATGCTCAAAAAAGAAATATCTTTGGAAGTAAGCTTGGAACCACATATGCAACTTAGACAATAAAAACTACTAATGACTAAACCGAGCTTGATAACAAATGTATACCTTGCTCTACAGTCCACCACTTGTACTTAGGGAGACTTGGGGCATGGAGTCCACAACTTGTTTTGGAACCTGGAGCATAGAGTTAGAAGAGAGTTGGGGACTTGAACCCCATGACCATGGGTTACAAACCCAATGGCTACACCATGCTCTCTGCGGGAAGAGGATAGCTGGCCCACTCTCAAATTGAGTGAACCAACTATCCTCCTCCCCACTAAACATGGCAGAACATCAGTAGGAAAATGAATTTAACAAAGAAAGTAAAGCACAAAACATAATTAAAAAACTTACCACCTTTACTGTTGAAGAACGAAGCAACCATGGTTTTCGCATAGTAGCCACGATGAGAATGTGACCACTATTGTCAAACGTGACGACTTTCACAAATTAGCCACATAAAGAATGTAACTCATTACCACTTTGGAAATGATCAAGATCTCTTGAGAATAGGACAACCATGATTCTTGCATATGAGATTAGAACCAATAACTTTTCTCAGATCAAATCTGATCAGAAGATACCTAAAGAGAATAAAATCAACTTCTCTACTCACAGCAAATCTCATATACATGACTGTATTCTCACCTTTATGCAATCTTGTGAACCAAGAAGATAAACACATCAATAGGGGTGCCTTTTATCAAATGGATTGAACCAGAAAGACTTGACACTCAATAGAGATGTCCTTCATGTACTTTGTGAGCATAAACCATAAGCAAGAACCATTGTAACAATAACCCACCTCCAAAGAACAAACTTACCAGAATCATGACCATATTGACTCCATAAGCACCCAAAACCACCAGTTTTTTTACATAATGTTAGAAAGACCATGATGAAACTGTATGGTTGCTACCCAAAAGCTGAACAACATTGTAAAATGTGTAGCCATGTACAATGCAACGATCATGATAACAATAGTCAAACTCGAGTATGTGCTCAATGGCTCTTGCATAGCAAAAAGAAAAGGAGATCAGTATCTTGCCTCCATCAGGTCCTCAAAAGCACTAGTTTTTAACATGTATTTGTTAGAAGCTTTCGTAAACGTTAGGAAGATCATAAAGAAACTATGTCTGCGTAAAACCAAAAATATATGTTAAGTATAGCAATCAATAATAACAACCGAACTCAAGCATGTGCTCAAAAGCACAAGGAGACCAAAAATTACCAATATACCAACTCCAGCATTTGGTCAAACTTTGGTGTGCTCAATAGCACTAGCATACCAAAAAGATGACAAAGACCAGCGTACCAACTCCAACATATGCTCGAAAGCACCATTATTACACGCATTTGTCAAAAAGAAAAATAGCATCATAAAGAGAGTATAACACATGCATAGTGTAACAACCATGGAAGTGATAACCCAGCTCTATGTGCTCAAAAGTAGCCGCATAACAAAGCCGATATAATCAAAATTTGTATGCTCAAAATTAGTTGTATATCAGAGCAGGTCACCAACATATCAAAAAGCTTCTCCAAAATGTGAGACATAGATCACCTATTGTATGACTAATGTACCAAAAGAACAATATACATCAAAAGTGTTTGTTTACTCACTTCCCAAGTAGCACTCCATTTACCCTGCAAAAGAAGGCAACACATGGTGAGCTCTAAAGATTCATATCATAACATCAATAAAAAAACATCTAATACCTTCTAGATTCGCTGAAGATGTGACGACTAGTCTTTGCTCCATTTCTCCATAGCAAAATAGAGTCATCAAATGTACAAGCTCTCAAAGGGGGACCTTCAATAGATATACGAATGAGTGCATCTAAATTTCGAGTGCTCAAATGACTGCGCAATCTGGTCTTTATGAGGTTTTGAACACTAAAACCTCGCTCACATGCAGCTGTGCTAGAACATTGTAACATAGCAAGTTCAGCTAGTTTCAACAGCATTGGATACTTCTCTCTAGTTGTAGGATTCCTACCAATTAAAAAGCCATGTATCCCTCAAACTTCGACCTCTCCATTCATAAGGTGCTTGTTCTCTAAACACTTCAAACTCTCTTTTTGCACAAACCTTGTGAATGAGAGGCCCCATAGACTCTCCACTTAACATTTTTTACTCACCATAAAATGCTAACAACTTATCAATCATGTCATACCCAAAGTGTTTGTACGCAATGCCCGAAGGAAAGCAACATGGTGACAAAGCTTTAAAGCATTCCAAAAGACCCATATCAGGAAATCGCTCAAGCAAATTTTGAATAAAAAACATAGAAAATTGCTTTTGAAAAGCTATTGCGTTATCCATATCCTTACCAGATTTGACCCTTTTGATCTCCACAGATCTATACATGTTACTTCACATATATGCACGTAATGCTGCAAGCTGTCCATAATCTGGAATTATGGGATACTCTAAACGGTCAAGAATGCAAGCATTCACATCAACGATAGGCATTTCCACAAATTGTGCAGTGATAATACGCATTTCTGCTTCAACAAGACCAACCACGACTGTTATATCAACAAATGCACTCTAAAAGATCTTTGACAAAGTGACCAGCAGCTGCAATATATCAGCCATAAAGTGCAAACTATACATAAACTGGAAGTTGCCGACCTTCTCAAAAAGAGACAAGTTATTCTCTTTCAAAAATATTAGCAATGGCTCAAGTGACTCGCACACTTTATGAACACACAGTGATCTGCTCAACCATCGCACCTTATGAATGCGACTCATCTGTAAGGCTGAACATCGAAACTCTGACTCTAACTCTGCCAATTTAGCACTTTTAGTAGAACTCTTACTAAAAGTCGCTGCAATTTCATTTACAACATGATCAATGAATTGGGCATATTTGCTCGCTTTCACAGCATCAACAAGACATAGACTAGTGCGATGAGCAATGCAATGAATGGAAGTCATGAATGGATTCTCTCATTTAAAACGAGTTGTTACTCCATTATGCCGACCAACCATGGCTGAGGCACCATCACTGCCTATACATACCATTTTGGATCGATCTAATTGCATCTGCGACAAAAAGAAACTTGCACGTTCATGTAAATGGTGAGAAGTACCTTCCTCAATCTCTAACAATCCTAGAAAAATTGTAACAGGGTCTGAGTCCTCTATGAAAGATACATACACAATCATATGCTGATCCAAACTTACATCAGTTGACTCATCAAGCATAACGCTATAGTAATTTGAAGCCTTAACACGTTGCAAATTTTTTCTTAGCAAATCTTCATTGATATACCGCACAAAAGAGCTGCATGCTTTATCATTTTGATAAAGGTCTCTCATCAAATCAGGACAATCACAAAACTCTAATAAGTCAAGAGTAGATGTGAACTTACTAAAAGCCAAGTCTTCTTTCGCAACGTGATAGGCTGCAGCAAACAATTTTTTAGTGCTTACCATTGCAACATCTTGATGCCTTTGGATCCCATCATCAACAATCACCTTGTTTTTTTCCAAACATGTAACGTGCATCCTCACGAGATCTGGTACCCGCATGCTCTGTTAATGCACTATGTTGTATATTGATGGATCCATTCTTTCCAAACTCGCTTCTTGAAATTTTTACTTGCTTACAATACTTACAAAAAATTATAGCACTTGCCGACTCAAACTCAGCCCATTCAAAAGCACCATTACTTCCAGCCCATGCAAGCTTCCATGCAAGCCTACAAAGTGCTTTTTGAGCTTCAGAATCTTTTTCGTGAGCATTAGGTGTATTTTTACTATTTGCGGCATCGTCATTACTTACACCTCAGCTGTTGCTATCATGCACATGCATCTCTGTGTCCTCCTCGAGAGTGAGACCATCTTTGATACGACGTTTCTTCTTTGTTTTCTTAAGGGGGGGGCTGTTGTTTTGTGAAACGAGGCATAGCCCACAATGTTCTTTGAGACATGGCAAAATCTAAAAGAAAAATCAAACATACCCATAAAAAATCAAAACTTTGAGCTTGAGAACAAGTTGACAACTAGACACAACACACAAAATTAATGCAATCGCCAGGTGACAAGGTTGACAAGCACTTGGACTATCAGGATTATGCTAAATCAATGACCCCAAGAGAACCTCAATCGAGGGATTCCTTGAGTCTTCAAGATTTGTCTATGCAGATCATCTAAGGCTCAACCTCAGAATGCATGATCTAACAACTAGATTTTCGTTGTCTATATTCTCAAATGGTAAGACACTTTAGTTGTGCTCTTGGCTGTGAGTGACTAAGCTTACAACAAAAAATAAATAAAATCACTTCCTTATTTGCTTTCACCTGCTGGCAGCCCATTATCAATTTCAAGATTTTCGCATGAACAACTAGCTGTGGAAACAAGACAAAACATGTCAAGCCTTCACATGAAAAATTGGCTTTCATTCTTGCAACCAAGCATTATGGAAAGAGTGAAAAAAAAACCATGTAATGCAGACAAGAAAAACCTCTTTTGACAAGAAACAAAGACAAAATTGTGCAAGAAGTAATGGCTAACAACTGGCTGCAACTATATTCAGGCATTTACTAAAAAAATTGAAACTACAATTTCAGTTTATAAGGTACAATTAGAAAATGTGAATTGTCTGTCATGTTTTGGATACATCACCTAAACAAATCTCCCAAAAAAAACGAAATAAGGCCACACCTTCAGTGTTTGAAAGCTCGAGAAAGCTTCTCATGTGCAACTCCTCTCCAATGTATAGGGGTGTTGCTACAATCCAAAAAACATAAATTCCCAAAAGAAAGGTAAGTATCAACCAGCTGCTAAAAGTTTGACAAAAGAAATTGATACAACAACATTGAAATCGAGTCATGGTAGTTACTAGTCCCCCACAAGACAATAAACAGATTTTTGACTTAGTTATTTGCTTTTACATGCTTGCAGCCCAAGATCAATTTCAAGGTTTTTGCATGGTGATTTTCTTTCACGTGCTTGCAACCCACTATCACTTTTGACAAATGTGGTCACTTGCTTTCAAACTGCTTGAATCCCACGATCAATTTCGACAAATGTGGACCTGTTGCTGTTGCCACTCAATGTTAACTCAATGAGCACTCTAAGCACTAGACGTAAATATGAAAAATTAGTCGCTTAATCTTTGTGTCCATGAATCGCAAGCAACACTAAACTGCAAAAGCCAATGGGGACTAATTTGCAATGAGAGTCTCAAAACTGAATCATGGCTTGACGAGCTTCCATCATCAAGTACTATCCCAAAGTCTATACAAATAGACCAACAAAAGAAGCACGGAACAAGTAGCACATACACACCACACATGCTGCACACACAACACTCATGCGCACACCATATGCGCTCCCTTCTGCATAAGATGTAGGCCAAGCATAAAAATGATTATGTATATTATGGTATGCAAAAAAACATCGACACTACAATCTGAAAAACCCACAAACCTGTGAATAAGCAACAAGCAATAAAAAAGCTCTGAGTGTAAATTCACAGGCAAGGGAGAGAGGGGGAGAGATCATACAACTTGGAACTCACCATCATTAAAAGCAGGGGGAGGGATGAAGCCAGCTGAGTAAATCTTCAAGGACGGGTTCAAGGCTAGAGCCTAGGGGACGCTCATGCAGAATCCAAAAGATGACTTGCTCCCCAAGTTGAAGGTGGCATCAACCAATAGCCTGCTCAAGACCCTTACATCTCCACATCATAGTGTTTGCCTACACATGCTTCTACATAGGAAATCGTCAGCACTCGAGACTCAAGCAGACTCAAGCCATAGTTCCGCACTATGCAAACAACTCCAAAAAGTCGAGACTCGAACTGGTTATTGGAGTCATGCTTGACGCTCCTCACATCTCAATCCTGACTCCTCAGGACTCCCGAGTCCTCACTAAGTCTTGTGCTTGCTCAAGAGTGAAGCTAGAGCGCAGTGCCTCGCTCAAAGCTATTTGCAGTTGCGAATTAAATTGCATGTCCCAAACTTCTAAGCTGCCAGCCTTGAAGCGTCCGAAATTGGAATTCTTTAAGTTGAAGTTTAAACTTTAGAAGTTTCAAATTCACTTTGTTGAATAATTTTTCACATCTGAGAGTCCACAAAGTTACAACGAATTTTGCTTCTAACCTATTACTTCATAAACTATTACCTGGCAATACCTGCCACCTAAAGACATAACCTTGAAAATAAGGGCATGCTTTTAAGAAATCCTTTTAAATAAAGCTTGCATACCTTTTAGCCTTGAAGATAATGGTTTCCTGCATTTATTGACCGGTTGTATCTAAGGGCATGTTCTTCCAAGAACCGGTTTTTGCAAATTTTAGCCGGTTATTTTACATGTAACCCTGGTTTTTTTCGGACACTGATACCTACATGGCATAGCTTGGATCAATCCATGGAATTATCCTCGCCAAAAGCATCATCAAATTTTTTTATTATTGAAGTTCAGTACCTTGTCAGTATTGCCATAACTTTCGTCGAAAAAGTGGAAAGTCATGCTCTTACCTCCTCCTTTGAAATTTTGTAGTCTTTTCTTTGCTAATCTAGCCTTATATTTTTATTTTGATAACTCCCAAATATTTTTAAGTGTTCAAAATGCTAATCTAGCCTTAGATTTTTATTTTGATAACTCCCAAACATTTTTAAGTGTTCAAATGACTTTTTATTACTTTCATAACTTAGCAAAAAATACCTTCACAATTCTTACCATCGTTGCTTGTTTTGACACGAACAATGTATGTCCATAACTATGGCTTGGTCATCCATCCAATCTAACGTGACGTAGGGATGGGTCCACTCCAACTGGCAAATATCACATTTTCGGTTGCCTCCGCTTTGTCTTGCTCACAAGGGCAGGAGGCTACCATAGAGATTAAAAGGACACAACCCGTAACAACCAATCAAACTCAACTATATTAAAACATTCCTCATCTTGAACTGTGAGTTGTGTCTAGTATGTGCATCTCGCATTTTGTGCCGGTCATGCAGCCGACAACAGCTTATTTCCGAGGAATTTGGCACCCAATATATTCACAAAAAACCTCTTTAGCTTTGGGGCAGCAAGTTTCCATGCAAAACGAGGCAAGGTTGTAATCTTCTAAGTTTTTAAGTTTAGGTTCGCTACGACTCACAATAAGGTCGAATTCGGTAAGTAGGTTTTGATCGAGAAGAAGTGAACGCTTTTCTGCACAGCTACCAATTTAGGGTTTCTGCTCGTGTATGCAGAGCCTACATCCTGATAGCGTGATTTGAACGAGCAGAGCGTTCCGTTTTTGTTTCTGCTTCGTGCTTTTCCTCGTCTTGAACGTTTCACGTCATGGCTTCTCAGTCCTTGGAAGAGGCTGAGCCTTGCAATAATGGAGTGGCAGCTTTGCAAAGTGCGGCAGTCCATGACCAAGATGACAAAAGGCCTGCGTCTTCAGTTTCCATAGATGCCACTTTAGCATCTAGTCCTCTACCCTCACTCGAGTCCGTTGATACTCTGGATGTAAATGCGGCAGATGTTCCTCCCGAAGAAGCGCAAAAGACCAAGGTGACCACTGAGGTGACGGAAGGTGCAGAGGAACAGTTGTTGCCTGACAATGGAGGGATTATAACCATGCCATCTACGGAAGATGTTGTTCGAGAAGACATGGAGCCATTGGCTTCGCCATCTACTGTGGCATTTGTTGTGTTGGGGTGTGCACCGCTTACTGCAACAACAGCAGCAGAACCTATCAATACTTCCGGGTCCACTGATACTGCTGTGGCTTCCGAGGCCATCACAGAGCCCCTAACAGCAGGCATCACAGTAGAAGACACTGTAGTTGATGCCATTCCCTCAGTGGAGGCAGCCATTGTCAAATTGAATAGTGTTCTTGATTCTAGTGCAGTTGTTATGATGTCCTCTGCGGAGGCCTCCATGGAGGCAGTTGGTTCTCCCTCCAAGGATACCGAATCTGTTGCTGTAGCCACTGTTGATTCTCCTGTTGTTGCTGCTGTTGATTTTACTGCTCCCGTTGACACTGAATTGTCGGTGCCTCTCACCACAGACTGTATTATTATTGAGTCTTCTTCTCTAGGTCCTACTTCGCCCCCACTTGTGTCCTCTCCTATCTCCCCAAAGGCAGGAATTGATCCACCCTTCGAGGAGTTGAATCTAACTGCCAGCAAGCAAGAAGAGGAACTACGGCCAGAGATAGATAGCATGTCAGTTCCTGCTCATTGGTATTCCAAGCCCTGTGTACATATCAGCAGCATTGGTGGAGCTCTGACAGAAGAGGTAAGTTTAAAAGCTGTTAAGTTTCTGTGCGATCATGTTTGTCACTTTGTGCTTGCTAGTGTTATTGCTTTTTTTTTTGTACCGAATGCAATCAATTTTCGTGTGCTTGTTCTATTTGTCTGAAATTCGAGCTTTCAGCACATTAGAACTGTTTATTCTGCTTGACTCTTTAATGAGTGTCCAAGGAAAGCAAAATGTTGGTCTGTCGCACTGTGTTTTGAAGACAGTCAAGGGTTATGTCTAGGGAAATCCTGCTGACTCATTCTATCTGCATCTGGAGTGTCAATACACGTGAATCAACACATCAGGTCTTTATGTTTTACAGGACAATGATTTTGTGGTCTGACATGTATTTGATTTCAATTTTGTGAAATTTTAGCTTTGCCTTATTTTACACTGAAAAAATGAAGGCCAGAGGGCATATATCTCATTGATTTTCTCTGGTAATCTGGATCATCAGGGCTCATAGACTTGATGGTTGATGTGGGTTATAAATACTAGCAAAGTTTAGAGGAATGTATGAGTCATTACTTCAGAGAGAGGGTATTGTTTCCCATTTCAGTGCTCATTTGATACGGTTTTGGACAAAAGACCTTGCACTTTTGAGCTTAAAGGAATGGGTTTGTAGATATTACTACTACTGCTTGATCTGGTCAGTATGCCCTGAATTGCAAAGCTAAAAGCAGGCATTATAACAGGATAAGCACTAAGCAGTGTTGGGCAAGCAGAAGCAGGAAAAAGCTGGTGATTTCGAACAGTTCGGTCCTGGGAGGAATCAGGGTATGAATCATTCCTGTAGACGAGACTGACTGTTAAGTATCAGAATAGTTTGCAATAATCAGAAAGGAAGAAAGCTTTTCTTATTTGCATGGCGTTTTGGCACGTGAATATAAAACAGAGGGTTACTATCTATTTCTAAATTTTTTGCGAAGCTTATTAGTAAAAGTGTAATGACAAAAGTAGTAAAAGTCATGATGTGAAAGGATTTATTTCTACATCACCTTCACTGGGTTGGTGAATCTGTGTGCCGAGTTAGTACACCGTTACATAATGCACCTCTGAATATTCAATGGTCTAATTATCCAATAGTTTTCATACATTGAGAGATTATGTCGATTAAGGTCCTGAGCTATATTCATAGTTCGTTATGTGTTTTCCTACTTTCTTTTGAAGAAGCAGGGAAGATGTTTGCGAGCTTCTATGCTACCAACCGAACTGCAGCGGTTTACTTCTAGAGCCTCTTTTTCTTGAGTGTACTGCATGAACTGTTTGGACACACAGACTTGCATCCATGCCCACATGCTCATGGGCTCACTTGCACAGAGGGATCGGAAGGCGTTAGAAGTTGCCTTTCCACAACTATGTGCTGTCTATAGATAATTGTTCTTTTCTTTTTGTTTTTGTAATCTGTACCTGGATTAGTATGCACTTATTTTTGTTTTACCTTTGAGTATACATTGGGCTCCTTCCAATGCTTTCCCATTGTTTCTTCATTGCTTTTAGGTTGCAGGCTCTAGTTTACTGACTGTAAAGGTAATTATTTAGTGAGGGTTCTTTTATACAAATGCTATGTACTGATGTTCATTGACACAGAGACATTAGTTTGTTTTTAGACATTTGCACGTATTTATTTTACCAGCTAGTATGTATAGCTGCGATACAAGAATGCGAACATGTACCATTTCATGGAATTTTTTTTTTTTTTTTTGGTGAAAAAATGTAATCTTGTGACAACAATGACTCTTTCTTTTTATGATGATTTAGTTAACACAATGACATAGTTGGAGAATATGAGGAGGTACAGGCTTGCAATATTGAGTGCAAATTCAAATTTGAGAAACATTTGCACACTTAGAAGGCAAGAAAGATGTCCAACTGATCCAAAAGGACTTAATCAACTCAAATAGCCCATTACCTCTGGTCTATGGGAGCAAGCTGATTGCAGCACGTCATAAAAATAGGAATGAGCCCTATACATACTTTCCATTAATGATTAGAGTTGATATGCCATACCTTCTTCCAAGCAAGACAGAATAAAGGCTACAAATGTTTGGACAAGCAATGAAGTTTAGTCTGCACATTGTCAGTTTTGAAAAGTGCATTTAAATTGTTGTGTAATCATCGATTCCTTGCCTTTGTGGAAGAAATTCCTTTATTGCTTTGTTTAGCAATAACAAATGCCCATTTTTCATGTGGTTCTGATTGTGTCGATGTTTATATGTTTTGTACAAAAGTCAATGAATTACATGTAGGCAATTAGCGGAGATGTACTTTGTCTAATTAGAAATTTCATTTAGCTCTTATGCTCATCTCTTTGGTTTATATCAATTGCAAATTGTTTTTGATCGAAACAAAAATTTTAAATGCGTATATTCCTTGTTTCAATTTTCAATGCATATATTTTGTATGTTTTTGTCCTGTATTTTGTATCTCAGTGTTTTAGATAATGGAAGCCTTTTTATAGCTTCAAAAAGCAGAAGCTAAATTTGGTAGCTATGCATATATTTATCCACTAAAGCTTTCATTTGTTTTCCTCTTATAACATCAAAGGTTCATGCATGTGTAGTTGATGAATGTAGACATATATACATATAACTCTCACATGTAGATTTTGTTTTAGGGATATTTCTGTAAAAATGTATGTGTATAGTACACACAAATGTATGTTTGAATTTTGTACGTATTTTTTGTTACACTCGCATTCTCTATAGATGTAAATGTATTAATACTTAAAGGTGTATGTGTATGTATCTATGATGTATATCATATCTATATATCTAAGTATAGACATGCACGCGCATTTTGGATTCTCTAGGTATACATTGATGCATGCTCCCGTGTGTGTATGTGGTGTGTTGTGTTGGGAATATATGTTAGTAGCTAGTTCTACACATCAATGCTTATGCTCCATGCTATGTATTATACTCTTCAATGCAAAGATGCAATAAAATCTAAGTTTTCAAATGTAGTGGGTGAATCCATGGAAATTAAGCTAGCTACAGAAATCATGTGGCGCCAATCTGCAAGTTCTGTGTGTGCAAGTGATCCCCTAGAAGGTTGCTTTTATAGGCCCAACAGTAGCAAGTTCTCAAAAAGTAGGAGCTCTCAAAAAAAGTCCCCCTTTGCTCTTTCCCTAAAAAGAGAGTTAGAAAAGCGCTTTTTAAAATGCTTTTTTCAATTTTGTTTTAGAGAGAGAGACTCGTTCTTAGAGAGGGAAAATTTGCAGATTCCAGAGAGAGAATGGCGGATTCTAGAGAGAATCTACGGTAGAGAAAATCAGAAATTCCACTTTAGAGAGAGAATTAACAGATTCAAGAGAGAGAACCAATGCACATAGAGGATTCCGGCTCTGATAGATTGGCATGGACCACCTGTCTAGAGATAGAGTGGCTGAGATTGGCCAAACGAACGCAATGATTAGTTGCATCTATGGCAAGGATGCAAAAAAACCCTAACCCTATAACCCGTCACATACCGCCCTCTAAAATCAAAGCAATCGTTCTCAATTGCAGGATATAGCAGAAAAAAGCGAAAGTACTATTAGTATGCCACACCTTAACATTTACAGAAAGTTTCCTCAAAGTAAATCCTGCGAGCGATCATTCAGTCATGCATACGTGTGCAATGGTGGTACTGTGCAGAAAAAGGATAATCTGAGAATTTGGCCTTTGGCCTTTCGACGTCTTCTCCTTTTCCATTGGTTGGAACTTGGTGGTGCCACGTCATTGGCTTGTCACATACCCTTCTCTTAAAGAAGAGTAATTGTCCTTGATTACACATGCGTACATTAACATAACATGATTCTACAGTGTGGTTCTTCCTCCCATCAAGGGCAACTTGATGGGTTTGCCCGGTATGAGAGCCTCCACTCTTGCCTTTGAGCAGGTAGTTTTCTTCGCACTGTTGTTACCCTTCCTTCTGTCGTCCTTGTCACTCCTCTTCACTTTGCTTGCTTTCGATGTTGGCTTTGGTTCTTGTGATGGTGCTTTTTAGCAGCTTTTTGGTGGTTGCAATGTGGTCTTCCCGATTTTCTTTATGGCACTTCATTGGTGGTTTTTCTGCTTCATCCTCTTTGGTTTGCTGGTTTTTCATTGGGGCTTTTTTTGCATGCATCTAGGACGTATTAGAGTAATAGGGGAGTCTAGAGAGTCCAAGAAATAATTTTCCTATTTATGCACCCAGGGGTTTATCAAAGAAAATGTCAACTTTTATGATAATATTTTGGATGGTGTGCTTTTATATTGGGATAGTTATTCTGTAAGGGCCAGAGAACCAGTTTTATAGAATTATGTGATGCTGCACAATGCAAAGTTTAATTTTGTTTCTTGTGATATAATGGCTTTTGACATTTTTGTTTTACATGAGAGTATAGCTCATAATGCTTGCTCTTTTGGTTCGTGAGCCTATGACATTTCGAGTCTCTACATTTGTCTCAAAGACAGTTCTCTCTTTTTTTGGGCTGATTTTCAGTTGTGGGTTTACAAAGATGTTGCATTTTGTTTTCCTTCCTGAACATCACCTCCCTTTTGGCAAAGAACTTAGTTACTGGATCTGTGTAGCTGCACCTAGAATGTCAGATGAAGTGGGTTTGATCATTCATTCAGGATGGTCTGTAACAATTGCTGTTATTCTCTCCAATGTTATTGGACGTATGATTTCTGCAGATTGTGCAGGATAAGCCGTGCAGTTTTTGGAGCATTTTGCTGTGCGTATCTTCATTGCTTGACACAGGTACCCTGGTCTAGAGTGCTCGTTGCCTCAGCTTGTCTGGGGCTAGCAGCGTGCAAATCTGCACATATCAGTCAAGCAGGCAAGTCTGCACATTGCACAAAAGCAACTATTAGCTTTCCCCCCCTTGTCCAAACTTGCTGTATTAGCCACACATAACAGCATACAATCGTTTCTTGTGCTGAAGTGTTCCAAGTGCATGCATGTCTCAAGTAGCTGTCATTGACCATTCTTTCAAAGGAGTTTAACGTGTATCCTGCAGATGATATGCATATTGTTTAATTAAATCCCCTTAGAATGTAAGCTACACGTATGTATTACAGATATGCATATTAAAACTCAAATGAATTGCTTTTACGAATGCATAGGCCAGAGAGGGAGTGACAATTTGAAGATTGTAATTTATTACTTAATGTGCACAATTTCTATGTTTGTTGCATATTTTATGAAAGACACATGTACTTTTGTTTCAGTTTTCTTTTTACTTTGCACCTTATTTCTTGGAATGCAAATGGATTGGAAGATTGGCTTGGGGCAAGAAGTTGCAAAAGAACGTGCTTGGTGATGTTTATATTCTGCTTCTC
The DNA here is from genome assembly GCF_014529385.1 of Adiantum capillus-veneris. Classification (NCBI taxonomy): domain Eukaryota; kingdom Viridiplantae; phylum Streptophyta; class Polypodiopsida; order Polypodiales; family Pteridaceae; genus Adiantum; species Adiantum capillus-veneris. Next base: position 11,561,589 of record NC_140945.1, read on the forward strand.
TAGGTGCATTAATTATTACAGCTGCACGTGTGCCGTTGTGGTCAGCTACTCCTTGGAGTGTCGGAGATCTCTTATAGTTTGCTGCAGGGGCTTTGTTCTGCCGTGGTATAGGGCATTTTTGTGGACCCTAGATGGCTGTCTTATGTATGTGACTTGTGTTTTGGAACCATGTGCGTACCCATACAGTTGGAGGACAGGTTACTTGGTGCTTGGCACACACTTTGGCTTTTGGAGAGGTCTTGTAGGTGCTTTGCCTCTAATTGATTGATGGGTTATAGTTAAGGATTTTTGAAATTGCATCTTATGTAAGAGTAGATGATCTCCCATTACCACTTTATTGCTCATAGTGACACGGAAAATTGGGGGAGCTTTCTTTTTGCAACCTGCTTTTTAAATACATGATTTAAGCAGTTCTTTTGTGAGCACCCTGATTCAGTGACCTCCTCTGGGGATTGCCTTTAATCTCCAGCGCTTGCAGGCTCTCAGGAGCTTGTTTCTGTCTAGAGAGAGAGAGAGAGAGAGAGAGAGAGAGAGAGAGATGAATGAATGAAATGAAATGTTATATTAACGTCTTCAAGAGGCCAAAGTGACCTTTGAGACCAAAAAGTTACAATTGGTGAATCTGATACAATGTGTGAGTACAGAATGTACAAAGAGCTGAAAAAACTGAAGCTGAAACGAAATAGGCGGGGAGGGGTGATGGGGTGAGGGCTGATATAATGGGTTAGCTGATGGATACACATCAAATGAGATACAAATGAGATACAAATCATCAGAGGTGGGCGGGTCAAGCTCAGATGAGATCCCTCGTCGGTCGTTGCCGAATCTCATCAATATCCTCCATGGTCAATACTCTGACTGGTAGGATGATTGAATCCTCTGCTATCACCTCCGTCGATGATGTGAGGCCCCTTGTGGTCGTGGGCGCTTGTATTTGCCTACTCAATGGCTCCTCAAGCTGTCCCCTGGCTCTCCCGTGATGCCCTCAGCAAGCTCTCTCTATGTTTGCGTAGATCTAGGAAAAACAGTCCAAGACATCTCTGATCCTCGTATCTCATGACTCTAGAAAATGGTCCAAAACCCTCTCTGAACAGACAGCCAATCAGTCTAGATTAGCAAGTGTGCTAGCACTTTTGTGAGTGTTCGCAGAGACCGTGCATGCTCAGGCACTTATTTGTAGATGCATATCCTCTGGTTACACACAGCATGATCATAAGCATTCCCATCAGAATCCATCAGAATCCTTCAGGGGAATTTTCCAATGCATTTAACCTATTTTCCCTATTTTTGACATTTTTCACTTATTAATTTAAGTGACTTTTGTTGGAAAGTAGGTAGGGCAAATTGAGTAAGTTTGTATATAAGCAAACCTAGGCTAGCACTAATTGGCATAAGAGCAAGGAGAACACAGGCCGCAGGCAGCAGGTTCCCCCTCTCTCTCTCTCTCAGCAAGATCCCCCCCTTGGTGGCGTTTTTCCTCCAAGCAAGAACCTCACCTTCCCTAGCATTTTTCATTAGCAAGTCAGCATCGCCATAGGACCAAAGTACCTGCAGGGCGTTTTCAGCCATAGCTTCATCGCCACACCTCTCAGCCATTGGCGTTTTTCATCCAAGCAACCCTCGCCACAGATCTCAGCCATTGGCGTTTTTCATCCAAGCAACCCTCGCCACAGATCTCAGCCATTGGCGTTTTTCAGCAGTCCATTGTCGCCCCTTTTCCATAGCATTTTCAGCAAGTAAAGACCTGCAAACCAACGTTTTTCCTTGCGTTTTCAGCAGTAGCAGATTTCAGTCCTTGACGTTTTTGGACAGCATGACAAGAGCACCCATTTTCAGCCCGTAGCTCGGTCTCGTCATCCCTGTCGTCGACATCAATCTAGCCTAGACTTGCATCAGTCCCATGTATCCACTTTGTACCGGTTTGTGCAATCAATAGTAGACCACTCTCACCAATGAGAGTGGGGCCTTCGGAGGAGGGTTTTACAACGTCTCTGTTGTTGTATTCTCTTCTCTCTCTATCTCTCAGTTTCATACACTTTCACGCACAGTGTCCATTCACTTTGTTAGTGATCATTGCACTCTCATTAAGAACGGAGTGCTCTCCCTTCCCTACGAACAAAAGGAACCTTGAGCACATTATGGAGCACTCATCTTGAGCAAAGTTCAAACATTCATTCCGTCGCACCTAACATTGGTATCAGAGCTTTGGCAGTGTTCTGTATCACTCAAGGAAAGAATCACAAGAATCACAAGAATTTTTTTGCTTGTTGCGGTCGCACGAACCCAAGTTTACTTGGGCGTGTCCGTGGGAAAAAGCAACCTTGGTGTGAGTGAAAGGCCGCTAAGGGGTGCGCCCATAGAAAAGAGCAAAACTCGGGTGAAGAGAAGATCCTTCTCTAACTCAGATTGCAAGGAAAAGAAGACCCTCGAGAACCCCTAGGACCCAAGACCCGCAAGAACCCAAGTTACTCGTGAACTTAAGAACCAAAGATCATTGTGCATGGTCATCACCCGATGCGGAATGGATACTTCGTATACAGGGGAGAGCATGAGAGAGGCGACGAAGAATTTTCCTACCCGGAGGTTTTTCCGACTCTCCCCGTCCCCATCTACGCCACGAGTTGTACCAAATCCTATGGAGGCGATGGTCAAGTCGATGTTGGAGATGCTGGCACAACAATAAGAAACGAACGCGATGGCACAACTAGCAAGAAAACCAGAACAACAAGAAGCGACTTGCATTGCCTTGGAACGCGAGCGTGATGAACGAAAAGAAAGAAAAGCAATACAACAAGAAGCGACTCGCATTGCCTTGGAACGCTAGCGCGATGAACGAAAAGAAAGAAAAGCAATACAACAAGAAGTGACTCGCATTGCCTTGAAACGCGAGCGCGACGAATGAAAAGACAGAAAAGCACAAAGAAAGGAGGAAGCCAAAGCCAGACGAGCGGCCTTGGAGGTCGATCGTGAGGTTCAAAGAGACCTACGCACTCAAGAATTGGTTCGACAAGTTCTTGCCTTAAAGTCTGAACTAGCCAAAGATGTTGGTAGCTCCTCAAGTGGCGCAAGCTGGGATGCCGACTCCAACAACCTTATCACAGAGAAGTTGACTTTCAGTAAGTATGATGGTAAGATGGATGCTACGGTTATTCATTCTTGGTTGCATCAATTTAATGCTTATTTTGCGACAACTAAGAAGACAAGAAATAGCAATGTTTTGACGATAGCCATGTACCTTGCCGGTGATGCCATAAATTGGTACCACGCATGGCAAGAGGCACAGTTGGCCGCGCACCTAGAGGAAGCCGGCGAATTCACGTCCCTTTCCTTCAATTGGGTTGATATCCAAGACGAGCTCAAGGTGCGGTTTATGCCACCTCAGTACCTTGCACGATTGAAGGACGATTGGCACGCTCTCAAGCAAAATGGTATGCCGGTTATGTCTTTCTCTAATCGTGTTTTGCAGCTAGGTACCCAATTACGCAAGTCGGATGATGAGCGCAAGGAGGCATTCCTTTATGGATTGGACGAATATATCAAGTACGATGTCGAGGTGCTCGATCCAATCGATCTCAACAAGGCGCTAGCGATTACTCTCGCACAGGAGATGAAGCATAACAAGGGAAAGCATAAGGAGAATAAGACTTCCACAAGTACCTCTTAGACTTCTCAAAACCCTCAGAACGATAAGAATGGTAAGAACGTTAACTCTCTTAACCAATCTTCCAATAGTCTCTTAGAAAAGAATTCTTCCAATGAACCTAAGGGTAAGGCTAACACAATTGCTAAACCTAAGCTCACTCCAGATGAAAAGGTAGCACAAGGAATTTTAGGAGGATACATCACGTCGGAAGAGCAAAGCACTTATTCTAAGGAAGGTTGTTGTTTTCATTATCACATTAAGGGTCACATAAAAAAGAACATGTCCTAAGCTTGACTCTAATGAATCTAAAGAATCCACAGAACCCACTTCCTCTGTCAATGGAATCAATGACAACACGAGTGTGCCCGAAGTTTCTCCTGACCCTCCCATTGATGAGTCTCTCATTAAATGTTATGGTCATATGACAGGGCAGCGTTTGGCCATATTGTTTGACCCAGGTAGTAAGCATGATGTGATCAGTCCCTCTCTTGTTGAGAGAGCCCGTCTAGAGGTTAGTCAGAAATCTCCTCTCTAGGTTTCTAGCTTCGCTTTCGGTATGGACTCTCTCATTACGAAAGAGTGCCTTGATGTGTTGTTTACAATTCAGCAAGCTGCTTTATGTAGAATTTTTTTTGTCTCTCCTCTCTCAGGATGTGATATGATTTTGGGCATTCGATGGTTTCGTGAGCATAACCCTCTCATTGATTGGGCAGAAAATACGTTCACTTTCGGTGCCAAAAGTGACTCTCCCATTATCATTCGTGGAGAGCAAGTTGTTCATTCTCCCGAAGATTGAAGAGATTTAGGAGAAGGAGACTCTCTCAATCCCTTCTTCTCCAAAGCATGACACACAGGATTTGCATGACGATAAGCATGATGGTTTGAATGATAATGATGAGCATGATGATTTGCGTGAAGATGACGTGATTGCTCACAAGGATGATGAGTTAGTTGATGCTTTGTCTAGCTAAGCTAATCTCGTTGTAGATTCGATTAATCACGAAAGATCGATCTTGTCTCTTGAGCCTAGGTCCAAAGCACCCCTTTAGAAATAACCGATCTTGGCTCTCGAGCCTCAGTCCAAAGAACCCTCACAGGAAGTATTATGTGTTTGCATTATACGCACACATTGTTCGAGTGTTTCATTCGTGATCGTTTCTTGTATTTTCGTCAGTGTCTTTATGTGATCCCTTTTCTTAGGCATGACATATTGTACGTTGAGCACGTTTCACTCATGAATGAGCACGAATGTATGCGGATTGTTCATGAAAAGTATGCATTCAATGAAGTCACATGCTATGTCTCTTCCTTGGCATGACACATTCGTAGAAAGAGCACATGAAAGTATGAGCACCATGCATGGGCATTTCCGTTGTGAATTGCCACAGTTCATTGCTTTAGATTAGAAGAACTCCGTCTCTTTGTTCATCTACATTGCTTGCAGTCTTTTAGGAAGACAAGATTTTTTCCACTCACTTTACATGGAATAGGTATGTTCATGGTTATGTGTTGGAAATGGGTTCGGGAATTTTCAGCCATGGAGATTCTTGAAGAAGGAAGAAGCACGACTCTCGACGAAGTTGAAGCATTGAAGGAGCCACAGAATACTTTGTCGCTTTTGGCGTGGCCCAAAGAAGCAAGCGTTGCAGACCTCTATGAAGTTCAAGTACCGCACGACCCACACATCCGAGCGGGCCGGCGAAGAGTCTCTTCCAGGATTCCGGATGCGATTAGCGATTTCCCTTGACGCCATACAGTTCGGTACCAGTACCTCACTTTGAAAAGGAGGGGATGTCACGTGATACATCCAACCCTATGTGTTCGTGGACAGCTACAACACGACAAGGGTTCAGTCAGTCCAGTCAGTTTAGATTAGCAAGTGTTCTGGCACTTTTGTGAGTCTGTTCGCAGACCGTGCATGCCCAGGCACTTAGTGTAGATGCATATCCTCTGGTTGCACATAGCATGATCATAAGCATTTCCATCAAAATCTATCAGAATCCTTCAGGGGAATTTTCCAGTGCTATTTTCTCTTTTTTTGACATTTTTCACTTATTAATGTAAGTGACTTTTGTTGGAAAGTAGGTAGGGCAAATTGAGTAAGTTTGTATATAAGCAAACCTAGGCTAGCACTAATTGGCGGAAGAGCAAGGAGAACACAGGCCGCAGGCAGCAGGTTCCCCCCCTTTCTCTTAGCAAAAGATCCCCCCCTTAGTGGCGTTTTTCCTCAAAGCAAGAACCTCACCTTCCCTAGCGTTTTTCATCAGCAGGTCATCATCGCCATAGGACCAAAGTACCTGGCGTTTTCAGCCATAGCTTCATCGCCACACCTCTCAGCCATTGGCGTTTTTCATCCAAGCAACCCTCGCCACAGATCTCAGCCATTGGCGTTTTTCAACAATCCATTGTCACCCCTTTTCCATAGCATTTTCAGCATCAGCACAACAACAGAATTTCAGCAAGTAAAGACCTGCAAACCAGCGTTTTTCTTTGCGTTTTCAGCAGCAGCAGATTTCAGCCCTTGGGCGTTTTTGGACAGCAGGACAAGAGCACCCATTTTCAGCCCTTAGATTTGTTGCGTCATCCCCGTCGTCGACATCGATCTAGCCTAGATTTGCATCAGTGACATGCATCCACTTTGTACCGGTTTGTGCAATCAATAGTAGACCACTCTCGCCAACGAGAGTAGGGCCTTACAACGTCTTTGGTGTCGTATTCTCTCCTCTCTCTATCTCTCAGTTTCATACACTTTCATGCACAATGTCCATTCACTTTGTTAGTGATCATTGCACTCTCTCATTAAGAACGGAAGGCTCTCCCTTCCCTAAGAACAAAAGGAACCTTGAGCACATTATGGAGCACTCATCTTGAGCAAAGTTCAAACATTAATTCCGTTGCACCTTATAGGACCTCTGTCCTCAAACTCTGCGTCCAGATGCTCTGCAGAGTGAGGCCCCAAGAGTCCTATTTATTCTTACAAGGGATGCCCTAAAAGCAATCGCGGAAATCCGTACAGCTTGCCACGTGGCACAGCCAACGCAAAACGCGGAGATCCATATTGTTGCCACGCCAGCATGCCAACACAATTTTTGGTCATCTGTACAATTTTGCCACGTCATCAGTTGGTCCGTCCGGGCAATACTGCCACATCATCATTTTGTGACAACCTACCCTACCATTGTCGTGTATAAAGCCAAAATTCCCCAAATCATCTTTGTGGGCACACCAATGTCATGTAGTCTGCGAAGTGTGGCTCTCGGCATTGTGATAAAAGCTTTGCGGAAATCCACAAAGGTACAATAGATCCTCTTGCCATGGTGCCTACCCTCCTCAATCGTAGCTCTGAGTGTCAGAATTTGGTCAAGAGTGGAGAAACCTCTCTTGAAACGTGCCTGCCATGATGCTCGTATGCCCTTTCGCTCTGCCCATTTAGTGAGCTCCTTCTCAAGAATAGATGCATACAGCCTAGCCAAAGTGTGACCAACCATGATGGCGCGATAATTTCTAGGAATCATGGGATCGGCTGACTTGAAAATAGGCACAATCATGTACATACTCCAAGTCTCAGGAAAACCCTCATACATGGCTCTATTAAACATCATAGCAAGAAGCTCTGCAAGCATATCTCTGGCATGGATGAAGTGCTTTGCTACCAGACCTTCATGATCATGTGTTCTCCCTGTCTTTATCCTATCAATGGCTTTCCTTACCCTCTCAGCAGTAAAGAAAGTACATGTGTGTGTGAGAGAGAGAGAGAGAGAGAGAGAGAGAGAGAGAGAGAGAGAGAGTCCTCATCTAGAGAATTCGTTTTTACCAGAGACTCCTTGATTACCAACTCAAGAGGTGGGTGCATGGTGTCAGGCAAGGAATGTAACAAGTTGGGAGTTTTGAAGCCCAAGGAGCAGCAGGTCTCAGGGAGGCATGATTAATTTTGCGAGATTGTACTGCATCATCTGCTCATCATCATTGTTTCATGGTCTTGGTTCTCGGCTGCAGTTAAGTCTGCGTCTGCGTTGGCTCCTGATACCCATCGACTCTTTCATGAGTAGTGACAAGCACACCTTAGCAGAATAAATTGTTAATATCCATATGTCTGCTCCCTCACCTTAGAACAGCTCTCTGCGGCTCATATGTCTATGATCTCTCTTGAGAGCTAAACAGCAGTAAGAAGCACGGATTTTCTAGACCTTACCTGATTTCACAGGACTAGTCCCCCTTATATAGATTACATGCTTTATGCTTGTTGCTCACACTAGCATTGCAGAAAAGTGTAAATGTTTGTCTAAATTGACGTACCCGTTACAGCAATGGTGTGGTATGCATGGACTTTATGCATGGTTGTATGGGCATAATCATTACACAAAGTTCTTGTCATCTATGAATTGTCAACGGTGCATGGCAGCACAAATCATTTGAATTTTCTTCAAAAGGGCAGAAACATGTAACTCGCAAGCTGACTGGCGAGGCTCTGTACTTAGAGCAGTTTATTGTATGCCTCTGTGTAACTTTACTGTCCTTTGTGTCTTTGTTTTGATAAAATCATATAATCATAATTTTATTTAATTGATTGAAGGTGAATGATTATGTCATAAAAACTGAATAGTTTGCAATCTGTATGTATGTTGAACAAGCAAGGCATCTTTAAAAGTTTAGTTAACAGGACTAAGCAACTGGAGGCGGGAAGCTTTGTCTAGTTTTGTTTTGAAGAGTCAGTATCTTTGTTTATTATAGATAATGTTTGTGTAGTTTGTCTATTTTAATGGGGTATGAACCATTTATGGAGTGGTGTGTTTTCTCTTATTCCATGTGTTAAATTACATTTGACTCTCGGTGTTTCTTTTGCAACTCATGTTGAGACTGTCGAATGTTTTGGGTGAATATTAAACTGTTTGCGTTCTGTCCCATGTGACAGGAAGTGCTACCATTATTCAGCAAGTATGGACCAATCTCCTCTGTATCGTTTGAGAATGAAAGGCATGATGCAATGCTTATTCGGTATGAGCTTCATGTTGAGGATGGAGAAGAGCTTCTTGCTCAAGTTCGGGAAGCTACAAATAGCACTAAGTTAGGAGACAAAACACTGATTGTGGAGCCATTCCGGCCGGACTCACTGCTTTTTGTTGGAAATTTAACACCCGGCATTGATGATGCATCTTTGCGAGCAATGTTCGATCCTCATGGAAAGATAGAACGCGCTTTTGTAATTTTCTATCTTTGCTGTGTTTTAGGTTCATGGCAGTCGGCATTGCAGCAGCATTTTTGAGAGATGCAAGTGCATGATTTGTTTGTGGTAAAATTTGGCAGGTATTGCAAAATGCAGAGGGACAGAGTAAATGTTATGGCTTTGTTGAGTACAGCTTGAAATCACAGGTTGGCTTTATTTTTTAGCTGCCTGCGTACACTTGAAAAGGAGTTGCTCTTAAGAAAAATATTTTTCTTTTTCCCTTTCATAGGCAATGACCGCAAAGTCTGTGATGGGAAACATTAACATGGACGGGCGTGTTTTAAGGGTGGAGTGGTCTGATTGTAAAAAGGTTGAGGATATGTTTTCAACTGTTTTGTTCATTGACAGAATACCAAGAGAGGGACCCCATGTAAGTTGAAGCTTCTGATCTGCGAATTCCTCTTTGCATGTTAGTTAGGAATCTTCTCTTGAATGGTTTGTACTTCTATTGACAGATTGAGGGGGCTTTAAAGAACTTATTTGGAAATTATGGAAAAATAAGAGACAGTCATTTGGCTGTTGGCACTGGCAATCAAATTCGAGGTTTTGGTTTTATTGATTTCTACCACTCACAAAGTGCAGATAAAGGTATGAAATCTGCAAAAGTCAGTTGTATGCATATGCTAGCTGTTTGTGTGGTATTCAGTTTTTCTCCAATGTTCAAAAGTTAATTAAAGTGTTCAAGGACAGGCTGTGCATCTCTTAGATTGTGTGTATAACTGTAAACTGAAGATTTCATCCTTATCATACTGAGCCAATGCAATTATGCACTTTTTCTTTCCTTTGATGTTTCAGATTTGTTTGCAATTGAAAGTTACTTCTGTGTTTTTGTTGTAGCATTGTGTGCACTGTGGATCTTAAAGATCTCTTCCCTGTAATGCCATCATTTTGAAAGGACTGTCTTTTTTGTTTCTGTAGCACATCAAGCATTGGATGGCCATTCTTTAGAGGGCTCAAACATTCGAGTTAGTTTTGCAAATCCGTCTAAGTCAGCACAGGTATTGAGTTTAAGCTTTACAAGTTGTTGTCTTTTAATTGTAATTCTTATGGCTATGTTTTCCTTGTTTAACCGTATGGAACATGCAATAGTCCTACAAGTTTCGATATGGCGCTCAAAGTGGTCAGGTTTCTGTTGGCAGAGGAGTCACTGGCGGTAAGGTCTTTTGACTTTCGGGTTGGCTTCATCAAATTGTGCACCATCGTTGTCCTTGTTGTTTGAATTTAATGGTTTACCTTCAGGTTCTGGAATGCTTGCGAGTCCTCCTGCGAGAGGTTCATCTTCAAGAGGCCCAATGCCAAGAGTTCCCACACCTATGCCGCTTTTACCATCCCGGTTTATGAGTCCTGCTCGCTCGGGAATGATGGGGTTTGGAATAGGCATGGTAAGCTACGTAACACCTATTTCTGGACTGGGCGGGTGTGCATTTCCAAGTGGTCGTGTGCTTAGTTTGTAATGTTGGAGGCTTTATGCAGCAATTTGGAAGAGGGCCATTAGATCGGGGAGCCATCCCTTCTTTTCATGGGGGTGGCAGAGGAATGCTTGGACCAAACTCTTTCGGGGCTGGGCGAGGTTCATTTTTGTTGGGGAATATGGCTCCACGAGCAGGCATGGCAGTGGTGGAGAACAAGCTGCCATTTGGACAAGGTATTGGCTGTTATTTTCTTTCTTTTGTGCAAGACAAAGGGTCAATGAATCTGGAATTAATGAAAATTATTGCAGGGCCTGTGTCGATCACCCCATCTGCCATTGTTCAGGTGAGGAGTACACTCATGCCTCACCATTTTTTTTTCAGTTCTCCTGGCTCAAGACAATTCAAAGTACGATTTGTTTGGTTTAGGTTGCTACTGCACAAGCGAGGGCACGGGAAGAGGAAGCCAAAGCCAGAGCAGAGGTATTTACCTTTTTCTTTGGTGGGTTTCAGTGTGCTGAATGGCCTTGTAGTCTGTTATAAGTAGTATGGTTTTTTGGCACTGCCTGAGGCATAGTTTTTTTCGCATCCGTGTGGTTGCCCAACTGTACTTCCGTACTCGTCCGAGTATGGAAATGTATGGAAAGTGATTCCATACCCGGCAAAAAATTTGGGGCAAAAATTTTTTGCCTGCAGTTTTTTGGCCACGCGAGTTGGGCTGCTGACTCTGTTATGCAGGTTTTGCAGCACATCAGTGAACTGCGAGCTGCGAATCAGCGGCCAGTCCATCCTCTCGCCCTCTCTTGCTCACCTTCAGCTTCTCCCATGCCCACAAGCTAGTCTCTTAATTCTAATTTCTGAACTTTCTATGGTTTTGTGTTTGCATATAAAGTTTTAAACATGGTAGGGTAGTATGTAGGCTTCTAAGCATCCTATGTAGTAGGCTATCTGACGTGTGGAATTTTTGGGTAGTTTGATCCGTACTTATTCTGTACTTCCGTACCTGTGTACGTCTGACGTGTGGTTGACGTATGGAAAAACTATGGCCTGAGGTATTGGTAATGCATCATTTTGATTTTTTAAACAAGAATGTGGCCCTATATTTGAGTATGGAACGTGTGGTTGACGTATGGAAAAACTATGGCCTGAGGTGTTGGTAATGCATCATTTTGATTTTTTAAACAAGAATGTCGCCACTGTTAGAAAGTTTCTTTTCTGAGAGTGGTTGGGCTAGTGCATCCGTCTCTCTTCCTCTCTCTCCTGCTGTGGTGCTAGTCCCTTGGACGCCTTGTTCATAATCAATGTCATGCATACTGACCATTGTGAGTCTCTAACTGGCAGTCTTGATAGGGGACTTCGGGCTTTTCATGGGATGATTCAATGTATATATTTCTTAGCACCATTTCCTTGTTGACTGCAGGCGGCAAGGCAAGGTATCTCAAGGTCCTATGCTGGCAATGACTCCTTCTCAGTAAACCAGTATCAAAGACATCAACAGATGCAACATCAGGTTTGTGAATTACTAAAGTTGACCTAGGCTATCGTTGTAAGTAAAGTTCTACAACATACATATTCAGATTCACTGCAAGATCGGATTTTTCTAGTAGAATTAGTATGATTTCCTTAGTGCTAGGGTACTTGACATGTTTGCTTTAAGTCATTACATACATGTCCACTTTTAGCAGCAGCAAGTTAGCTCGTACGACCAACATTATAAACAAGGGGACTTTTATATGCATCAACAAGCTCAACAAACATCTTTACAGCCACAACAACAGGTGTGGAACCAGGTACATTGTGCCAGGATCTAGATTGGCTTGTTTTCTTGTACAAGGGCTTTTGTGACAATTAAAGTCCTATTTTGTACTGGTTTGACATAGCAGATGCATAGCCAACAAAATATGCAGTTTCAAAGGATGCCGTATCACACTAATCAGAGTTTCCCTCAACAGCAGCAAGCGGACCCGAGTGGACAGGTATTAGCTGACAACTGATTTTATTGGTGCTGATTTCCAGGTTTCCTTGCCGTTTTTGACCTTTTGACAGCACATCTTTCAGAATGATGCGTACTATCAACAAACTTCTCACACGCATGCACAGGTTAGAAATTGACCTAGGTGGAGGGGATTGTAAAGTTGAGAAAATTATATATTGTTTCTATGCTTGAATATTTAAGTCTTTTTCACTCTCTCTAGCTGTCTAATTTTTACATGGCTTGTTATCAGCAACATGGCTATGTGCCCCAATATGGGCAGCAACAAGGATATCAATACAGCCAGCAAACTGCACAAATGTATGGCCAGGTAGCCCAACAAACAGGTGAGCAGTATCAACAGGCAACACAACAATCACAGGCTGTGTATTCTCAACAAAATTATGGCGATCAATATACACTTCAGCAGCAAGCATCTCAACAAACTTACAGTTCGTCAGCCGGCTTTGACGGATCAGCCATTCTGGATGTGGCTCAGCAGCAAGCATATGCTGCTTATTACCAGCAGCAGGTGGTTAGCATTCATAAAAAGCAACTTATGTTCACTTGTGCAGATTTTGCCTAAGTCGTTTGAACATAGTGTGCTCAAGTGCAGGCACAAGCACAAGCTCAAGCTCAAGCTCAAGCACAAGCACAGGCAGCAACAAATCCTGAATCTGGTACACCTGGAGCTACTCAGACTGCCCAACAAAGCTATGAGGCTCAGTGGGCTGCTTACTATGCCAGCCAAGCAGCTTATCAACAGGTATGTGTTGAACATCAGGTATATGTTTCTTTATGGTTTAAAAGTAGGTTGTGGCAATACTAGTGGGTATTGCAACAAACAAGGAGGGGTCTTTTACACAGGTATCTGATATATGTTTCTTGGTTTTTGCAGCAAACCTCTGCTACTGAGGCTGGCCAAAAAAGGTCAGCTGATCAAATGGAAACCCAAAATCAGGTGAGGCTGCATGGCTTGTTGAGTCTAGATTTCTGTGAGCGAAGCTGCTTTTGTAACCAATCAAAGCTCTGCAGGCTGCTTACAACTATGCAGGCTATCAGCAGCAAACGAATCCTCCTTATCAGCAGCAGCAATTGCAGCCAACAAGTGATAGTGCAGCATATCAAGCTCAGGCTGCGAACTCCGCTGCTTACCAACAGCAGGCTGCCTATGCAGCTGCTAATTACCAGCAGCAAGGTGCTGCCAGTGCAGTGGGTTACCAACAAGCTGCTACATATCCAGCTTCTGGTCAAACGGGGTATGAGCAATCGAGCACCCCAGCTGTTGAAGGGGGCTTTCAGCAGCCAGCTGCAGCAGCATTTCAGGGTCAGAGTGGAGTCTTTGATTATAGCAAAAGGCCCAGAATCTAGTGTCATATACTGGATAGATTACTCCATTCGCACTCCAAGGCAGGGCTCTAAGTAAGGGGCCATTTTGTGCTGGAGATTTATATCTTCTGGGCATACTGAGGCTGCTCACAACGTGGGGCTGCTGACCCCCTTATACAGGAAGCGGTGTTTAGGCTTACACATAGGTGTGCTCTTACTATACTTGCTCATTTACCATGGAAAAGTCTTTCGTGCACATTAGTAGCAATGTGCCACTAGGGGGCCTTGTACCAACTTATCCTTAATCTGTTGCATGAAGGGGCTTTAAAGGGAAGTTATCCCGAGTGTTTAGCAAAGCACTGCTGCACCGTGGTCCCAAAAGCTGGTCATATGTTGTACAACACAGTTCATTTGAAAATATGACACAGATTTGAATGTCCCTTTTTCTATCCCTACAAGTTAAAGGTAAGTTTGATGAAATTAGGGGCATTATTTCGTAGTCTTCTATGTGCTTTTACTGGGTCTCAGAGATACCTGGTAGGCGGTGGTTACATAAGAGGATGATATTTTGTACAGGACAAAGGTGAGGTGGTTAATCAGAGTTTTGAAGTCATTCTAGTCTTTGTGCTTTGAACTCAATGCAATGATAGTTCACCAAAATTGGGAAAAGTGAATTTTAAATTGGATCTAAGTAATGAAATTCTTCTTTTGGCTGGCTATGCAGAGAAAAATAAGTGCCTTTATTTTACAGAAAGACTTCAGAATCCCTCCCCCTCCCCCCCCTCTAGCCTGAGCATATTGAAGAACAGATTTGCTATGTCTGTACAAAATCTCACGAGACCTGTTTTATCTCACTAGAGCACTGTCGCTCTACCTCTTATCTCTACAAAGTCTGTTGACATGTCTTTCACAGCTAAAAGCTTTGTCTTGTGAGCATGGTAGAGCTCACTCGTGGAGGAGACATGTTTCATCTCTTATTCAAAGCATGCCAACAACAAAATCGAGACTATGCCGTTTTGTACCTTAGATACATGCATAGGGTAGACCAAGCTATCCGAGTTGCTTTGACAATCACTAATGATCTGCAATGCATGTGGAAAGATCACTCTCTAAGCAATATCTAACACCCACAATTTGCCAAATGTCTCATTGAGTTTAAACTTTTTCAGCCGAGGAACATATCGTACATGTCGTAGCGTATAGGATGCACCACTAGGTAATGACATGCACACATCTCCTGCACCTCCTATGTCAAGCAGACATCGGTCAAGCGCACACGAATAAGCTTCCACTTGAGAAAGTACTAAAGCACTCATGATGTGGTACAACGCATAAAACTACATCCTCATCTAGCAACCAACGGGGATATGTGACACCTCTCGAAGACCTTTAAGCAAGAGGGGCATTAAAGGTGAATGTGAAATCACAATCACTAGCATATGAAGCCACTGCTCTAGCATGTGTCAAAACCACATCTACATCTCACATACATCTCTATTGTTGCCTCATACATCTGGATCAGTGGCGCGCCTAATGTGCCATGTGTGACCACAATGCCAACTTCGTATATATTGATAACTACGAGACCCTTTTTATGATTCATCACTGTTGACTCTAAATTGTCACACATGTCTTCTTATGGATGCCAAAAAACTAGAGTGGCGAAAAATCTTGGAAGAAATTTGATAGTCTCCCTTGTAAATTAAGCAAAATCTCAATAAAAATATCAACCATAAACTATACCAAAATGGCAACAAAGTTGGAGATCACTCAACCACTACACAATCATAACCATGATTAATGCATCAATTCGATGCTTGCATATGCAAAATATAGCTCTACCAAAGCAATGTACAATAGTGGTGTCGAACCTCCGCTCAAAACCAAGCAAAGTCAGTGCATAAATAAGCGCCAAGTATACTGTAAGCACAACGAGTAGCAAAGACTCAAAATTGGGATAAACAACTCTCACTAGAGCATAAAATGCACTCTCCATGTGTTGCATTCAAGTCCTTGGTCTTGATATTAGATTTTGGTTTGTCTTTCGCATCATCTTTTTGTTTCTTCTTACCATCCCCATGGTCTCTTTTCCACTTGTAGGAATCCTTCTTAACATGGGCCTTCATGCTGCAACAAAAACATTCCACGTCATTCTTGTTGTTGCGTGCACAGGATGTGCTTCTATATTAATCATGTTCTTGGAATTCTATCTATCTCGAGACCTGCCTCTAACAACCATAGCACCAGAAGACTTGACCACTAGAAGATTAACCATAGCACTAGAAGACTTGACCACTAGAAGATTAACCATAGCACTAGAAGACTTGACCACTTTGTGCATTATTTTTTTGGTTAATCTCTTCTGTAAGTAGACTAGACTCCACATGTAGGAACTAAGTTACTTATGGCTCCAATGACTTAAGCAATGCATAGCTTTCACACAGTTAACAAAAAAAATCTCACTAAAAATAGTGGTGAACTTGTTCAAATGAGAATTCATAAAGGCACCTTTCTCCCTATGCAAATCAATAAGCTTTTTGATCTAATATACCTATGAGACAACCAAATGTTTTTCATACCTGTCACAAATTTGCTACCATAGAGCATATGTTCCACCTTTTGCACCCTTCTGACATAGTAACAAACAAACTTTCCAATGACAATTGGTGGATGGTAGATCTGCACACATCATCTAACTCATCCCAATCACCCTGTTCTACATTCTGAGGATTCACACCCTTGCCTTTAATCAGTCTTATGTGTTTCTTTTGCATTAAGGACATCCCAAATTTAGTCTTTTCAATACATAAAGTCCCATCCAACTTTTATATATTGAAAATTGTGTCCTCTTTAGTGCCCATGATGATAGAAATACAATCAAAGAAGCTGCAACCAACTAGAAACTCGCCTCACAAAATAAGTATTGCAAATCTGACAACACCTCTGCTGCTCAATCAAAGAGCACATAAATAGAGTAAAAATCAGCCTACAATATGGTCAAGTACGTTCAAAATCAAACAAGTACTGATGCATAAACGTGTGGCACCTGTAACTCAATCGGCCTAGACAAACCATGCCACTTATGCATCAAATTGAGCTAGGAGGCAATACATAGTTCATGTTTGAACATGTTGTCCAAGCACACATCAAATTAGTGAATATATGGATCCAACACTTGTATACAACCATGCGAGAAGTGAACGAAAACCAATCTATACTACAACCAAGTACTTGGATATACGCACAATAGCAAACGGGGAAACAAGAGGAAAAATTCTCTATAAAAAACGAGTTCCGAAATTCTCAAAATCATACATGACCAAAGCTTATAATCAACCTTCCATCATTGCCATCTATGTAAGGAACTCAAAAAACCTCTAGCCAAGTAGATATACATAAAGCATGTATAGAAGACATCCCCCTAACCTAGACCTGGACATGTACTTGTATCCATAGTCGTAGAAGAAGCTCCTATTGAACTTCCACTCCGTGTGTGTGTAGATTTTATACACACGTGCTCCTCATGCAAAACATGGCACAACACCAATATGAGGGCACCTCACACACACAAAGGAAAGTGAGTAAGAAAATTTGCAGCTCCTAAACCATAGCTTAGATGACAAATTTTACTACACGAATGGCTTTGAAAAGGGGGAAAATATATTAGGACACCTAGTCAAAATACCCTTGGAGTCACGAGTATGCTACAACAACAATCGAACCAACCCAAAATCAATCCCAAAAATGCCATGCACAGATGGAAGAAAATACACTTGTAGAAAACCACACCTTTCTTTGATACCACTTCACGTAAGTGGTAGAGTATGCACACAGAGAATAGAGAGCACAAAGGAGATAAAGTTTGTATGTGGGGTGGTACTCACTTAATTGTAATGTGTTGTAGTGAGTATGATTATTGTATGGTGGATAGACAAAGAGTTATACACATGGGCGGTTGGAAACAGACTATCATGCGCAATTGCCTTTAACTAGACAATATGTTAGATTTTGCTTTCTTAGCATCCAAATGTGAACATAAGTTTGTGGCCCCCAAAGAAGAGTATCGCACCAAGGAGGTATGTGACATTCAAAATTGTTTTTATATTATTTTAAGAGGCTTTTTCAAATTACTCATTATTATTTTTACTTTTTAAATGATGGAGGGACATCCAAAGATTAACTTTATATTGGATATGATGGAGCATTTCCATTGCCCGAGTAAAAAAAAGCGAGCAAAGTAAAATTTTGAGCGAAAATGACCAAAAATTTGCTATTTTACCATCATAAAAGAAATAAAGACAATCACACAAGTATGGTTAAAATATATCTGCAGAGATGAGAGACTGTGTTATTGCTACAAAAACATTAACAAGTAGCATCATCACAAAATTGCTATCGACCACAATATTCCTACAATGTGCTCAAACAAAATATGAAAGAAGAATTACTGTCAGAAGCTATATATGCTTGATACAAACAATAGGATATTACAAGCACCAATAGACAATGGTATCTTGATAGTGTTACATGAAATCGTTAAAAGAACACGTATAGAAAACACAAAGGAGATAAAGTTTGTATGTGGGGTGGTACTCACTTAATTGTAATGTGTTGGAGTGAGTATGATTATTGTATGGTGGATAGACAAAGAGTTATACACATGGGCGGTTGGACACGGACTATCGTGCGCAATTGCCTTTAACTAGACAATATATTAGATTTTGCTTTCTTAGCATCCAAATGTGAACATAAGTTTGTGGCCCCCAAAGAAGAGTATCGCACCAAGGAGGTATGCGACATTCAAAATTGTTTTATATTATTTTAAGAGGCTTTTTCAAATTACTCATTATTATTTTTACTTTTTAAATGATGGAGGGACATCCAAAGATTAGCTTTATATTGGATATGATGGAGCATTTCCATTGCCCGAGTAAAGAAAAGCGAGCAAAGTAAAATTTTGAGCGAAAATGACCAAAACTTTGCTATTTTACCATCATAAAAGAAATAAAGACAATCACACAAGTATGGTTAAAATATCCGGAGAGATGAGAGACTGTGTTATTGCTACAAAAACGTTAACAAGTAGCATCATCACAAAATTGCTATCGACCGCAATATTCCTACAATGTGCTCAAACAAAATATGAAAGACGAATTACTTTCAGAAGCTATATATGCTTAATTTCTACAAACAATAGGATATTACAAGCACCAATAGACAACAATATCTTGATAGTGTTCCATGAAATCATTAAAAGAACACGTATAGAAAACATAAGCTTGAGCTAAAAACCAAAGAATTTTACTTAAAATTAAGCATCTATGTGCCTAAAATATTTATATTTACACAAAGTAATTCATTGAATATTTCTATACATGACAATATGAGAGATATAAAATATAATCATTTTAACTATATCATTGTATTTAAAATGTCTCAAAATCTTAAAAGTAAATATCCACACTTCTCATTATGAGTTTGGAGATAGAATTTTGACCTCAAAATGAAGTAAAAAACTTCAAAAGGCTTTAAAACAATCTAAACTTTTTTATAGTTGTAATGATTTGATAACCACACCGTTGCGTCCGAAACACCCCCAAACCCTAGAAATTATTGTTCATATTGTTAAGTATGGAGCCTGATTTACCCTTGTAATTTTCTGTGCTAAAAGTGCACATTTGTAAGGCCCCCATTATGAGGAGAAGCCATCGTGCGTGAAGGAAAATCACTCACCGGAAACCAAAATTTTCACGGACAAGAATCAGGGGCAACTTTAGAGGCCTCGGGAGCGGAGGCCCCGAGACTTTTTTTTTCCCCCGCCGGAATATTATGGCCGGACGGTGGCCGGAAAGTGGTGGGAAAACAACCGGTCGGTTGGCCGGTGGCCGGTAGTCAATGGCCGATGGCCGGTGGTCGGAAGTCAATGGCCGGTGGCCGACTTCAAAAGCGGACTTGTCTTCTCAAGGGCGGCCACACATGGGCGGATTGGAGGGTCCAATTTGGACTTATTCGCACAAGGGTAGCTACACATGGCTGTCTCTCATAAGAGAGGGCATCCCTTTTGGGCTATAAAAGGAGGCCATTTCTACACACATTTCATAGTGTGAAGTTGATGCAACAAGGTGAGTGTGAGGTGGTAAGAGTGAAGCAAGGCGGGAGCTCTATCGAGGGTTTAATCTCTTTGTAAACTACTTCTTCTTTTGAAGTGCTAAAGCCATTGAGTGGCTGCTTTCCTGTGGACGTAGCCCACATTGGGTGAACCACGTATATCGTGTGTACTCTCTCTCTCTCTACTCTATAATCTCTTGTGTGTGAAATTTATCTCTCTCCATTAAGTAATCTACTCAAAAATCTATTTAGCTACGTCTTATTTTCTAACAACTGGTATCAGAGCAAGGTTTGCTCGTAGCTAAATTATCTCAAGGAAAGGATTCCTTGAATTGAGTGGGAGTTATAGCGGAGGAAGGGAAGCTCAAGATTGAGAAGTTCAACGGCAAAAACTACCAACATTGGAAGATGCAGATTGAAAACTATCTCTACCAGAAGGACCTCTATTTGCCACTAGGCGGTCTCGCGAAGAAGCCCGCAACAATGGCAGATGAAGCATGGATTGTCCTTGATCGAAAAGCACTGGGAACAATCCGGTTAAGCTTGGCGTCAACGGTGGCCTTCAATGTTTCGGAGATGAAGACCACGGAGGACTTGATGAAGTCACTTGACGACTTCTACGAGAAACCATCGGCATCCAATAAGGTATTTCTTATGAAGCGCTTGTTCAATCTAAAGATGGTAGAGAATGGTTCAGTTGCAGAACACCTAAATGACTTTAACACAAACATAAGTCAACTTCGATCTGTGAAAATCAATTTCGATGACGAAGTGCGAGCTCTCCTTATACTATCATCTCTACCGGATAGTTGGGATAGCTTTGTGATGGCTGTAAGTAATTCTATCTCTGGTACAAATACTCTTAAGTTTGATGATGTTGTGGGTGTTCTCCGAAGCGAGGAAATGCGAAGGAGAAGCAAAGGAGAATCATCAAGTGCTGCACTATCAGTGGAAACAAGAGGAAGGCCTAAGGAGAGGTTCAAAAACCAAAAGGGTTGTGATCGCTCAAGGCGGAGCAAGTCACGCACAAAGTCAGTTCTTGAATGTTGGAACTGCGGCAAGAAGGGCCACGTCAAGAAGGATTGCTGGTCCAAGAAGAAGAAGGAGACAGAGTCTCAAGACAACAAGCCAACATCGGAGGCCAATGTGGCAGGTAAAGTAGAGCAAGATGCTCTAATTCTCTCATTAGACAATGTGTCTAATTCCTGGATAGTAGATTCCGGGGCTTCATTCCATGCGACACCACACAAGCAACATTTCCAAGATTACACCAAAGGTAATTTTGGGTATGTATACTTGGGAGATGATGAAGCTTGTGAGATTGTCGGCAAAGGTACAGTTTCTATCAAAACTGCTAACGGAAATGAATGGAAGCTTAAAGATGTTAGGCATGTTCCTTCTCTTCGCAAAAATTTGATCTCTACAGGACAATTGGACGATGAAGGTCACAACATTGCATTCGGAAACAAACGGTGGAAGATCTCAAAGGGATATTTGGTGGTTGCCAAGGGAGAAAAAGTCGGTACACTTTACTTGTGTACTGTTAGCACGCAACCTTCAGCTTGTGCAGCAACTACAAAAGTTGACAGTGCGGTGTGGCACTACCGACTTGGGCATATGAGTGCCAAAGGAATGCAAATCCTTCAAACAAAGAAGTTTCTACCAGGTTTGAAAGAAGTGGACTCAGAGTTCTGTGAAGATTGTGTTTATGGTAAACAAAAGAGGGTAAAATTTTAAAATCAGGAAATGAAAGAAAAAATATAAAACTTGAGTTGGTTCATTCTGATGTTTGGGATCCTGCAAGTACACCATCACTTGGTGGCTCATTGTACTATGTAACATTCATAGACGATGCGACTAGAAAAACATGGGTTTATGTCATGAAGAATAAATCCGATGTATTTTCGATATTTCAAAGGTGGAAAGCCTTTGTGGAGAATGAAACAGGTACCAAGGTTAAATGCCTCAGATCCGACAATGGAGGCGAATATTGCAGCCAAGCTTTTGAAAGCTTTTGTGCTAGCAATGGCATTCGGAGGCAAAGGACAACCCCAAGGACACCTCAACAAAATGGGATTTTGAAAAGGATGAACATGACAATCATGGAACGAGCACGAAGCATGCGGCTATATGCAGGCCTACCGCTTGAGCTTTGGGCGAAAGCTGTAAGTACGTCTGTGTACTTAATCAATCGACCGGTCACCCTCAACGGCATTGGATGGGGGAGTTCCAGAAGAGGCATGGACAGGTAAACCGGTGAATTATGCATTTCTCAAAGTGTTTGGGTGTGAGACTTTCATGCACATAGATAGAAGCCTAAGATCAAAGCTAGATGCAAAGTCCAAAAAGTGTTTCTTCATTGGCTATGGAGAAGGAGACTTTGGGTATCGCCTATGGAATCCTGAAGATGGTAAAATCTTAAGGAGTAGGGATGTAATTTTTAACGAACAAAATATGTACAAAGATTACTTGGAAAGAAAACAAACAAAAGAAACAGGTGATGAGTACATGGAGCTTGAGGACGGTGAAGACTCAAGGACTGCAAACGGTGACAATGTGCAACAACGTCAACCAAATGAGGAGCCGCAACCTATTCCCCGAAGATCTACAAGAGCAAGTAGACCTCCAGAAAGGTTTGTTCCTTCCTTCAACCATCTCTTGATCTCAGATTCTGGAGAGCCGGAATCATACGAAGAAGCTATGCAACATGAATCCAAAGAAGAATGGACGAAGAGCATGCAAGTGGAGATGGACTCACTACATCACAACCAAACATGGGAGTTGGTTGAGTTGCCTAAAGGTAAGCGGGCACTTCAAAACAAATGGGTGTACAAGCTGAAGGAAGAAGAAGGTGGGAAGAAAAGGTACAAGTCTATGCTTGTGGTAAAAGGTTTTTCTCAAAAGAAAGGTATTGACTCAATGAAATATTTTCTCCCGTTGTAAAAATGAACTCAATTAGTCTTGTCTTAAGCCTTGTGGCTGCTCATGATCTAAATCTCGAGCAAATGGATGTAAATACGGCATTCCCTAACGGTGACTTAGAGGAGGAAATCTACATGCTTCAACCAAAGGGGTATGAAGTAAAAGGTAAGGAGAAAATGGTTTGCAGATTAAAGAAGAGCTTGTATGGTTTAAAGCAAGCATAAAGACAATGGTACTTGAAGTTTGATCGATGGATGTTGGATCATGGATTCACAAGATGCAACTTGGATCACTGCGTCTACACGAAGAATTTGGGAGATGGGAAGTTCATCATCCTAATCTTGTATGTTGATGACATGCTGATTGCAAGTGCTAACATGCAGGACATCAAAGACCTAAAAGAGGAGCTGTCTAAATCTTTTTCAATGAAAGATTTAGGTGCTGCAAAGAGGATACTTGGTATGAAAATATCAAGGGACAGGACGAAGAAGACAATAAAGCTATCTCAAGAAGATTACATCAAGAAGGTACTAGAAAGGTTTGCAATGCAAAATGCAAAACTAGTTTCTACACCTTTGGGTGGTCATTTTAAACTAACGAAGGATATGTGTCCAAAGATACAAGAGGAGATAGCCTATATGTCTAAAGTTCCATATGCTGCAGCGGTAGGTTCTCTAATGTATGCTATGGTCTGGACAAGGCCAGACATTGCACATGCAGTGGGAGTTGTGGGTAGGTTCATGGACAACTCAGGTAAAGAGCATTGGCAAGCTGTGAAGTGGATACTTAGGTATCTAAAAGGGACAACAACAAATGCTTTGTATTTTGGAGGAACTGATATTTTTCTAGAAGGGTATGCTGATGCAGATATGGCAGGTGACAAAGATACTCGAAGGAGCACTACTGGCTATGTGTTCACGGTTGGAGGCACAGCAGTAAGCTGGGCTTCAAAGCTGCAGAAAGTGGTTTCACTTTCTACCACGGAAGCAGAGTATGTACCAATGACGGAGGCAAGCAAAGAAATTCTGTGGCTTCACAGATTCTTAGAAGAGCTTGGATTCAAACAAGACAATTGTGTCTTGTACAGTGATAGCCAAAGCGCTATCCATCTTGCGAAGAACTCAGCCTTTCATTCAAGGACAAAGCACATTGAGGTGAGATATCACTTCATACGCACTCTTTTGAAAGAGGGACAGCTAAAGCTAGGAAAGGTGCATACAAGTGAAAATCCTGCAGACATGTTTACAAAGGTGGTCAACAAGGAGAAGTTGAGCTTTTGCTCATCTTCAATCGGCATTCAAGGATAAGAAGCCAGAATGAAAAGCAGTCACATGTTTGGTTTGGAGATCAGTCTCCAAGTGGGAGATTGTTAAGTATGGAGCCTGATTTACCCTTGTAATGTTCTGTGGTAAAAGCGCACATTTGTAAGGCCCCCATTATGAGGAGAAGCCATCGTGCGTGAAGGAAAATCACTCACTGGAAACCAAAATTTTCACGGACAAGAATCAGGGGCAACTTTAGAGGTCTCGAGGGCGGAGGCCCCCAAGACTTTTTTTTTCGCCGGAATATTATGGCCAGACGGCGGCCGGAAAGTGGTCGGAAAACAACCGGTCGGTTGGTCGGTGGCCGGTAGTCAATCGCCGGTGGCCGGTGGTCGGAAGTCAATGGCCGGTGGTCGGTGGCCGAATTCAAAAGCGGACTTGTCTTCTCAAGGGCGGCCACACATGGGCGGATTGGAGGGTCCAATTTGGACTTATTCGCACAAGGGCGGCTACACATGGCTGTCTCTCATAAAAGAGGGCAGCCCTTTTGGCCTATAAAAGGAGGCCATTTCTACACACATTTCATAGTGTGAAGTTGATGCAACAAGGTGAGTGTGAGGTGGTGGGAGTGAAGCAAGGCGGGAGCTCTATCAAGGGTTTAATCCCTTTGTAAACTACTTCTTCTTTTGAAGTGCTAAAGCCATTGAGTGGCTGCTTTCCCGTGGACGTAGCCCACATTGGGTGAACCACGTATATCGTGTGTATTCTCTCTCTCTCTCTCTACTCTATAATCTCTTGTGTGTGAAATCTATCTCTCTCCATTAAGTAATCTACTCAAAAATCTATTTAGCTACGTCTTATTTTCTAACACATATGTCTCATTCTGACACCCGAAGATGGGATTTTGGGCCAAAAAAAGTCTCGAAACTGCCCCAAAGGGTGCCGTGCTGAGGCGGGACCCTTTTGGGCAGTATTGGCAAATTCTTTGATGGGCCTCTCTTGCAAAGTGCTTCTCTCTTGAAGTATTGAATTTGAGTGACAATGGGCTAACAGGATACTTTCGTGAAGCTATTATAAGCTAATTGCTTTCCAGCTAAGCCCTATTGTAGCCGCAGGCTGGCCATTGGGATCATCTTGTTTTTTTTTTGTTGCCATGAATTATACAAGTTGCCATTTCCATGTACCCATAGGTCGTGCCATGAAACTACTTATACAATCTGCCATTTTCCATGTACTCATAGATGAGCAACTTTTCATTGTCTGTCTGACAATAACCCCACAAAGAGACGAGGTTAGGGTGCTTGATTTTCCCTGTTGTTTTTATCTTTGCTTGGAAATATCTTTGGCCACATGGTTGCGTCCGAAATGGCCAAAAACCTTGGAAATGATTGTCCATATGCCTCATTTTTACACCCAAAGACGGGGTTTCGAGTTAAAAAAGTCCCGAAACTGCCCCAAAGGGTCCACGTTTCATTCGTTAAGTGTTAGAATAAAGCGCATCCACATAAGATAAAAGTGCAATGTACTAAGGTACACAACACCCTTGATAGTACTAAGTGTCACAAATGATATACAAATAGGGTAATCTGTACAAACCATTCTATTCATTATTGAAAATATATCAAATTATCTAAATTAAAATCATATTTCCTAAACGAACAAAGCTCCACCTTGAGATTATTTTACGGTAACCATATGGGAGGATTGTGTGGATGGCATGGTGTAAATCCACTAGGTGTATACCTCAAAGAGCATGAGAGATATAACGGAAGTTGGCGGTGGATATTTTATTTGGGATACAATGTGCTTGAGAATTAGAAAGGTTATGGTGGCTAAA
The DNA here is from genome assembly GCF_014529385.1 of Adiantum capillus-veneris. NCBI lineage: Eukaryota > Viridiplantae > Streptophyta > Polypodiopsida > Polypodiales > Pteridaceae > Adiantum > Adiantum capillus-veneris. The sequence goes on from NC_140945.1 coordinate 11,587,295, forward strand.
CATGGTCATTATCATTATATTGTTTATCTGCCTCCCACTTGTAACACCACAAATTTATCATTATATTGTTTATCTGTCCCCACTTGTAACACCACCTTCTGCATTTGTAGATGAAAAAATTGTGGATCCATTACTTCTCAAATTACACGTCGCCTTTCAATTTGAACTATTTATCATATTGAGAGATGACGTTTTAGAAATATATAGAGCACTACCATCATTGGAAAATGTAAAAAGATTATAAAATACCATTTGCTTTTTGGGTGGGATCATAAACTTTTGGAGTGAATCTACTAAGAAACAAGTATTGTCTATGTAATTTGCACCTCGTTTGGACTCTTTAAAGGGTCATGAATACATTGAAGTTATTCTTCTAAGCAACAAGTGACATCTTTGTAATTTGCACCTTTTATTTTTATGAGCATCTTTGCCCCTTTGTATTCCCATTCATTATTATTTAAAAATGCCCTCTTGGTAAGTCCCAATATTCTAAAATCGTACCATGGTTGTTGATGTTAGCTCTTTGGTAAAATGGACTCTTCTTTAAGATTTTCGTTTGGATTTGGAAGTTATATGTCTCTCTCTCTCTCATATCTATCTATCTATATAAATAAAATGTATCTCTCACAGCCCTCTTCCTTAAGTATGTCTTTAGTTATACTCACTATTTTATTTGGTAAGCAAATTTAGAAACCTCTAAAAGAGATGGGCAATGAAGGAGTCAATATCTTTGTATAGGTGTGATGAACGTGTGTTTGGTGATTTTTGGAAGGACAAGCATCAGTCAACAAAAATAGGAAAGGCTTCTACAATTTTATGCATGCTAATTTTGAGCAAAACGATGCTATACTACTGAATTTTCATGAATTTTTCTGAACTATTTGAAGGTAAAGGAACTTTTATTTATATGAAGCTCCAACAAACATTTCATTATTAGATAAAGTGCAAATATCCCGTTTCCACTTTACAAGTAAGCATGTGGTAACTGTACAATCTTAAATTAAAACCCCCTCATGTGACCTATTATTGGATAGCGGTTCAAGAGTAGAATGCAAATCTACAATCTTCACCAAATCGGGGCTTTGCAAATTTGAGATGTAGCAAAATGCATTAATAAAATTTATTCTCAAGCTATAAGAATTTTTCTAGTTTGGCTAATATAAACTTACGAGCTAATTCTCTAGTTTTCCATTCAATACCACACTTGGAAACAACCAAATGCCCCTTTTTAAAGAGAGAGTCAAGGGCCTACATAAGATAATGCTTGCTTAATACCCCTCCCACAAGAAAATAGTAAAAAAGAAAGTCTGCCATTATTAGCTTGCGATGTGGCACTACTTAGCAAGCTTTATCCACTGGTCCACAAGTGCAACACTTTATTAAGGCCTTATGCATACCAAAAAGTCAGCCTTGAAGGCCTCTTTTATGTCGAAACATGGCATCAATTTTGGAGGCCTTTGAAACATAGAGCTTCATATCAGCTTGAGACAATGAAAAGGTTTGCCAGCCCCTTGTTAGCCACGGCTACATATGAGCAAGCCCATGTCAAAGGAAGATGACCATCCACCCAAGTGTCACCAATCAAACAGCCGTGAAATAGCAACCATGTTGTCGTAGATAGTAAATAGCCAATTCCTCCATTAACCTAGAGGTGTCATTGAAAAAAATCAACTCAAGTTGGAATCCATACGAGAACCTCGACGCATTGGAGGGTGCACGTTTAATAGAGATGGATGGAGGCACTACCTTTCATGAGGGGGGAAAATTCCCAAATACCCCTCAAATTTCAAATATTCCAAAAATATCCTTGTATGAATTTTGGATGGATTGCTCCAAATTTTGGATGGTTTAGTCTGCTTGACAATAGAAAACCATCTTGAAGTGTCTTCATATAAAATTTTTCACCACTGAAGGTTTGTGTCTAATAATAAGAAGCCATGTCAGCTTGGGAGACAAAAATGCCATCCAAATTCTAGTTCTATCATCTTTGATTGACGGTGAACCAGTGTTCCTATGAAGAATTGCAAAAAGTAAAGTGTTGAGATGCTTGAGAGAATAACAATGGGTATTTTGGGAACTCAAATTTTCAAGGGTATTTTGGTAATAATTCTCCAAAAGAAAAGGAGGTAGAAACAACAAAAGCAAAGGTTATCCGCTTGACGTACGGCTATCTCTTGATATCATCTAATCTACATCCTCATGTTTAAGTATCAGGTTCATCGATCCCATAAATAAAAACTTTCACACAAGCACTAGAGCCAAAGGACTGGACTTTTGGAAAGATTGAAGATGGACTGGTAGTTTATACAATCATATGCTGGCACACCTTTATGCAGACCACATTACTTCTTAAATGAGACTGAAAAAAAACCATCCATGCTCAACATAAAATGGCCAACCCATTTGCATGCTTCTCAATGCTTTACAAAAACAAAGGTATCATGTAACAATGGGGATTCAACCCAAAAAAAAAAAACATCTATGGTATATAGGTGAATATAGTTTACTGCACACATTCTTCTTGTTCACTCTGTTCCTTCCTTATGAAATCTGGCTGGTTGTTAACGCTCTTCACCCAGGCCCATGTGAGGTTATCGACATCTACAAGGTGCTTAGAGTTTGCCACTAAATCAAGGGGAATGTAGCAAAACCTACCATTAATGGGCCCGGCCACGAAGCCTGTGTAACCAGCCATGGCACCATGCAACGCTGAATGTGAAAGTAAGGTACAATATGCAGTGTCGGTCGCATTACTAGGCACAGCCCGAATCATATAAGTGGGATCAATATATTTCAAAGCAAACAGTTCATTGGGATGCTTGCTTTTCCACCAGTCTTTCAAGGTTTTACCAAGCCACAAGCCGATATCGTCAAACGTCGGATTACCTGACATATCTTTCTCACTGGAAGAGCTGCTCTTTTTTATCAACTCTTGCCCAGCTCCCTCTGCAACCACCAACACACAGTGCCCATTTTCGGCTAGCCTCTGCTGCACAAAATCAAGCAGTCCCCCTTGCCCTTCCATGAAGAAAGCTACCTCAGGGATCAGACAGCAGTCGACGTCCCGACTGCCCAGAGTGGCATGCACAGCTATGTGCCCTGCATTCCTTCCCATTAGCTTCACAAGTCCCAGGCCATTCGGTGTGCTTTCCGCTTCCACATGAGCTGCACTCACTGCTTCTCGAGCTTTTTCGACTGCTGTTTGAAAACCAAAAGACCTGAAAGAGGAAGAAACTAAATGTTACCCTTGAGATCACGAGCCCTGCCACAGTGACGATGTTATTAATGATCGACACCACAGTAACACACATGGACATCCTTCTCCCTTTTTCTGTTGCTTTCAACATCCAAATTACTCTCATTCAGATTTGTGCATGTAATAACTGTGAATACTTCAAACATCAGAATATAAATTACATTGTGCTGGACATAATGCATGCATTTATGAGAAAAAGCACCGCCAACAATCTTTTCCTCTTGTCATAGTGGTTTTGAACATCCACTCTACTTTGATGCTCCTGCAATTCGAGTAAGATATGATTGCTGGAAACATCCCCTTATGAGCAATGTGCAGGAGTTAATGCATGTAAGTTGGAATACGAGGGAACATCAACCAACCTGTCAATTATGCCAACATCGTTGTCCACGGTCTTGGGCAATCCGACAACACAAACCTTTAGTTTCCGCTTCCTAACCTCCTCAAAGATGGCCACAGCTCCTTTCATAGTACCATCGCCCCCGATGATATAAACCTGGTTAAACCCTTGACTCTCAATAGCATCAACAATTTTCTTCAAGTAAAATCCACCACGGGAGGTACCAAGCTTGGTGCCGCCATAGTTATGCCAATGATCAACCTTGCGAGGGTCAAGAGGTATCGGCTCGGACGAATAGAACCCTCTGTAACCCCCTTCTATTCCATAAATTTGTTTGACGCCATATTGATACCACAGCGCATCAACAATCTCTCTGATGACTGAATTCAATCCAGGGCAGATGCCGCCACATGTGACGATTGCAGCTCTAACTTCGTCGGAGGTGAACTTCACGTGGTACCGAGGGCCTGCTCTATGAAAGAACGTTTGTGTATGCGATGAGGGGTCCAGGATGTCCACAGCGATGTTCTGAGCCACCATGTCAGAATCCGAAAGCCAGAATCCCTCAGTAGGGTGAAAATACCGACTATGCAAAAGTGGATTAACACTGTCTGGTAGAGGATCGATGTAATCGCTTAGGTGCGGGGTGCTCAAGATTTGCTGCTGTGATGGGAGGGGCACCACTTGTGGCTCGTCTATATGTCTATTTGAATAATTCTGGTTCAGAGTAGTCAGCTTTGAGCCCAAATGACTGTTTTCAAACTCCGAATGGCTGTTTTCAGCATTGCCCAGGTCCGCACGGGAGGGAGCTGGTTGTGATCTGTGAAGCCAGGTTTCGAGGGGAGAGGGGCATACCTGGAGATTATGATAAGACCTGTTTCGAAGAGCGTAGGAGAGCTGCCATGGTGTTACGATGGGACACGCGCCACAGTCATGTCGAAGGAGGCCTTCGCTCTTTGTCTTTGGTGAGCAAAATCTTGTTCTTGTGCTGCAAGCCGCCGAGCTAAATTCCATCGCGCCTCTGCCTCTCTCTCGATGCGTGAGTGTGTGTGTGTGTGTGTGTGTGTGTGTGTGAGAGCTGTATGTTCGACCGTCTCCTTAGTTGGGCACCAAGGAGGTGCCAAGTGTAAGCCCTCGTGTCCCCTGGGTTAACGATGCACGTGTAAATTTTTCTTTCTCTCCTGCAAATTTTAATGAATCACCAGTGAGTCAGTGTCTTTTTATCTTCCTCTTTTGAAAATACAAAGAGAGCTTAATGGATCACTATACTAACCAGTGAGTGACGGGTGGAAGGAAGAGAGAGAGACATGTGGCGGATGATGAGCTCCTAACCAAAACAGTCGTTTAGTATTATAGAGATAGAGAGAGAAGCAAGAATATTTCGATGATTGACACGACTCGACTCTGGAATAGTAAAGAGATCTAAAAGATCAAACTACTAGTGTGCTACATTAGCTGCATGAAGCACAATGAGCGTGTTTTCTCACACAGAGTTCACAAGAAGCTTTAGACGGCTTCCCTTTTGAGAAGGAGGTCCTCTTTCCCCAGTTTTTCCCATAGTGTTCAACATCATAAGCTCTGCAGGCTCAACACCGTGCACCTAGCTGGGGGCAGAGGGTTGCCGGCCCCGGTGGAACCTCATGATGTTGTCGTAATTCACAATGTGGGAATAATTGTATCGAAAGCTTCGTGTGAAAGGCAGCAAACCCTCCAAGAAGCAAAAGGAGTTGAGGGAAGATTTGACTTCACCACACAAAAGCGGATGAAGGTGAAGGCAAGGTGGGGCCAAGGCAACCTCTCGATAAGCTACGAGCCCTTATGATGCAGATTATAAGAGGCACCACTTAAAGCTCAAACTATTCTACTAGCACTAAGAATTATCACAAAGATGACGCATCTCTCATCTCATTTTACTTACTTTCCCTTTCCATTGATGCTGCCAATCTGATTTATACTTGCCCTTGTCTTCTAGGGTTAATTGGAATCGTTTTATGAGAAGGTTTTTGTCTATGCATGCCATAGTTCCATTTTCATCTCCTCAAGGGAGCATTTGCTTCAAGTTCCATGATGTATAATACTCTTGCTCCCCTTTTTTTGTTTTAAAGATCTACCATTTGCTTGGTCTTTGCACTTTAATCATCTCAGTATTATATACTCCCATCACTTTTTTTGTAACATTTTTTCTTTTATTTGTCACCTCTGCTAGCATTTTGACCATTGCTTCTTAACACATGCCAAACTTAAGCTGGAGTTTCAAGCGACAAGACAATGTGGCATTTACTCTACAAATAAGAACAACCAGCAAAGCCAAGCCCACGAATAAGCTAGAGATAGCATGCTGCAAAGGTATATACGAGGCAGTTGAAAGTGTCCTTCTGAATGCTTTACTCTACAAGAAAGACCTACACAATGGGAATGCATCATTAAAGGCACATCTCAGATCTCTACAAAAGGAAAACATAGATTTAGCGCTAGCACAAGGGGGTTTTGAGTAAACACCAAGCAAAACAAGCTCACCAAACTATCGAGGAATTAGAGGCTGCTATCGCGACGAGATTAGGATCGAAATCAACAATGCCTCCTAGGTTGCCCCACAACAACAAGGAAGGAAGGAATAGGCAAACCATGACCTAAATAGAGGTCATAGGTTCGATCTACTAAGGGCCACAAGCAGGTGGGGTGACTGATGCATATCAACACACCACATTGACTAATGATATGCCTTACACCTTCACCAAATAATTTTTGGATGCTCAAAACAAAGAAAGAATAATAGACCTACTTGAACAAGCAATGATTGTCGATTTTCAAAAAATTCAAGCAAGACATATATCTTCCTCCATAGTTACAGTTTTTATGAAGGCATATGATGAAAGGGAATGGACAAACTGGGAAGCTAGAGATGCTAAGCATGAATGTCTTCTTTTGAATCCATCAGACGTATTTCAATGGTCAAACTCAACACTCATACTGTAAAAATGCCAAAGATCATGCTCAAAGATATGCAAGTTCACATCATCAATAGACCCAACCACCACTTGGGGCAATAGGTGGACCTCTGCTACACGTTAAGAATTACCACCTCAACGAAAGTCTAAAGGAGAGGAACCCATCAACATGGTAAATGTTGCCCGAGGACGAGACCTATGTAGCAAAAGGTGAGTTGTGCAACCATGAGATGCACAAGAGCTACAACAGGTCCTTGGTGCCAATAAGAGCCATGTGGATGCATCAAATTCTTTTCAAGAGGTGTGCTACATTTAGAGTTTCACCAAGGAGCGATTTAAAGAATTGCCAGCTTACAGGTGAACCAAACCTTAATTTGCCATATTACCGGAGTGAGATCAACCTCGTTGTAGACCATGCGATTGGGGAGCAAGTCCCTAGAGCACAACGTGCATAATGCTTCCATTAAATTTCTCTTCATAGAGATGATAGATCAAAAGGGCATTTACGGCTTCATGTGCCCCATTGGCAATCTTAAACTTAATCTTAAGAGTAAAAAGTTGATTAAATATAAACAAAGTCATTTGAAGTACATTGCTAAACCAAAGTACTCCAATCCTTGCAAAAGTCTCTATAACCAACATGATGGCATCTGCAGTACATGAAAGGTCCATTTCTATTGTAGAATAGAATTCACTGTAGGTCAAATGGAAATCCTTTACTCATCATAAAAATAGAGCTAAGTTTCCCACAACCCAAGGTTTCTGATGGCACAAGACCTATGCAAGTTTTGAGAAGCCTCCATGAGACAAGTTGCCATTGTATGTATTTGAGCATGAGCAATTTAGCAATGAGTTATCCATGTAAAAGCTCATGCAAACAATTCCATTTGCCAAAACAATTGGTAGCGATTAAGACTCAAAGTGTGTGGTGCGTGAGGTGGATCGTATCCATCGTGCCATTTCTTCGGCACACATCACCACCTGCTCTATCCCAAGAAAATAACACAAACTGCGACGGTGGAAAGTAGCGTCTCCTTCAGCTTCAATGCAAGAGAGAACCTCTTCAACAAAGTGAAATCTGATGCAAAACTTCAAACACATAAGACATCTTTAGATCTGGCATATGATGCTAACCAAAGAGATCTACTATTGACATCAGAATGAGTGTGCCCGTAAAGAGGAGCTGCTCAATGAGAATGTGAAGAATTTCGAGCTACAAAACATTGCTGAAGCAAAGACTACAGAAGTGGATTAGCTCTCCAAGGAAGTCCAAAGCAATGGAAGAGGTATTTGCAAACAAAAATCAAACTCCTTATGACTCTTTAGAGCTGTTATAACTCTTTGGATTTGTTGCATATATTCGACTTCTCATCGCTTTGAAAATACATCAACCAGCAATATTTATAAACTAGCCAAACAATTCAATTGTAGGCAAAATAACTTGTGAAGTCCGTCAAAACCTCACACCACTTTTACACACATATCATTATAAACAATTCAATTGTAATGTCCGTCAAAACCTCACACCGCTTTACACACATATCATTAAAATGTTGCAATTGTTGCACACATCTACCTCCTTGAGAGTAATGAGCACTACTCAAAAAGGAAAAAAAAAATCCAACCTTTGACTCTCAAAAGAAGAAAAAAATGTATTACTTACCAATTCTTCCATTCATGACTAAAGGCACAAATGGGCTTAAAGCCCTCACTACATTATTAGTGAGTGAGAATAATTTTCTATGAGAATGAGATAACTAAGGTGGGCTCCTTTCATCATCCATACAAAGATTTTTCAGCTATAATTTCTTACTATTCATCTGCAAATACTGAAATTATGAGCCTTAACTCCAGAAACCAACACACCCATCCACACAGTCCACACTAATCTCTCACGCTTTAATTTCTTGAAGCACATATGGCCAGGAAACTGCTGGCATTCTCATGCCACATTCAGTTTAATGTGTGACTTCCAAGGATCTCACATCAGGAATGACTTATTCCAAACATTAAAATCCATTACACAGACCTGGTTGAATACAAACTCCAAAGCGAAGTGTATACAGTTTTTCATGTAGGTTATTCAACTAGACATGCTAGGCGGATCAATTTACAAATATGCCCATGTAACGATCCATTCAATACCATCCATAAGAGAACCATGAATTCACCTATTATAATGGCATTCTTACAAATGCAAATTTGTACGGTACTTCTACATGGTGCTGACTGACTTTAAGAAATTTGAAAATTCACCCAATTAGGCATTGCAAATATATATGGACTTGGGACATTCTTACAATGTCAATTTGCTTCTCTCTCTCATGCTGTAACACTGGGAGCAATTGCTTTCAAGAAATGATTACAAGTTGTTAAACATTACTAAGGAGCATGTGTTTATATTATTATTCTACTAACAAACGAGGAATGCCTTGAAATAGTACAATTATACAAACCCCCCCCCCCCCCCCCCCCTCTCTCTCTCTCTCTCTCTCATCTCATTACGTCCTGGTCTTCTTCATCATGCTGCATCACTTCAGACAGCTTTCCAGACAGATTTATGTGGTTCTCTTGACCTTTGATTCCCTGAGCTCCATTTTAGCGCCCATCTACGTGTGTTTATTTTCTTATCTGAATCCGTAGGTTTTCCCCCTCACCTTTAGCTGCTCTCGAAGATCTTGAGAGGTATCTTCACCTTGGTTGTATCCTGTAATCTGGCTGCGGTCATGTTCTCTAAATTGGCGGCTTTTGCCTCTTATGTAATACAAAGGGTATAAAGTCCACCATTATTTAATATGAGAGAGAGAGAGTACAAAACCCTGCCGGTACGAGATAATAATAAGGCTAGAGGGGAGCATGAGATTACAACTACCAAGCATGCCAATCTGCAACGTTTGTACTCAATTGAGCATGAGCTTCAGATAAACAGAGTTGAGCACTTGAACCAGGACTCGTCAAAAAGCATGAATTATGAACAGCTCAATCACCATAATTAACGCTTCAAATTTTTCATACGCACCTGCGTACTTACATGAAGACGTCCACATTGCTTGAACACCTGCTGAAGCTCCACCACATCCAGGGAACCCAAACTAAACAGCACAATGAAAAGATGCTGGCTACTAACAAAACTTTAATGTTAGATCACTTTACAAAGAAACAGTAGAACCTTTGTTACAACTGAAATACGCTCAGGAAAAGCAGTCATCTGTCCCATCCCTCAAATCTTCTCTGCGCATCCTGGATGAGCCCAGTAAAGTAGCAAGAAGCAATTCACTAGTAGACCGTCAAAACATTTGCCACAAGGTTTTGTTACAGCGGGGGTCACTGAGAACTACTGCTGCTTACCATGAGCACCTGAGAATTCCTTACAAAAGCGGATAGCTGAACTTCTGTAGTGCTAAGAATGGCATACCTTGTCGGCAATAACTTAAATGAGAACTCCATCAGCTCTGAGGCTCCTGGTCAGCAGCTGTTGCATCTTTAGATTGAGATTCACCTGTCCCATTATTTTGATCAGAACCATGATGCGTATCGAAGGTGTAGCCGTTTCCATGGCTCGATTCTTGCTTCTCGGAGTTTTCATGAGTACCAGCTCGCTCTTCTTGGTGATCAGGTGCAGACTCTTGTTGATGACTAGAGGTAGGAACACCAGCTCCGTAAGTGGGAGCAGAAGATCGGGTCTCTTCATACGGAACCTCAGAGTGCTTTCCTTGCTGATGCTCATATGGAGGCTGCCCATACCCAGGATGTTCAGGTAGCTGTTGTCCATAACTCGACTGATAGGTCTCGTACCCAGCATAGCCATAATGGTTACTCCAATAACCGGTCTCTGATTGGCCATAATTCGCTTGCCCTGCTACTTGTTGTCCATCAGGATGGGTAGATCCTGGCAGTCCATAATGTGAAGGATCATGTTGTCCATAACTGGTGGCATTTGCATCATCGTAACTGTACATAGAACTTTGATTCTCATTTGTTCCATAGTCTTGATGGTTTGAATGTTGCACATCCTCCACCTCCTGCTTTACTCCAGGAGGCCCCTGTTCTGATGCTTGTTTCCCATAAGGTGACTCTCCTACTCCCGGAGGTCCAAAACCTTCATGTGAACCACCCTGTGAGCTGGTTGTGGTGACACCTGGCGGGCCAAACAATGACGAATCTGTTGAGCCGTAGGCATATGCACCCACCTGTCCATATGATTCAGGCTGGCCCGGTATTTGCTGGCTATAAACGTCTTGTGAAGCCCCAGGGGGGTGCTCTGTATAGGGTCCTTGTTGTTCATAACCAACGGTCGGAGGATATTCCACTTGACCTTGTGAATTGTAATAACCATAACTGCCAGGTGGAGGATACTGCTGAGGAGGTGCAGGTGGCGGCTGGCTCCAAGCTGCAGGGGGTGGTGGAGGATAGCTCCCATAAGACTGAGGTGGGCCAGGGTAGTAAGGTCCCTGTTGATAGCCATAACCTTGCTGTTGTATGGGTGGACCCCATTGAGGTGGTCCTGGGGGAGGAGGATACCCCTGATAACCCCCTTGCACAATGGCTGGCCTTATACGATTCTGCAAATTAGTAAACACATAATTAAGTAATAAATAAGGTATAAGTGACCGACCGATAGGACTTTAACTCTGCTTATACAATCAGATATCCTGCATTCAGTGATGAGCACATTGAATAAGCCAAGATCCCCCAAGAAAATCATCAGATCTAATGTCACACACCTCACTGATAAGCTCCTTGATTAATTCACTGGCTGAATCCACTTGCTCCTTGCTTCCCATCAAAGTCAAAACTCTCTCAGCTACCCCTGATTGATACTCAGGAGGTCCCATAAGCGGAACCAGCTGTGACCACATGAACAAGATACCAGTTGTTAGCAGGTAACACAGATAACCATGAGCATACTTGCAACAATTAGACCAGAAAATTCTAAGCGTAAGGAAAGGAAGAAAAAAACAATCGATTCTAGCAAAGCCCAAAAAAGATAACTACAATTTCTGATTTGTAATAAATTTGTTCAGGAGTTTCTAAATATCTTCTTGTTGCAGCATCAAACTATCAGTCACATACGGAACATCGTGACTGTTGATGCATGGTCTAAGCAAAACCGCACAACCATTGACAAGAAGCTTCCGAGTACAATTGTCAACCGCTTCTCTTTTCACTCAATGGTGATAAGTAAATGAGTCTACCAATAATCAATGGACGTAACAAGAGAAAAGATCCATCAATCCCCATGCTTTCTTTTGTTTGGCAAAAGAACGAGCAGGCACAAAACCCAGAGGCAAACAACATTGGCCATTTTATTTGCATGAACGGGTTTATATCCAGACTGTGCCTAATCAACGTCTCTGTGATTGACTATTATGTAGCGATCAACTAGTTAATCAAATGCACAATCCTGTGTAGAAAGATCGTGTAATCTATAAACATTCTGTACATCGGGTACAAAGATGCTGCGGATCATTAGCATACCTGAACTACAAATCCATACAAATGCATGATGATAGTCATAAATAATACCTGAATTCTTGCTCCAGTCTTACTTTGCAAGCCTTTTATGGTTTCTCCTCCACGACCGATAATGAGGCCAACCTATTAAGCAAGAAAAGTCCTGAGTTTACAACCTCATATAACAACTTCCATAATAGTTTGACGTATGATTTAAGTGCTAAAACCTTGTTAGTCGGAACAGTCAGCTGAATTTGCTCTCCTGCAGGAGCATATGTGGCTTGAGTGGTATTTGCAGCTGCTGCATCAGCCTGCACCAAGGTAGATTATTTCAGCACATTTCTCTTTCAACAACATATTGTAGACAGCAAATCACTGATCTTGCAGAAAAAGAGGAGCAAAACATTCCTTCTGAAGTACGACACTATAATTGCATTCATGTGAGAGTCCCTGGAAGGAAAAGCAGACAGACACACAGATCAACCACATAAAATACATATATGTGTGTGTGTCTCTCTCTCTCTCTCTCTCTCTCTCTCTCTCTCTCTCTCTCTCTCTCTCTCTCTCTCTCTCTCTCTCTCTCTCTCTCACGTTGGGCGTCTTGCATGGAGGAGGTCGATGAGATCCAACAGCGACCGATGAGAGATTTTGTCACAAGACGGGCACCACGTGCCAATAGAAAAGAACAGACTGAACACACTTTTAGCACTTCAATAACAATTGAACTGAAAGAGAGAGACCACACGCGACACGGAGTGACGGAATTCCACCCCAGAGAGTATTGGCCCCAAACCTTGGCGCCCCTTTCTGTATTTCTTTATATTGCATCAACACAGTACAAGCCGGTACTCCAGACTCTGCACCTTCTCCAGGAAGCATGCCAGAGAATGAGCCCTAACCTCATATTTAAAGGCCCTTGGCCTAAAAAGCAATTACAGTGAAAAGACTTCAAACTTAAAAGCATCTGGTCCAAAAGCAAAGCCAAAAAGCTGCCAACGTAAATCACGGAAATCCGTACAGCTTGCCACGGCATCATGCCAACGCAATTTTCGGAAATCTGCCACGCTGCCCTTAGGGTTAGGGTTAGGGTTTCTGCAGTTTTAGTGTTAAGGTTTCCAGAATTAGGATTTCAGCAATTAGGGTTTTGCCACGTCAACAGTTTGTTACAGATTTCATTTGAACCCCCCCCCCCAATTTCCTTTTTCCTTAGTGTTTTAGTGTTAGTTCTTTGTAACTTTGTAATTTCCGTACTCAAACATGGTATCAGATTCACCAATTGTAACTTTTTGGTCTCATAGGTCATTTTGGCCTTTTGAAGACATTAATATAACATTTCATTTCATTTTCATTTCTCTCTCTCTATTTTATATATATATATATATATATATATATATATATATATATATATATATATATATATATATAAAAATAGAGCGAGAGAGAGAGAGAGAGAGAGAGAGAGAGACACACATATATATATATATGTGTGTGTGTGTGTGTGTGTGTGTGTGTGTGTGCAACCTAATGAACTAGTCTCTACCACAAGGGCCGGCATCCCATACCACCAAACTTACACCAGTACGGGTGTTTGGGTAGGGCTGCCAAGGACCAAGAGTCCAATTGTGGTGATCACACAACATGATCCACAAGATGAGGCTCAAGTCCTATTTATAGAAGTTAGAACTTCATAACTAATGAAACCGGCCCGTAGGGTTGTAGACTTTAGCTTTCACCCAATCTTTACTCTGTTTAACTTTACTTGAATTTAACGACACAAAGGAACTTCACGAATAAGCATGTGACTAGAATTCAATACTTCAAAACAAACCACGGCCTGGAAGCTAAGAGTGCGACCAAGCAAACAACGACACCTTGTAGGCTCCAAAGACTGGCGCCCCCTTTCAAGTATTTCTTTATTGGCCCATAAAGAAAGGAAGGTTAGCGGAACGGTTGCAAGATGCTACTTGGTTAAGGTCAAGAACTATCCATCTTTGGATGCCAAATGGATGGAAGCGTATGAATTGGTTGATTCACCTCAGCTATTGCAATCACATCTTGAAGCCTTTCAAATGGAACCACAATGACTTGATGTAGCCCTTTAGGGCAAGGTAAGAGCATGGTTCATGATGGTCAAGAGAGTAGTTAAGCAATTGTATATACTCTTTCCATACACAATTTAGCTAAAGAAGTTTGTGCTTGAGAGTACACTAGAAGACTTCTATGCTTGATATATGTGTAGTAGCTTGGTTGGTGGGATTGTTTAATAGTACAATGCTACATTTTTGGAAGCATGTATATCTTGGATTCCCATCACATAATATATGTGATATCAGGAGATATCCGCATGTATTATTGGCATGCAAGCCAGGTCGCTTGCAATATTTCAAGGGTGGGGTGTGTCACCAAGAGGTGTATTTTTCATGTTGCCTTCTTTAAATATGTACTACACCCCGAAACCCTTGAAAAGGTGCAAGTGGACATTGCATGCCCAGCGTGAAACGGTTGTGGCCGAACACGTTTCTCACATCGGGAGTCTAAGTCAGTCAGTATGGGACTTGTCGGGCCAATTAGCACCAAATTCTGATGAGTATGGAAGCCTGTGGGCACCAAATGAAATCTAGGCCACTCGGAAAGTCACAACTTTATAAGTTGGTGGGAACTAGGGAATTAACTCAAAGGGACAAACTAGACACTTGGACGAAGGGGAATCATGTCACAAAGTGATGACGTGGCGGACAACAAAAAAAAAAAAAAGACTCTCTAAGAGAGAGAGAGAACTGATGCTTTTGATTTTAAAAGCTTTTGGGGCTCTGCTTTTGGGCATCCCTTGTAACCTTTAAATTAGTGGTGAGGGCCTCACTTCTCAGAGCATCTGGACGCAGAGTCTGAGAGTGAAACCCTAACCGCTCTCTTGTACTTTGATGATTGATTAATACAAAAAGAAATACCGAAAGGGGCGCCAGTCTTTGGGGCCAATATCTCTAGGCACGGAACTCCGCCGGGCCAGTGCAAATCTATTGTGATCTGTGAATTGTTTTGAAGTGGTTATTTAGTGCTGTCGCGGTTGATTCTTGACTTGGAGTGTCCAAGTTTGTTACAAATCACCTGCAGGACACCTCAGCAAGAGGGGGCGCCCATTTTGAACTGGGGGACTGATTTTTGTTCATTGAGTGACCTACAATGTGTGTGTAAGTAGTGGGTGCAGGTTGACAGCTTTAATGGAAAGCTTGCAATCTCTTTGTCTCATGTAGCGCGATGATTTGCTCTCGTGCATCCCTCTCTCCCCTTTGGCACATATGGTAATGCCCCACTAGTTGGGCTACTCAGATGAATATGTACAGTTCTAAGGGTTTATGCGCATTTGCCAAGCCAAGAGCCTTCTGAACAGGAACCGGATTAGCTAACTGCTAATCCCCCACAGGTACGCACGGTTCCATCGCAGATGATTGGGAGTTTCAAGAGTTTTCTCATGTGAAAACTCTTCCAATTCATTGGGGAACTGTCCCATTGCGTGCGGGAGCCCTTGGGACACACGTAGGCGTGTTCGCTCCGCTAAAAACGATCCGAAACAGAGAATTATAACCTGCTGTGTTTTTCTGCAGGGATAGGATTTCGCACCTAAACTACAAGGGAACATCACGGAAGCTCCGTGTGAGCCTTGGGATGCGTGTATAGGGTTTTGGGCACCCGACAGCAGAAAAACAGAGAATTACAGCACGCTGAATTTCTGAGACAGCTCACCAGAAAGCTCCTAAATTGCGAGGGAATCCGTCCTAAACAGGTGTTTTTAACCTTTAGGGGTTTTTGCGCCGTTGTGCTGCCGAAATCAGGTCAAAAACTTGCGTTTTCAGCCCTCGCCAGGTTTAGACAGCTTTGTGAGAGTTTGGCCTAAGCGTACGGATCGTCAACTGCTAATTGAATAAAGAAGTACCGAAAGGGGCACCAGTTTTGGGGCCTGCAGGGTGTCAGTCTCGTGTGCGCAGTGACATTCTAGTCGCTGGACGCAATCGTGTTCTCTTTTCTTCCCAGTGCTCTGTGTAAAGTTAACTGGTAATTGAAATAGTACCGCCCTCTATGTTGTACAGGCCGGTTATAGCTACCTCTCTCCTCGTCGGCTAGATCTTTAAGGTCTCATGGGATAGTTTCCTACTACGTTAAAACTCCCTTCTTCTTCTTCTTCTTCTTCTAAGTAGGCAGGTCAGGGGCGTCCGAACAACCATAGCTTTCCGGGCTACGTATTCCCAATTGAACTCGTTGTCAGATTGCACCAAAGAGACCATCTTTTTGGTGACACCCTTTGAGAGAGAGAAGTCAGTCGAAATTTCAGCAAATGAGTGAATATTTACCTTAGAGATCCTACTAAGGGCATCGTCTACAGCCTACCATATTAGTAGCACCCAAAGATTACTACAACCTTTACCCATTCCCACCCGCCCCTGGGAAAGTATTGCAATGGATTTCATTTTTGATCTCCCGAAGACACAGAGTGGGCATGATGGCATTTGGATTGTCATCGACAGATTTAGCAAGCAAGCTCACTTCATTCTAGTGAAGAAAACAGTCAAGCCGGATCATTTGGCGAGACTATTCATTGCACAGAGTTTTCCGACTACATGGCATGCTTGAGACAATAGTCTCCGACAGAGATTCCCGATTCACGAGTTTGTTTTGGAGGGCTATTTGGGAGAACATTGGCACACGGTTACAGTTCTCGTCATCATTCCACCCACAAACAGACGGGCAATCTGAGATTGCAAACTCAACTGTTCTGGATTTATTGAAGTCTTACATTTCTGATCAGAAGGCTCAATGGGAAAAATATTTGCCTTTGGTGGAATTTGCCTACAACAACATGATTCACTCTTCGACGGGGAAGGCGGCATTTGAGATCATTGAAGGTGCTCCGAAGGTTCCACCCTTCCTTAGCACTAAAGATAAGATTTTTGAAGTCGACCAATATACGAGGGACTTGGACACTGCTTTTGCCAAGGTCCAAGAGGCTTCAACGAAATCTCAAGAACGACATAAGAAGGCGGCAAATCAACATCGACGAGATTAGAAATTAAAGGAAGACGATTGGGTGCTCTTACGTTTTGAGAAGGCACGCCTGCCATAATACCTCATGTTGAGCTTTGGAAAAAGCTGCTCCTTTCCTTTTCGCTTTCTTGCCCGCCGATACTTGGAAGATTCACAATGCATTCCATGTGAGTCTATTGAATCCTTTTAAAGGCGATGTGTCAGTTGATGGGGAGCCTGATGAGCAACCCGAAGTGAAGAAAAGCAAGTAGATACTCGTTCCAGAATAGACTTTGGCACACAAGGACAAAAAGATAAAAGGTAAAGTGATTAGGCGGTTCTTGGTTAAATTAACGAACTATCCTCCATTGGATGTGAAGTGGATGGAGGAGGAGAACCTAGCAAATACTCCTCAGATTTTGGAACTTTACCTTGAAGCATTCGGTTTAGCATAGTCTACTCCAATAGAACCCCGAATTCAACGAGGGTGAATCTAGTGCAGCCGGTTTGCACAAGAGGGGAGTTACCCTGGTCCTTTGTCAACAAATTACCCCAATTTTTGAATAAGGTCACTAATGTCCTCTTTGGGTTTCAGGGATACTAATGGGCTGACCACTATTCTGATGTATGACTTTATGACACGGAATTCCCAAAATTGAATATGATTGATTTGTACTCTCTCATTTGACTTGTTTGAGTGCAGGAACGGAAAGACAAATGCCTGCAGCATTTCGGTCTCATAAATCTCTATACACATGATTGCAATAAGGATTAGTTAATCGGGTATGAATGAGGTCTGGAATGGATTTAGATGCGATTACTAAATACGTTGCCGATGGTCATGGTATGAGATTTGGTATGAATTTTTCTATGATTTGTCATTGTGATGTCGAGTGATGTCATGTGATGTACTGTCATTTTGTACAAGTGCTAGATGTGCCGCGTTTAGTGCTTCGGTACTAACAATTAGTGTCTATAAGACAGTTTACGGCCTCTGTCTGTTTTGCAGGCGTAATCGAGGGAGATTACAATTCTTTCAAGAGGGGGTATGTCACAAACTGGTGACGTGGCAGAGCCACCCGAACAGACACACCCAATCGGTGACGAGACAGACTGGCTGACAATACAAACTGCCGTATTTCACGCTAACTGGCTGACAGTATGGAATTCCGTGATTGGCATTGATTGCTGACGTGGCAGTGCTGATGAGGCAACCTCCGGACACACTAACGTGACTATACGAATGTCCGCTTTTTGCGTTGACAGCAGTGTACCGATTTTCGCAAATTATGCTGACAGCTTTTTGTGGCAATTTTTGGACCACTTGATTTTAGATCAAAATGCTTTTGAGTTTGAAAGCTTTCAGGGCTCTGCTTTTAACATCCCTTGTAACTCTTTATAAGTGACTCTAGGTGCTCACTCTGCACAGCATTTGGACGCTGGTCGGTTGTACTTTGCTCAAAGAATAATATAAAAATAAATATCGAAAGAGGCGCCACTCTTTGGGGCCAGTATCTCTTGGCACGGAACTACGCCGGGTCGTGTCGACTCTCTTGTGATATGTGAATTAATTTGAAGTGAATCTCTACTGGATCGCGGTGGAATCTTGACTTGGGTTGTCCAAGTTTGTTACAACCTCCGAAGCATAAGACTAAAAAAATTCTCCCTTTCTACACCCTTGCAAAGCATACTCCTAAATCAGTAATTTCCTATAACCAAATACATACAGAGGGGCTGCCATGTCCTCAGAATGGCAGCTCTAGAGGACACCCTCATGTAATAATCGACAACGAATAGCCAAGATAAAGACATACCCATCATCCATGTGACTATTGTCACAAACTGTTGACGTGTCAAGTCAGTGAAGAGCAGAGCAAACCTTCAGATCACGGCCGAGGGGCCGAAATTTAAGAAGAACAAGCAACAACAAAAGAAGAAGTCCTACCAACTTATGGGACCTCGTCTTACGGGGCCAAAGAGACATCAAAGAATTAAAATAAAGCAGGACCCACACACACAACCCGGATTTTTCGTTGATTGCTGACGTGGCAGAACTGTACGAATTTCCGCAAAACGTGCTCACACTGCTGACGTGGCAGTTGTACGTATTTCTGCAAAATGCGCTAGCAGATTTTTGTGCATTGCTTTTTGGCCAGATGCTTTTGAGTTTGAAGGCTTTTCTTGTAAACTTCTCTTGGACCTAGGGCCTTTAAATATGAGGCCATGGGCTCATTCTCTGGCATGCTTCCTGGAGAAGGTGCAGAGTCTGGAGTACCGGCTTGTACTGTGTTGATGCAATATAAAGAAATACCGAAAGGGGCACCAAGGTTTGGGGCCAATATTCTCTGGGGTGGAATTCCGCCACTCCGTATCACGTGTCGTCTCTCTCTCTCTCTCAATTCAGTTGTTATTGAAGTGCTAAAACTCTGTTCAGTCTGTTCTTTTCTATTGGCACGTGGTGCCCCTCTTGTGACAGTGGTATCAGAGCATCGGGCGTGTGCTTTTCTAAAAGCATACCGGTCCTACCAAAGCGCAGACAAAGCAAACTCGCGCTTCCAAAAATCTACTAGAATTTCATTTGAAGTATCTTCGGCTCCGGGTGCCCGTCTTGTGACTGTGGTATCAAAGCATTGGGCGTGTGCTTTTCTGAAAGCATACCGGTCCTACCAAAGAGCAGACAGAGCAAAGAGGCGCTTCCAAAAGTCTACTGGAATTTAATTCGGGTCCAGGTGCCCATCTTGTGATAGTGGTATCAGAGCATCAGGCTTTTGCTTTTCTGAAAGCATAATAGTCCTAACAAAGAGCAGACAAAGAAAACTGGCGCTTCCAAAAGTCTACTGGAACTTTATTTGAAGTATCTTTCGGTCTGCGTGCTCGTCTTGTGACAGTGGTATCAAAGCATCGGGCGTGTGCTTTTTTGAAAGCATACCGATCCTACCAAAGAGGAGACAAAGCAAACCGGCGCTTCCAAAAGTCTGCTGGAATTTTATTTGAAGTATCTTTGGGTCCCAGGGCCCGTCTTGTGACAGTGGTATCAGAGCATCAAGCGTGTACTTTTCTGAAAGCATACCGGCCCTACCAAAGAGGAGACAGAGCAAACTGGCGCTTCCAAAAGTCTACTAGAATTTTATTTTAAGTCTCTTCGGGTCCCGGTGCACGTCTTGTGACAGTGGTATCAGAGCATCAGGCGTGTGCTTTTCTAAAAGCATACTGGTCCTACCATAGAGGGGACAGAGCAAACCGGCGCTTCCAAAAGTCTATTGGAATTTTATTTTAAGTATCTTCGCGTCCGGGTGCCCGTCTTGTGACAGTGGCATCAGAGCATTAGGTGTGTGCTTTACTAAAAGCATATCGTTCCTACCAATGAGCAGACAGAGCAAACCGGCGCTTCCAAAAGTCTATTTAAAGTATCTTTGGGTCCGGGTGTCCGTCTTGTGACAGTGGTATCAGAGCATCGGGCGTGTGCTTTTCTAAAAGCATACCGGTCCTACCAGAGAGCAGACAGAGCAAACTGGCGCTTCCAAAAGTCTACTGGAATTTTATTTGAAGTATGTTTGGGTCCGGGTGCCCGTCTTGTGACAGTGGTATCAGAGCATCAAGCGTGTGCTTTTCTAAAAGCATACGGGTCCTACCAAAGAGGAGACAGAGCAAACCAGCACTTCCAAAAGTCTATTAGAATTTTATTTGAAGTATCTCGGGTCCGGGTGTCCGTCTTGTGACAGTGGTATCAGAGCATCAGGCGTGTGCTTTTCTGAAAGCATACCGGTCCTACCAAAGAGCAGACTGAGCAAACCGACGGTTCCAAAAGTCTACTGGAATTCTATTTAAGGTATCTTTGGGTCCGCATGCCCGTCTTGTGACAGTGGTATCAGAGCATCGGACATGTGCTTTTTTGAAAGCATACCGATCCTACCAAAGAGCAGACAGAGCAAACCCGTGCTTCCAAAAGTCTACTGGAATTTTATTTGAGGTATCTTAGGGTCCGGGTGCCCATCTTGTGACAATGGCATCACAACATCAAGCGTGTGCTTTTTTGAAAGCATACCAGTCCTACCAAAGAGCAGACAGAGCAAGCTGGCGCTTCCAAAAGTCTACTGGAATTTTACTTGAAGTATCTTCAGGTCCGGGTGCCCGTTTTGTGACAGTGGTATCAAAGCATCGGACGTGTGCTTTTCTGAAAGCATACCGGTCCTACCAAAGAGGAGACAGAGCAAACCGGCCCTTCCAAAAGCCTACTAGAATTTTAATTGAAGTATCTTCGGGTCCGGTTGCCCGTCTTGTGGTAGTGGTATCAGAGCATCATGCGTGTTCTTTTCTGAAGGCATACCAGTCCTATCAAAGAGCAGCAAAAGCAAACCCACGCTTCAAAAAAGTCTATTGGAATTTTATTTGAAGTATCTTTGGGTCCGGGTGCTCGTAATGTGACAGTGGTATCAGAGCATCATGCGTGTGCTTTTCTGAAAGCATACCGGTCCTACCAAAGAGCAGACAGAGCAAACCCGCGCTTCCAAAAGTCTACTGGAACATCATCCCAACTTAACATTATCAACGCCTGATACAAGGCGTTGAACTAGGTACACTGGTGCATGCATGCACAAGTGGACATCACCCACATGTAGACATCCGCAACTCAATGAACACGGAGCTCCCTGACATGAAGATAGCCTTCTAATTCAACAATAACCATCATCTTTACCCCATTATGATGGACCCATTGCTACCCCTTTCTGTGAACAAGTACTAATGGCCTTCATTTTCACCTACTATTACCATGACATAGCACCCCTTCACCTCCGCACACACACACACACACGCTAACTCTCATGCGTTGGAGCAGCACCAACCACTAAAAACCACTAAGACATAGCCCTGAAGGTAACCAGTTACCACACATACCTCCGCTATTACATCATGAATTGCCTGCTCCGCACGCTCAATCTGCTCAGGAGTTCCCATCAGCTCCACCGTGCGGAAAGGAACATTTGGATTGTGATCCATATCTTTCGTTATTTGCACCCTTGCACCAGATTGTAATTGTATCTGCTTAATGGTGTCCCCCCCCTTGCCGATCACAAGGCCGACCTGCGGTAACAAAAGCATTAGTATCAAATAGACTGCCCTAATGATAAAAAACAAACACATTGGACAAACAATAAAAGCCGTCAAATACAAACCTTAGCATTAGGAATTTCCACCTTTCGAGACTCTGGAGGTCCATGCCCAGCATAAAAACTTCCACTGCTGAATTCAGGCCTCTTACTCTGAAAAAGTTGCCCAGAATTTTGCACTGGAAAAAGTGCAGAACTAGGCTCAGTAAAGAAAAGAGGGAAACATACTAGAATAGACATACTTTGAAAAACAAAAACAGCATTCAGACTTTTCAGATATACGCTGACTCTCTAAAAACAGTCTACTTCTTATCATAATTTTTAAAGATGGATTTGCTGACACAGCAAAGCCTCTTGCATGGTGTTCAAGTGAAAACATCATCGTGAAAATGAAAGCAACATACATTGAAACAAGGTGTATGATTGCTTCAAGCTTAAAGCACAGCAATCATTTGGTATCAACAATTGACACACAAAAGCACAAAAAGTCATATGCTTTAATAATCTTGCATCCAATGGCACTATCCCAACACAAAATCAGCTCCATCAATATCTATTTGTACGCTGCAAAGTCAGCAGTCCGTAGAATGGGTAAACCCATACAGATTTCGGCTTTTGCTTCAGGTCAACTATTACTTTGTCCCATTGACGTAGTGACAATCTCAAGAGGAGCCCTCTTCATAAGCATCATATGGTTGCAAACCTTCTCAAATTTCCAGAGCATTCTTCATACTTCAAAGGTGTCGACGTGTCTACCAAGTAGAATTGAGGAAGAAACCCCAGCATGAAGCCGAACCCATGGGCGTCGGTACCGCACAATTCGCTCCCCCTCCTTGGACATAAGCTTATGATTCTTGAGAAATCCATCTCGATTTAAACCATCGAGAGAAGGTCATAGGTCAAATATACTTCCTCCATAACCAACTTCCTATCCTTCTACCTAGTCGAAATCCCTTGGAAACACCGATAAACCGGATAATTCCAACACCTGCAACTCTTCATGAGAAGTAGACGTCTTGATTGCTCAAATAAGTCATCCACCATGCCAATGACAATGTCACATACTCCAAAACTCTCCAAAGAGTCCTTCGACAAGGTCACACTGATCCAAAGTCGCTAATATCCTCCCTTGGCAAGTATAGGCAAATGTCCTGGAGGTAGATCTCCAGCCTCCTCCGACAAGAGGCTAGTACACCGAGATAAGCTACATATGCAATATACTCATTCTCCCCTCCAACTATAGGCTTGATATCGTAGCACAGTCCCTTGTAGCGATCAAGACTAGTAAGTCCATCTGTCCATACTGTCCCGTGTGGGCCATGTACCATTCGAAGATATTGTAGCAACACTTGCACGTACAATTCTTTGAGGGCGATCCAACCAACAAAAACAAAAAACCATTGCTACCTGTCACGTGACACATCCAACCCTATGTGTCCGTGGACAAGCTACAACACGACAAAGGTTCTGTTCAGTCAAGTCACCCTAGAATAGGAAGTGATTTGGCACTTTTGTGAGTCTGTTCGAAGACCATGCATGTCCAGACACTTAGATTAGATGCATATCCTCTGGTTGCACACAGCATGACCATCAGATTCCAGTCAGATCCCATCAATAGCATTTTTACAGTGCATAGACCTATTTTCCCTATTTTTGACATTTTTCACTTATTATTTTTAAGTGACTTTTGTTGGAAAGTAGGTAGGGGCAATTGAGTAAGTTTGTATATAAGTAAACCTAGACTAGCACTAATTGGCAGAAGAGGCAACAGGAGCACCTTGCTCAACAGGTAACTTCTCAGCAAGACCCCCCCGCCCCCAGCAGGAGACTTAGCGTTTTCAGCCAAGGACAGCCAGCGTTTTTCTCCATTGCAGATCAGCCCTAGCGTTTTGCATAGCAGACCAACCTGGCGACAGCAAGACACAACAGAAGCCTAGCGTTTTTGCAGAAGCACTTTTTGATTTGCAGACCAACCTCAGCGTTTTGCAGATTACCGCGACGGAACCTCAAGCAACACCAGCGTTTTCAGTTCTCAGCCTTTAGACATCGCAGAAGAACCCCCGAACCTCGCAGATCTCACCTTCCCACAGCAATTCCTCGCCGCACGGTCAGTTTCCACAAGGTTTACAGTTTCAGCCCGGAAAACGCAGATTTCAGCATCTGCGTTTTCAGCACGTCGTCATCGCAATTGTCGCCATCGACATCGTCTTCGACACAGAGTCAGAATTCAGCAGATAGAAGATTTGCAGATTTCAGCCCTTAGAGTTTCCAGATTTCAGCCCGTCTCGTCGTCGTCTTCATCGCCATCGGCAAGTCCAAGCATTGTAGAGATTTGTGCAATCATAAGTAGACCGCTCTCGCCATAGAGAGTGGGGCCTTCGGAGGAGGGTTTTAAACGTCTTTGGTGTCGTATTCTCTTCTCTATCTCTCAGTCTCATATACTTTCACGCACAGTGTCCATCCACTTGTTTGTGATCATTGCACTCTCTCACTAAGAATGGAAGGCTCTCCCTTCCATAAGAACAAAAGGAACCTTGAGCACAGTTCGGAGCACTCATCTTGAGCAAAGTTCAAACATTCATTCAGTTGCACCTAACATTGGTATCAGAGCTTTGGTAGTGTTTTGTATCACTCAAGGAAAGAACCACAAGAATCACAAGAATTTTTTTGCTTGTTGCGGTCGCACGAACCCAAGTTCGCTTGGGCGTGTCGATTCCTAATCGTGTTTTTGAAGAGTGACAGAAATCCCAGGAAAGAAGGGCTTGTCCAGCCTCCCCTTGTGACTCTTTTCACTCATTGAGAGCGGACCGTGCACTTAGCGACCGGCTAATCGACGTGAGGTGGGAAAAAGCAACCTTGGTGTGAGCGCAAGGCCGCCAAGGGGTGCGCCCGCGGAAAAGAGCAGAACTCGGGTGAAGAGAAGATCCTTCTCAAACACAGATTGCAAGCGAAAGAAAACCTCAAGAACCTCAAGACCCTCAAGAACCCAAGAACCCAAGTTCCTCGTGAACTTAAGAACCCAAGACCACAAGAACCCACGACTTCAGAATGGTCATCACTCGAAGCAGAATGGATACTTCGCTTAGAGGTGATGAGCATGAGAGAGGCGAAGAAGAATTTTCCCCACCAGGACATTTTTCCGACCCTCCCCCTTCTCCATCTACATCAAGGATTGCAATAACTCCTATGGAAGCCTTGGACCAAATGTTTATGAAAAGGAAGTTAGAACACGAAGCAAGACACGCAGAAAGAAAAGCAGAAATGGATCGCAGACACGCAGAAAGAGAAGAAGAAAGAAAGGCAGCCAAAGCAAGACAAGAACAGAGCGACGACACGTGCAAGAGTTCTTGCGACTTTTTTCTCAAGTACAGGTACAGATGCAAGAGATTCAGAAGACGGAGACTCTCTCAGTCTCTTCTTCTCCCAAGCATGACACACAAAATTTGCATGATGATAAGCATGATGATTTGAATGACAGTGATTTGCATGATGATTTGGTTGACAATGACACGCATGATCATTTGCATGATCAAGATGTGATTTGTCACAAGCATGATGAGTTGCATGAAGAAGATGTGATTGTTTACAAGAAGGATGATGTGTTAGTTGATACTTTCTCTAGTGAAGCTAACCTCATTGCAGATTCGATCAATCACGAAGAACCAATCTTGGCTCTCGAACCTAGGTCCAAAGAACCCTCTCAGGGAGTACTATGTGTTCGCATGATTCATACACCCGCATTGTTCGAGTGTTTCATTCGTGATTGTTTCCTGTATTTTAGTCAACATCTTTATGTGATCCCTTTTCCTAAGCATGACATATTGTACGTTGAGCACGTTTCACTCATGAATAAGCACGAATGTATGCGGATTGTTCGTGAAAAGCTAAAAAGTATGCATTCAAGGAAGTCACATTCCATGTCTCTTCGTTGGCACGACACAGTTGTAGAAAGAGCACATGAAAGTATGAGCACCAAGCATGGGCATTTCCATTGTGAATTGCCACAATTGATTGCCTTAGATCAAAAGAGAGAGATTCGATCTCATTGTTTGCATGTGTGTGGTGAACGGTTTGGCACTCCGTCTCTTTGTTCATCTACATTGCATGCACAGTCTTTCAGGAAGACGAGATTTTTTCCACTCACTTTACATGGAATGGGTATGTTCATGTTTTTGTGTTGGAAGTGGTTTCAGGAATTTTCAGCCATGGAGATTCTTGAAGACGGAAGAAGCATGACTCTAGACGAAGTTGAAGCATTGAAGGAGCCACAGAAGACTGTGTTTTTCAGTGCGGCCCAAAGAAGCAAGCGTTGCAGACCTTTATGAAGTTCAAGTACCGCACGACCCACACATCAGAGTGGGCCGGCGAAGAGTCCCTTCCAGACTTCCGGATACTATTGACAATCTCCCTCGACGCCATTCAGTTCGGTACCAATACCTCACTTTGAAAAGGAGAGATGTCACGAGACACATCCAACCCTGTGTGTCCTTGGACAAGCTACAACACGACAAGGGTTCAGTTCAATCAAGTCAGTCTAGAATAGGAAGTGATCTGGCACTTGTGTGTCTCTGTTCGCAGACCGTGCATGTCCAGACACTTAGATTAGATGCATATCCTTTGGTTGCACACAGCATGACCATCAGATTCCAGCCAGATCCCATCAATAGCATTTTTACAGTGCATAGACCTATTTTCCCTATTTTTGACATTTTTCACTTATTATTTTTAAGTGACTTTTGTTGAAAAGTAGGTAGGGCAAATTGAGTAAGTTTGTATATAAGCAAACCTAGACTAGCACTAATTGGTAGAAGAGGTAGCAGGAGCACCTTGCTCAACAAGCAACTTCTCAGCAAGACCCCCCGGGCAGGAGACTTAGCGTTTTCAGCCAAGGACAACCAACGTTTTTCTCCATTGCAGATCAGCCCCAGCGTTTTGCATTGCAGACCAACCCGGCGACAGCAAGACACAGCAGAAGCCTAGCGTTTTTGCAGAAGCACAGAATTCAGCCCTGGCGTTTTTGATTTGCAGACCAACCTCGGCGTTTTGCAGATTACCACGACGGAAACCTCAAGCAACACCAGCGTTTTCAGTTTTCAGCCTTTAGACATCGCAGAAGAACCCCCGAACCTCGCAGATCTCACCTTCCCACAGCAGTTCCTCGCCGCACGGTCAGTTTCCGCAAGGTTTACAGTTTCAGCCCGGAAAACGCAAATTTCAGCATCTGCGTTTTCAGCGCGTCATCGTCGCCATCGACATCGTCTTCGACATAGAGTCAAAATTCAGCAGATAGAAGATTTGCAGATTTCAACCAGTCTCGTCGTCGTCTTCATCGCCGTCGGCAAGTCCAAGCATTGTAGAGATTTGTGCAATCATAAGTAGACTGCTCTCGCCATAGAGAGTGGGGCCTTCGGAGGAGGGTTTTACAACGTCTCTGGTGTCGTATTCTCTTCTCTATCTCTAAGTCTCATACACTTTCACGCACAGTGTCCATCCACTTGTTTGTGATCATTGCACTCTCTCATTAAGAATGGAAGGCTCTCCCTTCCATAAGAACAAAAGGAACTTTGAGCACAGTTCGGAGCACTCATCTTGAGCAAAGTTCAAACATTCATTCCGCTGCACTTAACACTACCCAACTAGTGAGAGAGCAATTAATCGAGTATAAAAAGTACCTTTAAGCTTTACCTCATTCTGATTGATTGGAGGGCGCAACCCAGGACAGTGAAATGACCTCCAAATCCCTCCTACGGGCTAGCTAGAAAACGCAAGTGTACAAGGCTAAATGTCAGCCAAAACCACTATAAGCCCCTCCTTATTGTACACATCCACTTCCAAACTGAAAACTGACAGATAACAAAAAACCCACATCCACAATGGTTCTTCATGACAGAGTTGGTGTAGCACTGACAACGCCCTCTAAATGTACACACGCAAGACGAGACTCCTCTACAGCACAAGCGCAACCCCCTCTAAACATACAAACGCAAGAAGAGAGACTCCTCTACAACAAAAGCACATCCATGAAAATTGGATCAACACCTACTTGCGCTCTTGAATGCAAGCCAAGAAACCTGAGCCAACAACCCTAGGCTATAATACTAGCTCACTTTATTCCAATTAGGAAAACAATAAAAGCGGATCATATGGCTAGAATTTTTCTAGCACAGATCTTTAAGCATCATGGGATGCCCACGTCTATTGTGAGTGATCGAGATCCTCGCATGACAAGAAATTTTTGGCGTGCTTTGTTACACCCTACTGCTCGGATTCCAGTGCCGATTGGCCCGACCAACTCGTGGTGACCTGCCCTTCCCCATTGCGGGTGAAACTCTCGGCTGTCGGCCGTTTCACACTGGCCATACAATGTCCGACCATTTGTAACTTTAAAAAGAGGGTCCCAAAAATTAAACAAAAAAAATCGGAAAGAAACCAACAACTCAAGTTAGCAATTGCCACGTCCTCGTGACAAATACCGAAAGGGGCGCCAAGGTTTGGGCCCAATAATCTTTGGGGTGGAATTCCGCCACTCCGTGTCGCTTGTCGTCTCTCTCTCTCAGTTCAATTGTTATTGAAGTGCTAAAAGTTTGTTCAATCTGTTCTTTTCTGTTGACACGTGGTGCCCGTCTTGTGACAATGGTATCAGAGCATAAGGCGTGTGCTTTTCTGAAAGCATACCGGTCCTACCAAAGAGGAGACAGAGCAAGATGACACTTCCAAAGTTCATTGGAAATTTTATTTGAAAGAATCTTCGTGTCCTAACCCCGGACTTATTAGGCACTCCCACCCTTACTTCATCGCGCATCGGGCGCGCTCCCGTCTTCACCGCTCATCTCTTACAGGACATAAGCCATAAAGATCACTTGCAAGAGAAGGATCCAAGATTTGTTTCGAGCTGCTATTTTTTCTCAGAGGCAATGTCATGCAGATGTTAATAGATACCAAGCCGCACACTCCAAGGACTTGGCAAGCTTTCAAGAAAAATTTTACCCGAAGTTATATGG
The DNA here is from genome assembly GCF_014529385.1 of Adiantum capillus-veneris. Lineage (NCBI taxonomy): Eukaryota > Viridiplantae > Streptophyta > Polypodiopsida > Polypodiales > Pteridaceae > Adiantum > Adiantum capillus-veneris. The sequence continues at coordinate 11,616,418 of NC_140945.1, forward strand.
TTTCTGACATCTTCCTTCGGAGTGCAACTTCTAGTAGAGTGGGGTATCCTGAAATGCTTGCCATGGAAACCCTTGCAGATTATATCTTGAAATTTCTTGACATCTCTCAGTAGGTGTCTCTTTTCGAGCTAAAAACCTTGGAGGTTCGGTGTGATTGCTATGTCTTGGGACTACCATCGCCGCGAGAGGAACAATGTCTGTCCAAGAGCTAATGGACCATGTTGTGGTTGGCTAGAAGGAATCTAACACTTTTTTTTGGTGCAAGTTTCAGGATAGTCGGTCGACTTTTCGAGCTCGGCTGATATCGAGATTGCTTTTTAAGTTTTGAGTTCTGTTTGAGAACTTGTTTGGAAATCCTGTTTGGAATTTGTTTGAAATGGATGGTATCTATTTTGAACCTGTTTTGGTGCCGATTTGATATGTTCGACTCTAGTTTTCATACTGGTTTCATTGATTGTTGATTTTGACTCCCAGGTAGAGTAGTGAGAAATGTTGTTTTGGTATTGTTTGAACCTCGGAACGATGCGGACGGGATGTCAAGGAAGCGTTTCGTTGTATGCTCAAGACAACGCAGACGGGATGTTTGGGAAGCGTTTGGTTGTATGCTTGAAAAATATTGTTGTTGTGACTCCCGGCCCGGACCTGGATGGTTATGCGGGAGGAGTATTAACTTTTAAGAAGTCTGAGCAGTGGGTACTCTCAGCACCTCCAAACGACGCAAGCTACGGTCTGGGGGGCGTTTGGTTGTAAAAGGCCTCTACATCTCCCGGCCCGGTCCTTTTTAGGTTATGCAAGAGGAGTGATGAGGGAGTCGTTGAATATCTCTCGGCCCGGACCTTGTTAGGTTATGCGGAAGGAGTGTTCATCGGCGACTTTATGTTTCTATGTCTTGTAACATGCATATGTGAGCATTTGTGTTGCATTGTGATGTGCCAACTACTAAATATTCCTAATTGGATGAGATTGATTGGGTATGTGATTGTAGTGCATCAAGACACCCGTGACAGATCAGTGCGGTATGGATATGATGGCTAATTTTACTACGCTGGAATATAAAGAGTTCCTATCTGGACGAAAGGAGAAGCCAACTCCTTGATCAAAAGAGCCAAAAGGAGAAGCCAAATCCTTAACCAAAAAAAGAGCAAAATGATTGTCCCTCGAAATGACCCTCGAAAATTTTTGAACTAGCTTGAATGTAATCGTGGACGATTACATTCTTTCAAGAAGGGGAGATGTCACAAATTGGTGACGTGTCAAGCCACTGAAGAACGGAGCCAACCTTCAGATCACGGTGAGGAGCCTAAACCCTAAGAAGAACAAGCAACAGAAGAAGAAGAAGTCCTACCAACTTATGGGACCCTGTCCGATGGGCCCAAGTGACATAAAGGCATATAAATAAAGCAGGACCCACACACACACAGCCCGGTTTTCGCTGACTGCTGACGTGGCAGAACTGGACAGATTTCCACAAAACGCGCTGACAGTGCTGACGTGACAGTTGTACGGATTTTCGCAAAACGCGCTGGCAAATTTTTGGGCATCGCTTTTGGACCAAATGCTTTTGAGTTTGAAGGCTTTTACACTGTAAATTGCTTTTGGGCCTAGGGCCTTTAAATATGCGGCCATGGACTCATTCTCTGGCATGCTTCTTGGAGAAGGTGGAGTACCGGCTTGTACTGTGTTGATGCAATATAAAGAAATACCGAAAGGGACGCCAAGGTTTGGGGCCAATACTCTCTGGGGTGGAATTCCGCCACTCCGAGTCGCGTGTAGTCTCTCTCTCAGTTCAATTGTTATTGAAGTGCTAAAAGTCTATTCAGTCAGTTCTTTTTGGTTGGCACGTGGTGCCCCGTCTTGTGACATATTGCCGGGGTATGTAATTTTAGTGCATCAAGACACTTGTTAGAGATCAGCGTGGTCTGGGTATGATGGCTAGTTTTCCTACACCGGAATATCAAGAGCCCCAATCTGGAACGAGAATATACTCCTTATTAGATGAGATTTTCTGGGAAGCCAACGACCCAGGATATCAAGAGCTCCAATTTGGGATGAGAAAACTGATTGTCCCTCGAATTAACCCTCGGAAATTTTTGAGCTAACTTGAAATGTTTTGCAAATATGCAGTAATTGCGAGCAATTACTTTCTTTCAAGAAGAGGGGGATGTCACAAACTGCTGACGTGTCCAATCTGCAGATCCCGACGAAGGAGCCAAAACCCTTAGAGAAGAAGCAAAAGCAACAGAAGACGTTTTACCAACTTATAAAGACTTGCCGTGTGGCCTAATTTTTAAAGAAATTCCCACCAACATATGGGACCCCGTCCAATGGGCCCAAGTGACAAAAGACATTAAATAAAAGGACCCACACACACACAAATCGTGTGAAGCATGATGACGTGGCAACAGTACAGCGTTCCACGAACTGCGTTGCTGATGTGGCAGCTGTACAGACTTCCGCGAAGTGCATTGTTGACAAGGCAAGCGAACGAATTTTTGCAATTCACGCTGATAGCTTTTTGGGTGCCACCTTTGAGCTAGATGCATTTAGAACTTGAAGCTTTTCATGTAACTGCTTTTCATGGCCAAGGGCCTTTAAATATGTGCAGAGGACTCATACTCTGGCACTCTTCCTAGTGAAGGTGCAAAGTGCGAGTATCAGCATTGTAAAGAGTTCAGGCAATATAAAGAAATACCGAAAGGGGCGCCAGCGTTTGGGGCTAGTGCTCGCTTGGGGTATAATTCCCGTCTCATGTATGATTAGTTTGTTGGAGAACTTGAAACCGAGCTAGCCACAAGACAAACTCAAAAAGTTGTACCACTCAATGGTGCTCTTCCGGTCAACATCCAAAGGTACCATGGCAAGGAAGATTTTCAATTCATGGAGTTAGGACATAGCGACACTCTTTTGGGCATGCCTTGGCACGACCAGTGTCACGGGGACGTGGCAACTGTTAACTATGTCACGAGGACATGGCAACTGCTAACTTTAGTTGTTGGTTTCTTTCCAAGGGGTTTTGTTTTATTTTTGAGACCCTCTTCTTGAAGTAGCAAACGGTCGGACATTGCATGGCCAATGTGAACGGTAGTTTCACCCGCAGATGGGTAGTGGTCGGCACTGGAATTCATATGGTAAGAGGATGTCTAGGCTCAGAGCAAGATCATATAGGTCCCTCTGTCGCACTTAGCAAGTTGGTGGATACTAGGAAGTGAACTCAATAAAGGCCTAAAGTCAAGGTGTGACTACCAACTGAAAGTATCCGATAGTTGGGCCACATTGCATTTTTGGATGCGGTCCCAATGAGGATAGATGGTCAGAAGACCAGTGGGAGCCCAACGGAAGCATCTCCTAAAATTTAGGGAACTGCTATTTTCGGCCGAGAAATGTGTTCGCGTCATTACCTCCGGTATGACTAGGGGAACATTTTACAACTTTGCCGCGAAGTCAATTGGGCAATCGGTTGAGATACCGAAACGGGAAAATGCTTGTAAATGCGCCAAGTGTCATTTTCTCATGGAATTTCCTCATGCAGAAAAATGGACGCTGACTTTTAAGCTGGGAGAGGCCTTCTTTTGCATCTGTCATCAGGTTAAGAGCTATGGAGTGCTTCCTTTCCCTCTTATGTACAATACGGTGCCAGGAGTGATGCCCTGCACGCTACGCACTGCCCTCTCTCTCCCCTACGAGCAGTATGTTACGCCCCACTAGTGGGCTTTTCATTTGACCAATGTACAGTTATGTGGGTTCATGCGCGATTGCCGAGGCAAGAGCCTCTACAAATACTGGACTAGCTAGCGGCTAATCCCCCGCAAGTACAGGTGAATTCGGAGAGGTTTCACGCCAGAAATCTCGTCCGATTCAAAGGGCAAGTAGCCATATAGGTGCAGGAGCTCAAGGTCTTGCTACAGATGCGACCGGCACGCGAAACGGAGCCCAAAACAGGGAATTACAGCCTGCTGTGTATTTTTGCAGGTTTAGGGTTTCGGCCCTAAACGGACCCTAATACCCCCAGGAGGTTCGGGGACGCAAGGGGACCGCTGTACAGGTGAACTGGCGCATTTTCGGGGCAGAAAACAGAGAATTCAGCGTGCTGCAGATTCTCGCAAGGTTTTGCAAAGTGTCCATATGCATCGGGAAAGTCACCTATTGTGTGGGGATACTGACTGTGAAGCGTCCTAGTACAGTTATGCTGCCGAAATCGGGCCAGAACAAGTGTTTCTTAGCCTAGATTGTGCAGGGTAGCTTGTAGGAGAACACAGGTTTTATTCCCTCTGTTAAAGAATAAAGAAATACCGAAAGGGGCGCCAATTTTGGGGCCTACAAGTTGTCGGCGTCTGCTCGGAGAATTCTAGCTCCCGAGCCGTGTGTGTACTTAGGTGTTAATCCTCGTTACAGGTTACCTTTGCAAAGTGCTCTGTGTGTGTGTGTCTAAAGTAAAGAATTTCGGGTGAAAGCCAACGTCTACCGCCCTACGGGCCGGTTTCAACCAGAACAACGCTACCATCTGTATCCAAAACCGTACCATCACCTTGGTGCAAAAGGACAAGCCAATCGTCCTTCGAGTTTGGCTAACTAAGACAAACCCCGAATGATTTTAGTTTTGCTTTGTATTAAGATACTTTGGACTTTGTTTGAAAATATTGTTTGAAATTTGTTTGAAATAGAATTTCTTTGTTTTGAACTTATCTTTGTGTCGATTGAGATTACTTGATTTTGGTTTTGATGTTGGTTGCTATTGTATTTTGGCCGGTGAATAACTCATTGCTCAAACATTGGTCTAAGAATATTCCTCGAAAAAATTGTGATCTGGATAACTCATGGTTCAAGGTCTTGATCTTGGGAGGAGTATTATGAAACTCTTAGTCCGAAACCTCGGTTCTTGGGGGGAGCATTCATGGGCAAGAGTGGCCTTTGAAACCTCGGTTCTTAGAGAAAGTATTCATCAGCAAGTTTATTTCTTTATGTCCTATACTTGCATCTGTAATCATTGTGTTGCATTGTGATGTGCCAACCATATCTACTTCATATTGGGTGAGATTGGCTGGGTATGTGATATTGGTGCATCAAGACACCCCTTTAAAGATCAACATAGTCTGGGTGTGATGACTAACATTGCTACACTAGAATATCAAGAGCTCCGATAAAACTGACTAACCCTAAGATTTATCAGCTCATTGGATTGAGTTTTTGCAAGGTCTAATTGCAGACAATTACTCTTGTTTCAAGAAGGGGGTGAATCACAATTTGGTAATGTGGCAATCACTAAAGACTTGACCAACTTGTAGATCTTGGCCGAGGGGCCTAAACCCTAACAAAAGAAAACGACCATACCAACTTGCTAAAGATGGCAGAGAGACCTAAAATCCAAAGAGGGTTAGGATTAAAAATCTTAACCTTACCCAATTTACAAGAATTGATAGCGAGGCCATAAACCCTAAAAACAACCAGCGGAAGACAAATTGCATAAACATGATGATATGGCAGGACTATACGGACCAGCCCACAATACGTGAAAGCAACTGATAACATGGCACTTTGTCAAACCAACCCATTGGGCGCTTGCTTTTCGACTAGATGCTTTTAGAGCAATTGCTTTTCATGTACCTGCTTTTGGATAGGCCAATGACCTTTAAATATATTGTGTGGGATCTCTCTCTCCCTTGCATTCTACCACGTGGAGAAGCAAAGCAGAGTTCCTAGAGCTTCTACCTTGTTGAGCAATAGAAAGCAATACCGAAAGGGGCACCAAGGCCAGTGCCGTCTGGGAGTGAAGCTCCGCTATTCCGTGTCTTGTGTGGATTCTCTCTCTCTTTCAGTTCGATTGTATTGTAGTGCTAAAAGTCTATTCCAATTTGTTCTTTCTGTTGGCACGTTGTGTCGTCCCATTACAAGACAAAGTTCAGGAGATGGGTAGGAAGAAGATAAAGAAAACGTGAGATGGAAAGTGTGGGTACAAGCCCCACCGGGAATCCATGCTAGCAAGAGGATACAAACTTGCACACAATGATGCCGCAAGGGACGCCCCTCTCTACCATATATAGAGAGTACATGGGAGGGATTAAAGACTTTTTCAATCCCATTATGTAGTCAAATCCGTCTCCAATAATGCCAAAATCCCCAAAGAACAAAACCTTAAAAACATTAGAAGTTCTCTCCCTACATGGAACACACACAATATGACCCACAAAATAGACTCCCTTAAGCAAACCAAGTCTATTCATGATGAAGAGTTCCTAAAGTTCCTTCAAAAAGAGATTCTAGTTCTTCCAGTGATTCCATGAATCAAAAGCTTGACTCTTCTATCGAGACTTGCCCCAGCTTCCTTCATAGAGCCTAGAGGACCTATCCAATCTCTTGGTTCGGACCATTGTAAGTGCTCAATCAACTAGCATCAATTCGTAACAAGCTTTACAGCTAGACTTTCTTCGAAAGCTAAAGGAGCACAAATAGCCCAATTTATTATTCTTGTAATTGTTAAGAATCTTAGAAATTCCAATTGCAACGTAATCAATATATATGCCTATTGCAACAAAATCAATATATATATACCTAGATGAATCCAGGATAAGCCTAGATTCACCCTTGAAGGAAAGTGCAAGGTATAGACCCATGGTAGTCACCCACAAGACAATATAACCATCAGCTCCATCATGCATAGTATTGACTAAATACCACGACATCCCCACATTCTTGCAAAGAGACCAACCAGGTAAGTGTAGGAAAGCTTGAAAATTTTTAATCTTTGAATTCAGCGTATTGATACCTTGCTATCCCACAGAAGATAATGTTGGCTCTCAATTATGCATGGTGTGTTTTAAGATGGCATGGATATATCCTATATGAGCACCACTCAAAAATGAGAACTCCCATGAGACCTCTCTCTCAAAGCCAAACTCTGAGCTCTCACCTCCTGTGTTAGTTGCTCGCACATAATATCATGGTATGACACTTGAAACATGATTTTGCAAACCATAAATGTTAAGCATCCTCTAATCAGAAGCTAGTAGAAAAACATCCCACAAGTACACGCTTGTAATACCAACATTACTATTGGTCTGAGAAATTTGTATCCTAAATGTCAATGTGTCAAAATTTCCACTTCGGTGATATATATCACCAATGATGACACTATGAACATTAATGGCCTATTAATCATTCACATGTGTAGTAACATGTGAGATTAATGCAATACCTCAATTGTTAACAATCCCAAAGATACAATGGTTATGATGACAAAGCATACCTTGGCTAGGTTTGTCTTCTTGTTGAGACTCCTCCTCTAGGTGAGTGCGTTTTGTATCTTGCACAGCGAAGCGAGCCAAAATCTGCTGAGCCCTCTGCTTGGCCAATTCAACATCAAGAGTGTTTGGTCCAGCGTCATCAAACTTGTGCCTGCTTCTTGCTTCTGGCATGGGGCTGTGGCTGCCTGTAAATCAAAAAAAAAGGAATGAGGGCACCAGCAAGGCACAATGAACACAAACACTTGAGCAGCTCAGAGGTTCCAAACATTCAAGTAAAATTGCAATAAAAATGCCTCATAGAGGTTGCAAAGTAGGCAGAAAATGTGATTTCTTAAATCTGCATTGTGAATGAAACACACTTCTTTCACAAAAAACAGATTGTGCAGAATCAAATCAGCCATGAAAGTGCTCTCCAGTAACAAGGGTTGGATCGGATAAAGAAACCGAGCATCACGCTAAAAGTAAATGCTAAAAGGCTTTTCCTACTTGTTTTGTCATCCTGTCTATTGCTGTCATCTCTCGCTAAGTCAGGAGCTTCGGCGTTGATGCGAGCCGCGATCTGCAGAGCCTTCTGCCTGGCTCTTTCGAAGTCGCTGGGAGGAGGAGGTACTCGGTTGTAAGAGATGTTGGGTCCACTGTCATCAAACTTGCGCTTGTTTCTGGTGTCTGTCATGGCTATACACGCTTCCTTCAGCGAGCACACTATCCCTGTATACGCATCGCGCTGATGAAGAACCCTAACATTATATACTCCTCCACCGTATGTTAAATACTACTCAGAAAGCACGACTTTTATTGCATAGGTGCAAATGTTTGGTTATAAATTTTTACAGCCTAGTCTTGCTTTGTATGCTATACCTGGAACCTAACAGGACATACGTAGATTGACATCAAGCATCTAACACTGAAATAAACAAAGTACAAAGCACATTGATGAGTTTTTGAAAAAGAATTGCGTATATGATGATTGATTACCTCTAAAGCTGTCTAAAAATGGTCCAATTTCACGACATTGACGAACTTTTAAAAAAAGAATTGCATGTGTATTTATTACTCTAAATCAAGCGTAGTCAATTTCTCTTATTTCTCGTAGAGCCTAAGAGACAAATGAAATGAAATGTTATATTAACATCTTCAAAAGGCCAAAATGACCTATGAGACCAATCTGTTACATAATAGTGAATATGATACCATGTCTAGGTACAAAAGAACTAGAACTAAAATACTACTACTACTACTTTTAGAATCCATCCTCATATGCACTCTGGATGTCGAGAGAGTATGGCTCGAATCCTCTGTTGTAGTCCCCGTCGAGGTTGTGTAACCCCTCTCCTCAATCGTGGCCGTCTGGATCTCCGTAGCTCTAGTGCTCGGTCTATGAGAGTGTCGGTAGTGGTTGAATGAGTGTGCACCGAGCCCTGCAATGGCTTCTCCTCTGGCTGTCCCATATTTAGTGAAAAGAAATATGTAAGCGGTCTTTGGGACTGTCTCTCTAGAGCTCTCCCCAGTCAAGTGTCTTTATATATGTGTAACTCAAGTAGATATAGCCCAAGACATCTCTGATCCTCATAATTCATGACCCTAGAGAAAGGACCGAAACCCTCTCTCAATAAGCAATGGTGGAAACGGCCCCGAATCTCATAGTACACTATGCAATGACATATGTAATGTAGCTCTGTCTCTGGCTTTAGCAGGCATAAGCAGCATATCCTACTATCTACTGGTATCCCTCTGAATCTACTAGTCTCGATCTCCAACTAATGTGAGAATGTGTGTATCTGACCAATGGCACACCGCAAACCATGAGACATATGTGTGTCCATGTAGTTTGGTCGAATCACAAACCCATCTCCTATGAGGTGGAGAAGATGCTCTCTATAGAAAGCCATCTTCGTGCCCAACTCCTACGGCGGCTCTATCCATGTTTTCCTGGTGTCCAGGTGGATCAGGTCGTGACGAATGAGTCTAGTAATCTCCACTCGTGTAAGAGACATCGGTGCCTAAAGATAGTATTGGAAAGGGGGCAGCTTGTCCATGGTGAAGCCATGCGTCTAGAACCATGATGTCATATGTGCAAACCAGCATGAAGTGTCCCCCTGAAGAGCTAACTGTTTGGAAGACTCAAGGCCTAGTCTAGCATATATGTCTCGAGTAGTATCCCACAAGTTGTACACAAAGGAGACTGATCTAGTAAGAGCCTCAATCTCCATAGGAGGGGCATCTAGGTCTGCTTGAATGATAGTGTGGGGTACGGAGGCCTCAGCTATGATTAGTTGACAGATAATAGATACCAAGGGCCTCTCCATATGTCTCCAACCATCCTGGCCTACAAAAGGTCCCCATATATGCACCCCATACAGCATAGCTAAGGCTACTAAAGTATCAAAGAGCCATAACTTTGTCCGAGGTTCCTGGAACTAAACCTTCAAACACATCCTCTCCGAGCCTCCCAAGGCCACAAAAGCTCTAGTCAGTCTAGTATGTTGCTCTCCCAAAAGAAAACCTCGGCCCAGTGAAGACAACCCCCAAGGTAAGTGTATGCATCTATATACTCTACAATCTCCTACAATGTGTGAAAGTCAGTGTTGATCTCCTGATCCATTGTGGTGTGGTGTTAAACACCATAACCTTGGTAAAACAAGGTTTAGAGACAATCCACTATCCTCTGCAAAGTGTGTAATGCATCCAACTATCAATGCATACCCTCCGGTGAGACAGAGATCAACACAATATCATCAGCATATAACAACAATGGGATCTACGTCCCTGCCAACTGGGCACCTCTATCACCCTCTCTATCGATGTAATCAGACACCTCATCAACATACATACCAAATAGAGTAGGAGACAATGGGCAACTCTGTTTCACCCCAATGGTGGAGTGTGTGTGTGTGTGTGTGTGTGTGTGTGTGCGTGTGTGCGTGCGTGCGTGCGTGCGTGTGCGCGCGCGCGTGTGTGTGTGTGTGTGTGTGTGTGTGTGTGTGTGTGTGTGTGTGTGTGTGTGTGTGTGTGTGTGTGTGTGTGTGTGAGTGAGAAAGAGAGAGAGAGAGAGAGAGAGAGTGATACGTGTTGTCACAATCGCAGGGAGCAAGGAGTCTTGGCTATTGATCACAGAATCTAATGCAAAACATATTTGAGGAGGAAAATTTTGGGATATGGGGTTGTCCTCGTGCTACAGAATGGTTATGCAAAGGAGAACATTAGGCTGCAATATATAAGATGCATTTCCAAACAAGGACATACGCATAGATTCACATCAACCACTTGGGAATAAGTAAACATGTACAGAGTGCATTGAGTACTCTAATGCATAACTTGAATTGTCGAACTGTGAGAAAAGAAGTGTGTGTCTATTTGATATATAGATTCAATGATCAAGATTGAGCATGCATAGTGAGGATAACATGTGGCTAAACTAAACTTAAGGAAGCATTGACAAACTCAAAAAATACAGAAAGCATCAACATACTAAAAATTGAGTTGCACTACCAACCTTAAAGTCGTGTACAGGTGTCATCCAATTGTGCAAGCTGGAGGACAATGTTTGAATCAAGGTACATAAAAGCAATGTAACTAGTTAAACATTTTCTCTTGCAGTTAGGCACAAAGTGAAAATGCTAAATATACAGTGCATGTCATGCAAAAGTGCCATACAAAAGTATGGTGGAGAGTTGGCATTGTGGTCTCTCCAAATTTTATAAGAAACAGAATTTGTGCCCTGCCCCATAGGATTTATGTGTTGGGCCAAGCAAACGCATAGACACGGGGAATCAAATACAGATAATGGACCTTGCAATGTTGTCGAGTTGTTATCATGGTTGTGTAGTCAAAATGTTCACTATTGTGAATATATATCCTTTCAGTCACACACAAAACACAAGTTAACACAAATACAAAAGATGTAGGATATAGATGCCTTTTGTTCACCCATGTCTTAATTTCCCCCATCGCATGCATGTAGCCCCAAACAGCTTAAAGCCTGTGCTTCATGAGCCCAAGCCACCCCTTATCCAGCTGCCACAAGAGCCCTCGATGTTGCTCCTCTACCCACTTGCTCTTGCCCTAGCAATTTATCTTCGTTGTGTGTTGCAACTAGCTTCAGCCACCAGAGGAGTAGACGTTCAATCCCAAGGCACTCTATTGTGAATATATATCCTTTTTGTCACACACAAAAACAGGAGTTAACACAAATACAAAAGATGCACTATATAGATGCCTTTTGTCCACCCATCATGTCCCAATTTCCCCTATTGGATGCATGTAGCCCCAAACAGCTTAAAACCCCTGCTTTGTGAGCCCAAGACACCCCTTATCCAACTACCACAAGAGCCTTCGATGTTGCTTAGCCTCTGCCCATTGGCTCTCGCCCTAGCGATTAATCTTCACAGTGCATTGCAACCAGCTTCAGCCATTAGAAGAGATGACATTCAATCCCAAGGCACTCCACCTTGCCTTGCTCAGAAGCATGATTAGTGACACCCTAGTAGTGTAGGCAATACTTCTTCTATCCGTTATGCATGAGCATGGGAAAGGCCACACCCTCCTTCATGAGAGTTGCGGTTATCAACAATCGACAGACTCTGCCATTACCATCTATGAAAGGATGAGCAATGATCATCCCATAAAAGAGCATGGCCACACACTCAATAACATGTTCAATGCTCGACTTCAGTGAGGATGCATACCTAGACATTTCCTTCTTAGATGCTTGTGCAATGTCACGTGCATCCAAAAAACACAATGTACCAGAGGTGGTGGAGGCAAGGTGGGCCCTATAGACACCAGCAGCGACTGGTAAGGGGATCCCACAAACGTCAGTGGCATCATTCAATAGAATCGAGTGTGTCTTACATAGGACAACGGAATTGAGTCGGCTTCTTGTACGTCCGGATGAGGATATTTAGCATAGGGCTTTCATATGTTGCACCAGTTGCTGCTTATTGGTAGCCAGATCGTTATAGAAATTGGGTGTGTTGCTTTTGATTCTGGCTTGCCACTAGTTTAAGGTGCGAATAGAGTTTGACACAAATCGTTTATAGCAGTGCTGAAAAGGTGCGAATAGAGTTTGGCACAAATCGTTTATAGCAGTGCTGAAAAGCTGAGCTGAAAAGCGTTCTAAAAATTGTTTATAGCAGCGTTGAAAAGCAGTTGAGTACTTCGTTATCAAGATTGTTGATAGAGATCTTGATTCTATGGTCAAGGTTGAGCATTGAAGCTCGTTTGTCACCATTGACAAGTTTGTTGGATTTAAACATAGACCCAGTGATCATATGTCTGGATTCCCAACACTCATGTAGCCAAAATTCAATGTTGAGGCCGTTTGCAACTACTGATCAAGTTGAGACATGTCATGCTTTTAATTAGAAGGGGTGATATTGAAATGATAATTGCAAGTGGCCAAACCATGAGAAATTTGTTCAGATGCCAACTTCAGGGGTTTCAGCATCATCTAACGTCTCAACTAGTAATCGAGTATGAGTGGTGCAGATCGTTTATAGTAGCGTTGAAAAGCTGAATTGAAAAGCATTTTGAAAATCATTCACAAAAAGAGAAATCCAGAGATGCGTAAGAAAAAGATTCTTGAGTACTTCATTATCACGACTGTTGATAGAGATCTTGATTCTATGGTAAGGAATGAGCCAAGTGGCTCAATACCCTGGCCTTATTTGAGAAAAGGAGCTTTGGCTCACCAAATAAATACCCCTGTAATTTGTGGAAATTCCCAAAATACCCCTCAAACATGAAAAATTCTCAATGTACCCCTCATATTTGGCCAAAATTTCCCAAAACGCCCTTCAATTTTGCCAAAATTCCCAAAATACCCCTAGTTATCCTCACAAACATCTCTAAAAACTTCTTTTTTGGCAACTCTTCATAGGAAAATTTGTTCTCCTCAATAGAAGATGATAGAAGTAGGATTTCAGAGGAGTATTGAGGTCTCTTAACATGAAATTGTTCATCATGTTTGAACATAGACGCCTCTTTTTGTGAGCTCATTGGTGAATAAGTTTATCTTAGATGCTAAAAGTTACATCTCCATTGTCATACATTCCAAAATGATGCAAGGGTATTTTGGGAATTTCCATAAATTACAGGGGTATTTTGGTATTTTTCCCAATTTTTATTGCAATTTGAGCACCAATGCAGAGGTGCAAATGAGTGCGAATCCCAACCATTGATCTTGGTCACAACAGCTCTTTTGTGGTTGTTTGCATAAATATGCCATGCATACAATATGTTGATTAACAATTGTCTCAAGAGTTGGGGTGAGTGAGGCCCATTGGTTGGTAGAGGGCTTTTGGATAATTATGGTGGCAATGCAATGGTGTACACGCTTGGTGCATAGAGGCATAAATCTACAAACCTCTTATGGCCTTGTGCTTTCTAGGATAAAAGAAGAGAATAATCGCAATGCTAGAGAGAGAGAGAGAGAGAGAGAGAGAGAGAGAGAGAGATTAGAGAAAAGTGTAGAAAGAGGGAGTTGACACATTTCTAAGATCCAAGAAAGCGTTTATTAATTCACCCCCAATAAAAACTTTATATCTTGAAATGGATACTAGTGAATAAATGACCGGTATTCAACACTTCTTAACTTTATATAAAAAGTGTTGAAGATAGGGGTTGTTTCCAATGTAGGCAAACTTAGATCATGAAGATGGCTATCACAGACAAACAATACCACTAAACTAAATATTTTGGAAGTACACAAAATTACATAATTTGCACAACAAACCAAACCCAACATGTCCAAGTACAGTGAGCCCCATGAGACAAGTATCATGCCAAATTGTCCACAAGCCATGTCCCTAATCCATTGACGAGGTTTGTCACAATAAGAACGGTGTTGACAATCCTTGAAAACCAATCCATAGGCATAACACTACACTTTACATGAATCCTTACAAAAGAAAATAGAGATTTGGAAGTCAAATTTTTGCTTTCATTTGTCATACCTTTTTAGCAAATGGCTAACAAGTGATCATGAATGCATTCATCCTTGTTAAACATAGACGCTTTGATCCATGAAACTGGCTCCTTAGCCCAGCGTACCACTCCAACAAAATGATGAATTGATGCATCATGTGATGGATGAATAAAAAGTTCAACAGTGTACTTCACAAGCTTTCATCATCCATGATAACCACTCCTCTCTAGTTTTTGTTGGGGTAAAGGCAGTGTGCCTCTTACCCCAGTCCGACATGCCGTAGGTGTCTGATCGCCCATCACTTGTACACACCTTATTCTTTACTAGATAGAAGAATAAGGGGCTCTCTCACAAACATTGTGGTGAGCTGCTCCACCCACATCAAGTGCTCTCTCTCTCTCTCTCTCTCTCTCTCTCTCTCTCTCTCTCTCTCTCTCTCTCTCTCTCTCTCTCTCTCTCTCTCTCTCTCTCTCTCTCTCTCTCTCTCTCTCTCTGTGCACATCCATCACATTCCCGCACTCACGATTGGTATTAGAGCTACGGTTTGGTGATGGCAGGGAGCATGGCGGTGTTGAGAGCTTCAAGGCAATAGCTTGCTCGCTCTCGGTGGTGGAAAGATTAAGCAAGCTTGGAAGCTTTACGATATAAATGGGAGCTTTTGAGCTCAGCTGAGAGTGACGTACGCTTGTGTGGAAGCTCAAAAGACAATGTGGAAGATAGTGTTTAGGTGAAGGTGATGCCCCAAAAACAGTGCGCACAACAGCACTTGTTTCAAACTCATTTTTCTCCTTGTATATTGCAAATCTAAAAAATTTCTTGAGGTGCCCCTCTATTTTGATGTGCTCTACAAATTTGGACAAGAAACTTTTGAAAATTCCTCACCGTTTTGGTGATATTCAGCTTAGACTGACTATATACAAAAAATTTCATGTTTTTTATTTTCGCGTAGTGTGCCAGTTTGATGCACTTTTTGAAGGCATGGCAAGTGCTCGAAGTTAGGTGCATCAATTTTGAGATGAAGATGCAAATTTAGCATGTGCAAAGCTTGAGGTTTGAGGTTTATTAGTAGACAGGTAAAGAATCACGGAGACGTTTACACACCATCGAAGTGGTCCCTTGAGAGACGTGGTTTTTTGAGCACACGTGGCTCTTCTTTCACACGTTTTCACAAGACACTTTGTCAATGATTTTGTGCTTTGATTTGTGGTATTTCTGGATGGATTTGTATATGGTTCTGGCACATGGTTGATGCCCATTGTACATGAATTTTGGCGAGCACTTTTGAGTGTCTGTGAGCTCTCTTGAGAGCATTGTTTTTGCATTGATCATTTTTTTGGATTGCACTTCTTTTGGTGCTTCTTTATGTGCGGACACTCCATCAATGTATGTTGAGTGTGGATTGCCATTGTATGCACATTGTGGAGCCATTTTGGCATTACTCTCTGGCATTGAGTAGTGGTTTTGGTTTATGGTTTTGAGTCCTCTTTCAAAGACTATAGTGGTAGAGGTTTTTGACGTCATTGCTTTAAACGCATGAGGTAGCAGCGTAGATGTATGCATGATGTAGAGATGGTTTTGATGACACAGATTAGAGAGCTCACTTTGTATGAATAAAAAGTTCAATAGTGTACTTCACAAGCTTTCATCATCCATGATAACCACTCCTCTCTAGTTTTTGTTGGGGTAAAGGCAGTGTGCCTCTTACCCCTGTCCGACATGCCATAGGTGTTTGATCGCCCATCACTTGTACACACCTTATTCTTTACTAGATAGAAGAATAAGGGGCTCTCTCACACACATTGTGGTGAGCTGCTCCACCCACATCAAGTGCTCTCTCTCTCTCTCTCTCTCTCTCTCTCTCTCTCTCTCTCTCTCTCTCTCTCTCTCTCTCTCTCTCTCTCTCTCTCTCTCTCTCTTTTTGCACATCCATCACATTCCCGCACTCACGATTGGTATTAGAGCTACGGTTTGGCGATGGTAGGGAGCATGGCGGTGTTGAGAGCTTCAAGGCAATAGCTTGCTCGCTCTCGGTGGTGGAAAGATTAAGCAAGCTTGGAAGCTTTGCAAGAATAAAATGGGAGCTTTTGAGCTCAGCTGAGAGTGACGTACGCTTGTGTGGAAGCTCAAAAGACAATGTGGAAGATAGTGTTTAGGTGAAGGTGATGCCCCAAAAACTGTGCACACAACAGCACTTGTTTCAAACTCATTTTTCTCCTTATATATTGCAAATCTAAAAAATTTCTTGAGGTGCCCCTCTATTTTGATGTGCTCTACAAATTTGGACAAGAAACTTTTGAAAATTCCTCACCGTTTTGGTGATATTCAGCTTAGACTTACTATATACAAAAAATTTCATGTTTTTTATTTTCGCGTAGTGTGCCAGTTTGATGCACTTTTTGAAGGCATGGCAAGTGCTCAAAGTTAGGTGCATCAATTTTTAGCTGAAGATGCAAATTTAGCATGTGCAAAGCTTGAGGTTTGAGGTTTATTAGTAGACAGGTAAAGAATCACGGAGACGTTTACACACCATCGAAGTGGTCCCTTGAGAGACGTGGTTTTTCGAGCACACGTGGATCTTCTTTCACACGTTTTCATAGGACACTTTGGCAATGATTTTGTGCTTTGATTTGTGGTATTTCTGGATGGATTTGTATATGGTTCTGGCACATGGTTGATGCCCATTGTACATGAATTTTGGCGAGCACTTTTGAGTGTCTGTGAGCTCTCTTGAGAGCATTGTTTTTGCATTGATCATTTTTTTGGATTGCACTTCTTTAGGTGCTTCTTTATGTGCGGACACTCCATCAATGTATGTTGAGTGTGGATTGCCATTGTATGCACATTGTGGAGCCATTTTGGCATTACTCTCTGGCATTGAGTAGTGGTGTTGGTTTATGGTTTTGAGTCCTCTTTCAAAGATTATAGTGGTAGAGGTTTATGACATCATTGCTTTAAACACATGAGGTAGCAGCGTAGATGTATGCATGATGTAGAGATGGTTTTGATGACACATATTAGAGAGCTCGCTTTGTATGCTACCTCTAGTGTTCCTCTTGCTTTTATGTATGATGGAGATGCCATTTGCTCTTGATGGCTACTAGATGAGTATGCAACATTCCATGTCACATCATGTCGTGAGTGGTTTATCACTTTTGCTAGTGGGAGCCTTGGTTGTGTGCATCTACCTGACGGATCAACATATGACATAGAGGGTGCAAGAGATGTATGTTTGTTATTAACCATTGGTGCATCTTATATGCTACAACATGTGTGTTATGTTCCTAAGATCGCACAGAGTTTGATCTTGGTGAGACAATGGATGTCAAGTATTGCTTAGAGAGAAGTTCTTTGAGATGCATTGAGGTTCGCTAGTCATTTGCGAGAGGAGCCAGGATTGGCTTGGTTCACTCTATGCATGTATCTGAGGTATGAGAAGGCATAGAGACAAGACATATATCTTTCGTGGATGAACTCTAGAGTGTTGTGCACAACATTCCTGTAGATGCAGAGTTAGAGCGGTTGTACTCTAGCGATACACAACGGATGGATCCTCTTAGGAGATAAATGCCTCCTACACAGAGGTGAGTGATATGGAGTTCTTTGACGTGCTCATGATAGAGGTTGATATGGTGATGCAAGGACATATGGAAACAGTCTCCACGGACGACGAGAGAGTGATAAATACCCTAGAGTCAAGATTGACGCGTCCATACATGACTAGTTCCGGTGGTGATATAGTGAGGGTTGAGACAACTACTATGGAAAAATTGGTACCTTCGGGACTCTCATGTATGACCTCTTAGTGTCAAGGCTTGATATAACAGCTGTAGTGAAAGCATTTGCAGTTGGGATTGTCAATCGAGCAATGAATGACACTAGCATGATGCATCATGGAGCAATGCAGATCATTACAGGATACTTGCAGGGCATGCATGCTAATTCTAGGATGGATATACGCTTTCTCACATTGCTAGAGCCTATACAGTGGCATGCATCGACTTCGAGAGAGTCAGTGGACACAGGTTGAGATGAGATTTCTCCCTATACCTCTTTGTACATACTACTAGGTCCTATAGTAGTACCACTTATTGACACGTTCGCCTTTAAGTGAGAAATTGTTGGGGTAAAGGCGGTTTGCCTCTTACCTCGATCCGACGTGCCATAGGTGTTTGATTGCCCATCATTTGTACACACCTTATTCTTTACTAGATAAAAGAATAAGGGGATCTCTCACACACATTGTGGTGAGATGCTCCACCCACATCATGTGCTCTCTCTCTCTCTCTCTCCGCACACGCACGAGAGAGAGAGAGAGAGAGAGAGAGAGAGAGAGAGAGAGAGAGAGAGAGAGATGTAGAGAGAGTGAGAGGGATATAGAGAGATAGGTAGAGAGAGAGAGAGAGAGAGAGAGATTGAGGAGTGAGAGATAGAGAGAAATAGAGATAGGGAGAGGTAGCGGGCAGCAAAAGGGAAGTGAGAAAGAGGATATATATGTAGAGAGAGAGAGGGAGAGAGAGGAAAAAAAGCTCGCTCCAAAAAGACAAAAACTCTTTTTGGAGCGATTTTTTTTTTAATTATTTGGTCAATTGAGCAATATCTAAAAAAACCTCACTCCAAAGCTCCCTCAAAAAGGTCCTTTCATTCCAATCCCCCAAAATGGCCTTTTTGTGACTGACTATGTGTTGAAGATTAAGGACATATGTAGATCCCTTGCATCTCAAGACCTCTATTAATATTTGTGAAATATTCTAAGTTCTATAGACCTTGGGTCTTTGATGACTAAGGAGAGAAGAACGTTAGTGAAAATTCATCTTCATTGGGTACACGTAATTGTGAACAAGCCTTCTACAATCCCAAAGGTAGAGGTAGAGGACGTGGACGTGGACGTGGTTGTGGAAGCCAAAATCATATCAATGAGTCGATGATTGATAATCAAAGGCAAAATATATGTGTAGAGGAAATTTCCTAAGTAGAAAGAGTCAAACATGTTGACAAACCTTTCACAGAAGCTATGTGGAGAATAATGGTAAGGGATGTTGGACAAGTACTAATAGGGGTGTAGACAAACCAAAAAGATTGCTTGTTATGAAACTTATGATGAACATTATGTCTGCAAATGTATCATGATGCGGTGATCATGTATGGTATGTGCATTTGGGTGCCTCAAACCATGTGACCAGCCATGGTGAATGGTTTAGGGACTTGCAAATTCTCGAGAATGGTACTGGCTATGATAAGATCAAGGATAATACAACGCATCCTATTGTACATACAAGGATTGTGTCATTATCTTTAATAGATGGCAAGGTGAAGTACTTGGCTGATGTATTGCATGTGCCCAATATTATAAAATACTTGATGTTAGTTGGGCAAATTGTTGAGCAACTTTTGCAAGTTAAGTTCAATTTTGATGGTATGTATGTAGAAAGATGTAAGAAGAATGGAAGGCTCATTGCACACGATAAAAAGGTGGGTAGAATGTTCACTATTGATGTAGATTTACATAAGATGAGGGATACCCTGTTTTTGCAAGGGTCAGGAGTCGTTGTCGAGATAGAAATTTGGTTAAGCATATTGGACATGCAAAGGTATAAAGGCTGAAAACTATGCAAAGTCGGGATCTTGTGACACGTTTGCTAGTGTTTAAAATGTCTAAAATGCATAGGTGTTGTGAGGATTTTCAATTTGGGAAATAAGCAAAGGGGTCATTTCCTCATGAAAAACAGCTAAGAAAAACTGTGTTTGAGATAGGGTATTCTAATGTGCGAGGTCCTCTGAACATTGATTCTATGGGTGGATGTAGTTTTTTATATGTTACCTTCATTGATGACCATACAAGGCAGGTATGGGTATCATGAAAGAGAAAAGCAAGGTGTTACTCACTTTTCAACTCTAACAATCTTTGGCTTATCTCTATTTGTAATTCTATTATTTACCTTGTATATTCCTTGTATTTTTGGGTCTTTCCTTGATTTCATTGCAGGGAATCTCTCTAGATTTTATCCATTTCCTCTACCTCTGCCTCTATCTATGCATGCAACACTCCTCCCTTATCCCACCTTCCCCCCCAACCGTCCTCGGTTCATTTCTCTTGGGAGAGAGCACGCTTGACACACACACACACACACAAAACTATGGTATTCCCCCCCCCCCCCCCCCCCCCCCCCCCCCCCCTCCTCCCCCACCACCACCACCACCACTTTGATCTAGCCTGGAAACAGTTGGGTCACTTTAGGGTTACTACTTCAAAAATGCCATTACTTTTTAGAGACCATGGGGCATAGCCCTTGATTATTAAACTAAGGATCTAAAGAAAAGATCTCTCTGGCGTGCCGAGCGTGATTACGTTCTCCTTCTTCATTACACCGTGAAGGCGGCCTCTCCTGTTTTGCTGTGGATCTCCCCACTCATGGGTATTTGCGTGCTGATTAGAGCTACCACACAGACACACACACACTCCACGAAGGCGGCCCGGCTCACTCATGGCTCCCGCTCAGAGGACTGGCAGTCCCTCCTCCTTCCACTATTTAAATAGGTGAGGGCGCATCTCTTCCCCTCACTTAGCCAGTGTTGTTTTGTCATGTTTTTTCTCAGAAGACTGACTGCTTGCTTCACAAAGGGAGCTATGGAGCTCACTACTCAGGTGTCTCAGGTTTGTTTCTACCTTGCTTTCCTCGCTACTGGTTGTGTTGGAATTTTTTGTTGTCATTCTACATTGAGCATTCATTTGTTATTAGTTGGCACAGTAAGGTAAGTAGTAAATGTTTGTCGGACAATAGCATGGTGGCGGTTTATACCTTGCTCAAAATACCTTGCCTCAGGCGTATACTGCTTGATCATATTGTGGAAGGATGGTTTTTTTATGGCTGTCGTTAATTGTCTTGTTTGTCACACTGTGTGCAGCAGGTGTATATACTACTCTTATGAATGATAGGTGGTCTTGGTATTACCTTGGTACCTTGGAATTTCTGCAGGCTTTTTTCATTTGCATACTATGTCAGTTCATGTTGTCACACTGTGTGCAGTAGGTGTTAATACTACTCCTATGATTGATAGGTGGTCTTGGTATTATTATGGTACCTTGGAAACTCTTAGCTTCTGCAGGCTTTTTCCGTTTGCAGACTGTGTCGGTTCATACCATCTTACTGGTTTTTTTTTATATTTTTAAAAGATAAAATGGGGGTGATCTTGGCAGTTTTGACACCGGAAGCATCGGGGAATATGGGAGACTGGGCATCTGAGTTGGAACTATGATTTTTTATCAATGCTACTATTGTTGTGTGATTAGAAAATCCCACCGCTCTGTGTTACTAATGTTTAAGAAAAAGGGTTTTTTTGGTGCACTAAATTGGAAGGTAAGTATACGCCCGCTTGGCTTGACATTTGGATGGTAAACATCCAATCTGGGCTTGGAAAGGGTTACACCTCGAATGTGTATTATATCCTACAAATGCTAATGAAGTTGGTACGACTGAGTTTCTTACTGGTTGTTGCTTTTGCAATCTATTTAAACCCTCTGTAAGTGTGGCGTATGGAAATTTTTGGAAAAAGAAACCATATACTCTTTTGACCATTGAACAAGGTAAGTTGGTTACTCTCTCTAAACCTTGGTGGGAATTTGGTTATGTGGCATTCATAAGACCTGACAATATTATTTTGGTCTTTTTTCAGGCAAGGTAATACGATATTGGCATTCACTTTTTAGTTGTTGCTCTTAGACGGGCTATGCCGCTACCTTTTTGGCTAGCTATGAGATAGTGATCTGTTTCCTTGGGAAGTAGTGAACTCCATTTTATGAAAAACAAAAAACATTATCAGTTCTTAACTTAGAACCTACTTGTTAAAAAGTATTTAGGCTTGGTTGCTATTAAAACCTCTAATCCAACAGAGTATGACTCAAGTATTTTGTTTCTTGAAGGGATATACCACTTGTGGTGTAAAAAGAGGGTGATCTAATACTTGGATTAGAAGAGATTTAGGTTCTCTTTGACTAGAAACATTGTGATAATATATATAATTGATTTACTTTGGACTTAGCTTGTAAAAGGTAAAATAAATAAATTAACATGGACATGGATAACAACTGATATAGTCCATTAATACCTGTAAAACACATCCAAGGATAACTGAATTGTTGTCTTGTTTGGATGGATGCAAGTCAGAACTCTATCTTATCTTGGAGTTTTTTTTTTTTGGCAAGCTATCCTACTCTGGATGGAACACTCACTTATGACTGGAAAGTTCCTTTACTATCCGTATTATGAAAGGGGATCTCTTTCCTACCAACATTGTACTTAAATGATTCTAATACTGAGTTGTTTTTGTACTTATCTATTCCTTGTTCCATTGCCAGTTATCTTTTGAATGTAAAAATTCAATTATGTCTTATTATCTAAGATTTAACAGCTACACATACATCCTATACATAAGGTTTTTCTTTCCAGAGAAACGGGGATGTTGGCTTTGGAAATTTTCTTTGAAATTGAGTTCTAATTTGGATCCACAGTCTGTAATCCCTTGACCGGTTGACTGATGTTAGGTGGTCCTTCGTAGACTCTTTTTCTGGTCCCCTGCTCACAGCTGCTACAGTCTTTGACTTTGCTGGTTGAAGGTTTGCAGGCCCCAAAAAATTACAGTTACCGTTTCTACTTATTTTTGTTTACATTGTTCCCTTTTCAGGACTACTTACCCTATAGAAAGACTGCTCACGGCTACTATAGTCTTTGACTTTGCCGGTTGAAGGTTTGCATGCTCCAAAAAAATTACAGTTATTGTTTCTACTTATTTTTGTTTACATTGTTCCCTTTTCAGGACTACTTACCCTATAGAAAGATTGCTCGCATGAGGACTAATCACAACCCTGAGAATCATGCAAAGATTCTCGAACAGATTAAGCTATACCTTAAGGACCAACCAAAGAATGCTTTGGCAGTTAGAACTAGACCCTTCCTCTCTAGGAATGCCAAACATTGTATTACTTACTATGGTAAGTATAAGTGAACGTCACCACACCTTTTTGAAAAATTGCAGACTCTTGCTCTCTCACAAGGATTGGAATTATCCTCGGAGCCCCTCTGTGGCCACATCTCTTGTGCTCAGATGTATTAGAAGCTTGGATGCTTCTCAACTAATTTATGATTCGGCTCTTACCTCTGACACGAAATTATCTGTCTTACATATGCTGTCTTTTAATTTTTGGGTCAAAATTTTGGCAACTTTGGATAAAGACTCCATGGAAGGAGGGAATTTAATTACCCATTACATTGCCCGGCTTCCTCTATTATCCTCACAATACCAGCAAGAGCTTGCCCTATTTTCCTCCTCTGGTGCTGATCTGTCTAGCTTTCTTAGGAAGTTATGTGGGCTCAATCCCTCTTTTGTATGTGCATCGGCTACTCCATCTATTCCACAAACTGGTGGAATCTTCTGTCGGGATAGTGCAGCCCTTGAAGCAGTTAAGGAATTTCAGAGTAACCTTTCCTCCCTCAATGACTCGAACCTCTTGGAGATGGTGCCTAAAATATCCAAAGTTTTTCCTGTCTTGCCTGTTAGACAAATTGAAATTGAATCCCTCGGGGTTGACCATCAACTTTGGGTACTGCCCCAACAAAGCCTTCCTAGCACTCATTTGAGTGAAACTTGGGTATACCTTGTCAACCTCCCTGCCTCTACTGTGGAAGATTGCAGACTCAAGATTCTAAAAGGAGGGCAATTTCTGGACAAAGGAGAGCTTATCAAAGCACCCTTCAATCTCAATCTCATTGACCGCTCCAAGTGCCCCTCCAATACTGGCCTCTACATCTGTATCAAAGGAAACATGGAATTTGTCAAGAGTAACCTTGATTTTTACACTGAATCCATCTGAAATGTCTTTCATCCTTATGTAAAATGTGCCTGTAGATTTCTTGACCCTAAAGCCTCTTGTGAATCCAACATCATGTGGTTCGATCATACCATTTGGTTTATTCTTAACCATCTCGACTTACTTTTCCCAAAAAAACTTGTGGACTTTCATCTCTCCCTCATTTTCTCTTGGTTAGGTGGCCAAGCTAAGCAAATTGTAATTACACAGATTGCCTTCAACATCTTCCGTGGACTAATGCTTGATATCTTGAAGGAGTTGAAATCTGATGAACCCGGTATTTACTTAACTACTTATGCTAACTTTAAAGGTGTTAAGATAATCACTAGTCTTCTTAAACTTTGTATTGATGATGATGACTCCCCTGCTCTCAAAAGGGCTAACTCTTTGATTACCCCCAACTCCTTCACTTCCTTCCTAACACCTAATTCATCCTCTAACCGAGGAAGAGTTTATAGCTTTACAAGAGGAAGAGGTAGGTCTCCCCCCATCAGGAACTTTCCTGAATTTTGAACCTTGGTGATATTGCAGGTTACTACGAGCCCTTGCGGAATAAGAACTCTCAACAAAGTGGATCCGGACAATGGTTTCATCTACATATATTGTCTCTTTCACAATGTACTCCTTGATTGGATTCAACCAAAAAATCTTTTTTTGTGAGTGCTTTGATCTGTTTTTTGGTAATCACAAATTACTCGATAATATACTCATAGGATGGAAGTATCAACATCCCATAAAGAGGTTAATCTACAATAATGACTTTCTTCAGTAGGATTGTTCCTCATTGTACATGCTTTCAATTTACCACCTTTTGTAGAAATTTTGAGGCTTTTGGTAACCATGTTTGCACTTGTGATCTTAACATTATTGAAAATACTAAAGTACGTAGAATTGTGACCAAAGGGCTCAGTCATATACCTAACTTGCTCAAAAACCCTTATCTTGCTCTATCAGCTATACTAAGCTATCTCACTGACCTTGTCAGTGCTCTCCGACTGGAGATCATAGTCCTACCGGAGTTAAGGGGAGTTGTGAAGGAATGTTTCCTTCATAAAATATCACAACTACCTAGTAAATGGTTATCATCTGATGATTCTTGGCTTACTTCTCAGCTAACTCTTGATTTTCAAAAAATCTCTGATAAATGGTTTGTTGTCGGGCTTGACAAAAGCTCTAACTGTCCCACTATCATTTGCAAATACCTTGCTTGGAAGGCCGCTTGTAATCGAGTATCTGGAAAGGAATTCTGTCATATTAAATCTCCACTACAAACAGTTATCAATAAAATTGCTAAACACTTAGGGATTCTAGGCTACTCTGTGTTGAACACTAAGTTACCTGTGTTATTGAATTCATAAGCATAAGTTCAGGTGGATATTTGATGCCTCCAATAGTATTTTTACCAATATCACCAAGGATATTACTTTTTGCCTTGACCTTATATTATCTGAATTTGAGCTTATTTGTGCCACTAAACAAAAAATCTGCCAGGACTTCTTACATATTCAATACAATCCTTTTTGGCTTACAAAAAACTGTACAGAGGTCTCGCTTAACCTTCCTCAGCATATCTTTGACATTTTTACTACTGACATTACACAATGTTATGAAAACATTCTCCTTGAAGGGGAACTTGGCCTTAAGACTATTCTTGCCAAGGTGATTAAATTAGCTTTCTCCAATGCTAGAAAGAAGAAGCTTTTTTACATCTCTCTTTCCAAAAAACCCAGGTGGATTAACGTATCTCACTCCGTACACTCCTTACACTTTAATGAAGCTAAGCTTTGCTCTTACATCTCCAGGCTACTGTGTAACTGCACTGTAGTTTCAGGCGGTCTTTGCTTTAACTAATGCCTAGGCATCCCCATGGGATTCTCATGCTCTCCACTTATGTGTAATATTTACCTTGCTTTCATTGAATACAAGTGGTGTCTCGAGACCATGAAATCTTACAAAAGTAAGCTTTCACAGTTTAGACATACCTATAGATACATGGATGACTTACTTAGTGTCAACAATAGAGACTTCCCCGATGAAATTTGTCTGATTACCCTCACTGCCTTAAAATTGAACCTACCTCTCTCCATGAGATCATCACACCCAATGGGGTTTCCTGCACATCTGTCCAATTCCTTAACCTCTCTATCTCCTTCATACCCCATCTGTTGGTGGGTATGACCTAAGGTTTGTGTGGAAAAGGGATCTCTTGAAATTACCACTTATATAATTCATAAAAAAGAATAGCAAAAGGCCGCTATTAGCTCTTGTATCAGCCTGCTACACTTAATTTTCTATTCTTTCTCTAACTCTTTTCTTGCCTTGGAGGAGGTTTTTTTACTAATCAGAAAATATTGCCTTAACGGGTTTAAAAGAAACCAGATCTGTAACACTATTACACAAGCTCTCACCCAACATAGTTGGCTTGGGTTCAACTTTAAACAAGAGAATCTCATTTCTCTAATTAGGTAGTAGGCCCATACACAATGGGCCTACTACCAACCCATTGTGTATGGCGCCTGGGTTAGGACGGGTACACACACACACACACACACACTGTGGTACTATGGTATTCTTTTTGTTTTCAAAAACAAACCCCTCCCCCCCCCCCCCCCCCCCCCCCCCCCCCCACCACTTTGATCTAGCCTGGAAACAGCTGGGTCACTTTAGGGTTACTACTTCAAAAATGCCATTACTTTTTAGAGACCATGGGGCATAGCCCTTGATTATTAAACTAAGGATCTAAAGAAAAGATCTGTCTGGCGTGCCGAGCGTGATTACGTTCTCATTCTTCATTACACCATGAAGACGGCCTCTCCTACTTTGCTGTGGATCTCCCCACTCATGGGTATCTTCGTATCGATTAGAGCTACCACACACACACACACACACTCTCCAGGAAGGCGGCCCGGCTCACTCATGGCTCCCGCTCAGAGGATTGGCAGTCCCTCCTCCTTCCACTATTTAAACAGGTGAGGGTGCATCTCTGCTCCTCACTTAGCCAGTGTTGTTCTGTCGTATTTTTTATGAGAAGATTGACCGCTTGCTTCACAAAGGGAGCTATGAAGCTCACTACTCAGGTGTCTCAAGGTTTTTTCTACCCTTGCTTTCCTCGCTACTGGTTGTGTTGGAATTTTTTGATGTAGTTCTACATTGAGCATTCATTTGTTATTAGTTGGCATAGTAAGGTAAGTAGTAAATGTTTGCCGGACAATAGCATGGTGGCGGTTTATACCTTGCTCAAAATACCTTGCCTCAGGCGTATACTGGTTGATCATATCGTGGTAGGACGGTTTTTTAACGACTGTCGTTAGCTGTCTTGTTTGTCACACTGTGCGTAGCAGGTGTATATACTACTCTTATGAATGATAGGTGGTACCTTGGTACCTTGGAATTTCTGCAGGCTTTTTCCGTTTGCATACTGTGTTGGTTCATGTTGTCACACTATGCGCAACATGTGTTATTACTACTCCTATGATTGATAGGTGGTCTTGGTATTACTATGGTACCTTGAAAATTCTTAGCTTTTGCAGGCTTTTTTTGTTTGCAGACTGTGTCGGTTCATACCATCTTACTGGGTTTAAAAAAAAAAAGATAAAATGGGGGTGACCTTGGTAGTTTCAACACCGAAAGCATCGGGGAATATGGGAGACTGGGCATCTGAGTTGGAACTATGATTTTTTATCAATGCTATTGTTGCCATGTGATTGGAAAATCCCACCGCTCTATGTTACTAATGTTTAAGAAAAAGGGTTTTTTTGGTGCACTAAATTGGAAGGTAAGTATACACCCGCTTGGCTTGACATTTGGATGGTAAACATCCGATATGGGCTTAGAAAGGGTTACACCTTGAATGTGTATTATATCCTACAAATGCTACTGAAGTTGGTATGACTGGGTTTCTTACTGGTTGTCGCTTCTGCAATCTATTTAAACCCTCTATAAGTGCAGCGTATGAATTTTTTTTAGAAAAAGAAAACATATACTCTTTTGACCATTGAACAAGGTAAGTTGGTTACTCTCTCTAAACCTTGGTGGGAATTTGGTTCCGTGGCATTCATAAGACCTGATCAGTATTATTTTGGTCTTTTTTGAGGCAAGGTAATACGATATTGGCATTCACTTTTTAGTTGCTGCTCTTAGACGGGCTATGCCGCTACCCTTTTGGCTAGCTATGAAGTAGTGATATGTTTTTTT
This sequence comes from Adiantum capillus-veneris, assembly GCF_014529385.1. Lineage (NCBI taxonomy): Eukaryota > Viridiplantae > Streptophyta > Polypodiopsida > Polypodiales > Pteridaceae > Adiantum > Adiantum capillus-veneris. The sequence continues at coordinate 11,644,637 of NC_140945.1, forward strand.
GGGAAGTAGTGAACTCCATTTTATGAAAAACAAAAAACATTATCAGTTCTTAACTTAGAACCTACTTGTTAAAAAGTATTTAGGCTTGGTTGCTATTAAAACCTCATTAATCCAACAAAGCATGACTCGGGTATTTTGTTTCTTGAAGGGATATACCACTTGTGGTGTAAAAAGAGGGTGATCTAATACTTGGATTAGAAGAGATTTAGGTTCTCTTTGACTAGAAACACTGTGATAATATATATAATTGATTTACTTTGGACTTAGCTTGTAAAAGGTATTTTTTTTAAAAAAAGATGGACATGGATAACAACTAATATAGTCCATTAATACCTGTAAAACACATCCAAGGCTAACTGAATTGTTGTTTTGTTTGGATGGATGCAGGTATGGACTCTATCTTATCTTGGAGGTTTTTTTTACTTTGGCAAACTATCCTACTTTGGATGGAGCACTCACTTATGACTTGGGAAGTTCCTTTACTATCTGCATACTGAAAGGGAATCTCTTTCCTACAAACATTGTACTTAAATGATTCTAATACTGAGTTGTTTTTGTACTTATCTATTCCTTGTTCCATTGCCAGTTGTCTTTTCAATGTAAAAATTCAATTATGTCTTATTATCTAAGATTTAACAACCACACACACACACACACACACACACACACACACACACACACAAACACAATTGTGCACAAAAAAACTAAAGGGACCAGGTTTCCTCCTATAAAGGGAAGGGAAACAGACCATGCATTCCTTTCCAACGATTGCTCATAATGGCAATGGTGCTTTGTGTAATGCTCGCTTATAATTTGCGTGCACTGATGTGAAATGATGGGGATACTTTCCACACCCTCGCTACTAAAATCTCAAATGATCTTCAAGATGGGGGGATGAGGAGTGCTTCCTTGCAATAGAGAGACAATAGTGAGAGAGTAGGACATGGAGAGACAAAAAGAGAATCAACCAGAACATTGCCACAGAACATCTAGACATCTTCGATCAACAGGCACCGCCTTCATGCGTACGCGATAGCCCTTGTCCAGGTTGGCCACTACCCCCGCCTTGCATGAGTACCTTTCTTCTCACTCGTGATTCATGGAATCTTGATTGATTCCCTCTAATTGCACACAAACCACAATCCTAGCCACTTACTTATAGTTCTACTCTTTACCTTATATGTCCCTTGTCATAACCAAGAACTTCACAAAGTATTATGCAAAATCCTTCTCATTGCCCAAACTCTCAACCTTGTACAACCAACCACTTTTTGCACTTTATGACGTCCCCAACCTTAACCCAAGCCCCCCTATACATGGAAACCCAAAGGTAATCCTTGTACAAGCAACTAGTGTTTGGGCCTTACAAGGGCCACAACTTAACCAAGGCCCTCCTCCACATGGGAACTCAAAAGCTCAACCTTGTAGAACTACAACCAACCTTTGGGGCCCAACATTAACCAAAATTCCCTCTACATGGGAACCCAATAGCTCACCCTCATACAATTACCACCGCAATATTTGCCTTGTGATAGGTACAACCTTAATCAAAGACCTAAGAGTTTTATCATCTTTATGTCCTTTGACAAATTCTTTCCCTTGCTAATTATTTGGTCTTCTTGAACTTAAGTGGTACGATCTTCTCCCTTACATTCTTTTTAAGTTACAAAAAAACCTTGGACTTTTTGACTATCCATAATGGTTGTTGGTCATCTCTACACTTCATTATCCTCTCTAATCGTATGCATCTAGTTTATTCTCAAATGCACCAAACTCCACTTATAAGGATGCTTTCATTGCCTTTACACAATGGACTAAATCAATCTCTCCCCCTCGATCCTAATACTTTTCAAGCCAAGCCCTATATTTTTGAACACACACTTGAACCCTTTGGCCTTGGTATGCTTGCTAACTTTTTTGCAAGCTTTATATATTTGTAGCTTGCATATTTGAGGTCCATCTCTTTCTACATTAAACTTCATTACCCCTGAGTAAGCATATATAATCCACTACTCACAAGAAACCCTTTTCATTCTCAAAGAATAATCCACTACTCACAAGAAACCCTTTCATTCTCAAAGAATAACATGGTACACTCATTCAAAGTCTTGAAGTAAATGCTCCATGCAACCGTATTTCCCTCCAAAATTGCATCTATAAGAGAAACCCACATAGAAGTGTTGTATTCTTTGAAAAGCCCCAATGAGACTCTTGAAGTCAAAATGGACGGGCAGCTTTGCTAATAACGATCTCTCCTACCCAATTATCATTGTTCTTATAGTTTTCCATTTTCCCCCTTTATCATAAAATCCCAAACCTTGTTTACCCTAGGATATACACACGTTTGGATTTTAGAAACTTGCAAGCACTTTTAGAATTTCAAGGTTATGATTGAAAAATAGTATGCACAATGACTCGAGTCAATGCCCGAGGTCAAATGGAGGGGGAAAGTACCTTCGTGAGTTTATTAATTTTTTGAGAAGGCATGGAATTCATAGACAATTTTATGCAAGTATATTGTGAAACAAAATGGTGCTTCAAAGCAAAAGAACTAGCACATTGCAGAAGTTGCAAGTGAGGTGATGCATGAAGAGAACATGCCTCATTGTTATTGGGTTGAGGTAGTATCTACAACTGTGTATAGACTAAACAAACCTCCCACTGTTGTTGTGCGTAACATGACACTCAATGACAAGTTTACTGGCACAAACTGGATTTGGCACACCTTAAAGTGTTTGGATGTAGTGCTTATTTTCATGCGACGACTATCGGCTATTGTCTTGAGCAAAAGGGGTATAAATGTTACAACCTTGTCAGGAATCAAGTGAGAGAGGAGACAAAATGTGGCTTTTTGTTGAATTGAAGAGCAGCATGCTGATGTAAAAGATTATCTTGGGACTGATGTAAAGGAGAATATGGTTACTGAACATGCAAATGTGAAGGCACGGGTTTTGAGTGCACCACAAGGATCACCTAACTCAACTCATGTTGAGAATCCATGGAATGGCAAGTTACACGGGAGAGTAAGTCTTGCAAAGTCAATGTATCAAAAAAGGACAAGAAAAAGCTAATGATGCCCCAAGGATGCCAAATTTGAGTATGGGTCATGATGAAGGAGATTTAAGTGACACATAGTAAAGTGATGATGAGGATTTTGGTACCCTCTATCAAGGCCTTTGGTGCAAAGAAGGATGCATGGAAAAAATAGGGGAACTAGCAATGATCATGGACCACAAAGATTCCAAAGAGTAAGGAATCATGTGTAGAGGTTGACTTATGGTAGTTATGGCTCACCATCATGCACATGAAGATTGTGCAATCCATAGAGCATACTTACTTTAAGGATGTTGTAGGAGATCCAAGGTGGGATCATGGAACGAATGAGGAAATGGATGAACTTGATGCTAATAAGACATGGGATCTAGTTCCATTTCCAAAAGAAAAGAATGTAATTGGATGTGAATAGTTTTACAAGGTGAAAACACGATGTAAATGGCTCAAAGAGCAGGTACAAGGCTAGATTGGTATGAAGGGTTATAAATCGACTTATGGGTAAGGTGACATTCAACCCATGACTGTGTTCGCATAATTTGTTGCCATTGAAAAGATAACCATCTTGCACATTGTATTGGTTCATATTTCTTCCCTAGTGCAATAACTAACATTACATCTTTGAAGTTTGGATCAGTAGCGTACTCATCTATCATAGAGGATAGATCATTGTGAGTAGCTATTGATATAGCATTCACCTTTGGCCTTTGTGAAGTTCATCAACCACTTGGTTGTGCTTACCAACTATGAGAGCAATATGAAATTAAACTATGAGAGAATATTTTCCCACCTCATTGGCTTATCACTCAATTTAGTTTGCGTCAAAAAGTACTTAAGACTTTGATGGTATGTGTGCAAAATAAAAGGAGTGCCTAGGAGATAATGCTTCCAAGCATCTAGGGCATGTAATATAGCTAAAAGCTCTTTTTCATATATGCCTATATTATTTTCTTGGTCATTCAATTTCCTACTTTTGTATGCTATGGCATACCCTTCTTGAAGCAAAACAGCTCCAAGGCATTGTCCACAAGGATCACATTGGGCGTCAAAAGTTGTTGAAATAACAAAAAGAGAGCTTTTCATTACTTTGTCTAAAGTTTGAGTCTATACAAGAGGTATAGTGTTGCCTGCACTATTAACATGCAGTGCAACATCCTTGCCTCGATAGGAAAAGAGAACTTTTCTCTCATGAAACTTCATAGTGGCAATGATGCAATCAAACCATGGTGCCCCTAGGATAACATCTTCATGCTTGAGTGGAGATGAAGAAATCTTCCTTGTCAACATAGCTTTGCACATGGAGCCTTAGCTTGTCAATCAAGGGAGCGACTGAGACCTCTTGTAATTTGAAAGATTCATCTACTTGTACTACAAAAAACACTAAAAAATCCAAGATAAAAAAGAAAATTAACAAGAAAAAAGAAAAAAATCTTATTTTTAAAGGAAGGATAGGGATCGGGATCAGTCCCCGAGTCTGAGCCCGAGCCCAGGCCCAGGCCTCAGTCTTATGATATAGTATAGACACTACTATATATATAAAGACTACCACCTCAAGTGAGGGGAGGGCATGTGGGATAAGTCCTTCAAGTCCTCCACCTTTCCCTTCACACTTACCCCTTGAACTTACTAATTTTAGCCTTCTTCTCGATTAGGAAAATAATGTTTTAAGGATTCTGAGGGCTTTAAGTAACCGAATTGAGGGTTGTAAAGCACGGCACGTCCCTCTAACCAAGACACTCATTTTGAGCTATCACATGCCATATTCCATGGCTTGGTTAGAAAAAAGGACAAAAAAAAGAGAGGGTAAATTTGGGTTGCAAACACCCAAAAAACTAGGTGAGCGGCCTTCACGGGCACTCACCAACGCTTCTAGAGTGTTGAGGTCACATACACCTACGCTCTGGTCGTGTGCTAGAGGACGATCACATAGAGAGTGTCTCCGTTTACGTGGGCACCCATTACTCCTCCACATTAGGCTCTAGGCCCTCTGTGGAAACCCAAAGTAGTACCACTCAAGATCTAGTGACTCTTCCTTTGACTACTATGCCATGGAAGGTTACCCAATGCCCAATTTCGATAGCTCAAGCCAAGACATGCATGCCATGGACCCACGGTTCGGGCCGAGCGTGCTTAGCCGCTTGAAGGAGACTTTCACTAGAGCCACTCACTCCGAACATGGAGCTAGCGATGTAAATGAAGGGGGTGGGGAATTAAATTCACAATTCATGAACAATGTAGACCCTATGCTTCTAGAGAGTTTGCATGTAAATACTCCATTCATTGCACCTCCTGACTCTTCAGAGCTATTCCCCTTTGAGGTTATATTACATGATGGTAGAAGCCTTGTCGAAGTGCAAGAGGTTGAGCGATATATCATTGGAGCTAGGGAAAAAACATTTGAGAGCTTACGCAAGGCAGAGCAACAGAGAGAGCTAAAGGCGAAGACCCCTATATCAACATTCATGCTAGTCGAGCAATCGAGTACTCCCGAATTAGCAACCACTAAGGGTTAACCCATAAAGAGCCACATTGCATCTAGTTCAAAGGACACCCCTAGCACCTCAATCCTAGATGGAGCATTTCTAAATGAAAACTGGGAGTATGAACTACAAAGCAGACTTTGACGGACCTATACACATGTCATACCTATTACGTGGGTTGGTTAGATGTCCTACAATCCACATTGGGTGCTACTAGCATAGAGGAGTGACAACAAAGAGTTTGTGACGTCATCCATAGGGTTATTGAGCTGGAGAAGCAGAACAAAGGGATCCATGCGCCATCAACGAGGCTCATGAGATTCTTGGATACAGGGAAGGCTAAGCAACCAACTTTATCACAAATGGAGACTCCCTCAGTAAGCCCAATGGATCCTCCATATGTTGTTTTGCCAGGGGTCTCAGTACAATCTGAGCCCACAAGTGATAGCTTTACCTTTCCAAGTTTAGCTCATCTTTCTCTTGATGACACCACGACTACCATGCCTACCCCAGTGATGGGCATGACAAAAAACATGCCATGGATCTCATTTATTAGTAAAGCACCTGTACATGGTGGCCCAATGCCTACAACGGTACCTACAAGTATGTATCAATCATATGCACCTATGGACCCTCGTACTCATGTAGCCTACCCCTCCCATTGTTTCAACAACTTATGCTCCACTACCACAACACCTAAGCCCTTATTTCAATGGGAACATACCAGCTCCCATTAGCATGTCACATCCCACTTCTGCTATAAGGGCCACACATATGAACTTCGGGCCACCACATGGCACAACACCGTACCAAACTTGGAACCCAAGGGCTTCCTATACACCAAAGCCAATGCCAACCCCCATTCCACATGCAGTCCCGAGAGCGCATGTCCCCACTATACCTGCTCACTTGGGTGACCTTGGTAGCATTTTCTCAAGCTATTGGTCGATCCATTGATGAAAATATGCGTAACACGCTTGATAGAGAGCTTAGAAGTAAGGCAGTACAAATAGCCAAGCTCACACAAAAATTTAGTGGAGATGGGGATGTGAGGAAGCATATCGAAGTATTTGAACAAATATACGATTCCCTAGGAGAACACGCTGACTTGCATAAGAGTAATGCTTTAAGCCTAACCTTGAGTGGGAAGGTTGGGGTTTTGATATAGAACCCTAAGGGTGGAAGAGAAAACGATTTACTCTACTCTTAGGAGACTGTTCTTGAAAGAGTACATACAAGAGGGAGTGCTTTGGGGTGTAGCATCTCAGCTCCAAAAAGCCCAACGAGAGGAAGGAGAGTCCATGAGAGACTTTATTAGTTGCTTGAAGCATTTGAATTCTCATTGTAATCCAAATGAGCACTTCAATAATAACCAATTGCTCGATAGATTCATTAGAGGACTATGACATGAGGATATCTACAATGGCCTAGTTATCAGAGGTATCACCACTTGGGAAGCAATCACCACCAATGCAATCCAATTGGAGGACACTTTAATGGTTAAAGGAGAAAGGGTGTCTGTTGAGCCTAAATCTACTAGTTAGCAAGCATCGCGGCATGAATTAATGACCATAAAGCCTATTGCTAAAGAGCCAAAGATATATGAGATGACTTTAGCAGATCTCACCAAGGCCACTCAAGAAAGTAGTAGAAACAATCGTGCATCATATGTATCCAAGAAGGGAGCAACAATGGTGTTCAACTTGCTATGGTCCACATAATACTAGTGAATGCCCTACATTTAGAGTAAAATTTAATGGGAATTGTAATGCATGTGGGAGGTATGGTCATCAAGCCAAGGATTGCATAGTATTTAAATGCGCAATGGCCAATATACCAACCTTAGCATGGGCGGACACACCTCGAGTGCCTGCATTGATGCCGGCCCCACCTCTTGGGACAACTATCACAACACATGGTCCCTAGGGGCCAAAATGTTGTGCAAACAACACCATTACTACCTCCAGTGCTAGGATTGCAACCCCCACATCCGAGAATCACTTGTGTGAATCAAGTGGGTTGTGAGCCATCTATTGCTTGTGTGGATTGCGAGGACGAGTTAGATCCTATTACTACATATGGGATTGATGCACTTGAAGAAAGTCCACAATACTACATGGAGGACTATTGGGGACAAGTCAAACCTGTCTATCAAGTAGCTGGTCTTGCGGCAAGAGGCCAAAATATCAATTTCACTGCCAAGAGACCACCACTTCAATGCTACGAGTGTGGGGGTTCACATCGTGTAGCCGAGTGTCCTATTAGACTACAAAAGAATGCCACACTAATGCAAACCAATCAAGCGAGCACATCTACAATGCCGATACTCATGTGTAATCGATGTGGCATATATCATTTGATTGCCCAATGTCCTAATAATCCAAATGCGTGCCATTGAACTTAATCGAGGTTACCGAGGAGCCATCACAAAATACACATGTGGTATTAGTAAATGTACTCATATGATTGATGCTCCAAAACCAAAATTATATTCTTGAAGAAAGAGAAACAACATCAATTGCCCAATCTCAGAAGATCAAGAAAACACGAAGGAAGAGATCACAAAAAGCAGCGAAGTTGAACCCCAGTTCAAAGACCAACATAGGGACTGGTGATGACCCCGTGTATATGAACGACGCTAAAGCGGATTCTGATTCGGATGAGACTAGGGAGACTAAAACGACCACTAGGAAAGAAACAAACAAGGAAGACCGGCATGAGCCATGATGACCAAGACCCAAGAAGAAGATAGGAACTTACTCAAACCCTATAGAGGAGATCGAGTGAGTCAAACAATTAATGGGTTTGGTAGAAGAGACCCAAGGGGATCTAGAGCTAGCACCTAGGAAGATCCAGATTACAGACACAGTGTTCCCTACACGAAATCAACCTCACAAAGATCATAGACCTCTAGCCATACCTACTGTCATCCAAGAAGAAAGTGACTTCAAGTCATTGGGAAGAGGGCGTACTCCCTTCTTGTTGGAGAGAATGTTTATAGAGGGATTACATGACCCTATCAAAGAAATGGAGATCCCATCTTCCCCATGTCAAGGGATTGAACCCCAAAAAGTGCCGTTAAATATTGCCAAATTGATGGATTTCATGGCTTCAGAAGTTAGAACCACCATCATGTCTAAACTATATGGAGATCCAGAGCTATTCTTAGCTCTTCGAGCTTTCCTCAAAAGAGAATTGAAAGTTGGGCTACCACAATTTGTACAGATGGATGGAGCTAAGGAGGTACAAATAGAGGAGAAACACTTAGATCCACAACCCAACCTAGATGAGAACTCTGTGGTTGAAATATGTGTTTACTTTGAAGGTGATGAATCCAATGCGACCATATCAATTACTAGCAAGGTATTAACTGTGAAGGGAATCCTTGATGGTGGCGCTGGGGTTAGCATTGTAACTAAAAATTGATGGGAATCTATGGGAAGACCTCACCTTGGGACTACAAACATGAAAAGTATAGATGGCCAATGGGACTATTGTTAAACGTATAGGGATGCTAGAAGATCTCAAGGTCAAGGTCTTTGGATACAAAATAGGCATGTTAGAAGATCTCGAGATCAAGGTCTTTGGATCATGGTGGTGTTGGGGCTAGCATTGTAACTAAACATTGATGGGAATTTATGGGAAAACCTCACCTTGGGACTACAAACATGGAAGTAAAGATGGCCAATGGGACTATTGTTAAACCTATAGGCATGCTAGAAGATCTCAAGGTCAAGGTCTTTGGACACAAATTAAGGCATACCTTCATTGTTATGGATTTTTCCAAGCACACTTGTCATTTGAGATGATCTTAGTATGTCCTTTCATGAGGGAAGCAAAAATGGTGCATGACTGGTCTAAAAACCATGTCTACTTGCAGTTCTAAGACTCTGTCATTCGAGTTGATCCTGTAACTAGTCGAGCACATCCTCTAGGAAACAGATTTATAATTGATCATAAATTTGACACCACAATTCACTCGGCCCCATTGCAGTATTGTTACACGTGTAAAAAGGACACTGATGTTGGGGAAGATTCCCTTTGTATGGATGTTCTACCCGGGATGACTGAGTCTGACAATGTGGATTGGCTCCACCAAGCAGCAACCATAGACACTTGGGGAAATTGGGGGACGACTTGGGTAACACCCGAGGGGGATGAAATGCCACAACTTGGACCTTTAAATATGATAGGAGCAATGCATATAGCTTCTGATGGCCTACCAGATGAAGGCTTGACTGACATTGGAACCAGTAGCGTCTCAAAAGACTACAGCCCACACAATTTGGAGTCAGAATCATCAATTGAAACTGACTATGAGGACAAAGAATCTGAGTTAAATCTTGGTGCAAATGTGGGGACGAACCATTCAGGGCCCAATGATACCCTAGATGACAATCTATCCGGGAGCGGAGAAGACACAAGTAGCGATTCATCTAGTGACTTCACTGGAGGAAGGTCGTAATAAAAAATTAGACAAGAGGAGTAAGAGATAAAAGAGGCGACGATATCAAGCCAATGTACGTGCTAGGATAAATGAAAAGAAATCTACCGCAGAATGGCTCAGTTATATGGGGGCATGTGATGCTCATCGAAAGTTGGTAGATAACTGGGGTGAATACCTTCAAAGCGTCATGTAGTGCATCCCACAACCCATTGACAATGCACAACTAGAAGCTATAGAGAAGCCAAAGTTGAGACGTACTGTAAGGAGACGACAAAATCGAGAGCTAGCTCAATAACAAAATTAAGCGGAAGAGAAATCATAGTCCACAGAGCAAAAAGACCCCACAGACTTACACCCTGCACGTGATTATTTTAAATCCTACACCACGGAAGAGTGTAAGGTTGTGTCTACAAAGGCCTAGAGAACATTTATCGATCGAAGTAATGGAGTCTATGATTGATAGTTAAGGAAATAGAGTTAGCATACCTAGGTGAGGAGTCCAAACCTATTTTCATTGCCCAAGATCTGACAAAGACTGAGGAATATGTACTTAAGGAGCTTCTCAAGGAATTCAAGGATATATTTGCTTGGACATATCATGACTTGAAAGGCATTCCACCTCCGTGGTGCAACACACAATCCCCATGAATAACATGGTTAAACCAGTCCAGCAACGACCCTACCCAATGAATCCTAAGTATGCAAAAATTGTTCAAGAAGAGATTGAAAATCTTGTCAAATGCGGATTCATATACCCTATTGAGCACTTAGAATGGGTGTCTCCAATAGTTATTGTGCCAAAAAATAATGGTGAACTCAGAGTGTGCGTGGATCTGAAGAAGGTCAATGCTGCCACTACGAGAGACCATTACCCCTTGCCATATTTAGAACATGTGCTTGAAAGAGTTGCAGGAAAGGAAGCTTATAGCTTTTTAGATGGGTACTCTCGATACAATCAGATCACAATGCACTAGAGGACTAAGCTAAAACTGCTTTTATAACCAAATTTGGAGTGTTCGCATTTTGTGTTATGGCTTTTGGCTTAACCAATGCCCCTGCTACCTTCCAAACATTGATAAACACTACTTTTAAGGAATATTTGAGGGAGTTTTGCGAAGCTTTCTTAGATGACCTTTGTGTTTATTTTTCTTGGAAAGAACATCTATCGTGTTTACGAAAAGTATTTGAAAAGTGCAGATTGTATCGCATCTCATTAAACCCTTTCAAATGCCAATTTTGGGTTAAACATGGAGTCATTTTAGGACATATAGTATCCAAGAATGGGATTTCCACAATGAGAACAAAATTAAAGCCATTTCCAATTTTCCACCACCTACAAACTATAAAGGAGTTCATGGGCCATGTTGATTATTATCGGCAGTTTATTTTAAACTTTACTGAAATAGCTTGCCCATTGTACAAGCTTCTTATTGAGTTCCACTAGACCGCGGAGTGTAACCATGCTTATGAGTTATTAAAAAAGGCCTTGACAAGTGCTCCCATTTTACAAGTTCCCGATTGGAATGTAATTTTCCATGTGCATATTGATGCATCAAACTTTGCTATTGGGTGTGTTCTAGTGCAACCACGAGAACATAAATTGGACTGCCCCATTAGCTTTGTAAGTTATCAATTAAATGATGCTGAGAGGAGCTACACCACTACAGAGCGGGAAGGTTTAGCTATGATTAACACAGTAAAGAAATTTTGCTACTACCTTCTTGCCAGCAAGTTTGTTTTCTATGTGGATCATCAAGCGTTGTTGTATCTAGTGCATAAACCTTGTTCCATAGAAAGACTTACACGATGGTTATTAATTCTTCTTGAGTTTGATTTTACTGTTGTGGTGAGACCTGACAAAAGACATGTCATGGTGGATCATTTGTCTTGCATACCCAATGGTGAAGCCCCTATTGGAATCAAAGACAAATTGCCTGATACTTCCCTGTTCCTAGTGGAGACCATGCCAGAATGGAGTGAAAAGATTATGAACTTTTTAGTCAATGGTTTTCCACCTAAAGAGCTTCGTAGGATATAACTCAAAAAATATTAAAGGAATGTGAACCTTATTCTCTAATTGTAGGAACTCTATACAAGCTGGGGAAGGATGGTATTCTTAGACGTTGTGCTTGTGAGGATGAGTATTTATACATACTACAAGAAGCCCACATGGGTATAGCCGGAGGACATTTTTCGGGAGAACTAACTGCTACGAAGGTGTTGCAATCAGGCTATTGATGGCCGACCTTATTCAAGGATGCATCACTTTTTGCAAAAGGGTGTGATGAATGCCAACGTTACAAGATCACACAACAAAAGGATAAGATGCCCTTACATCCTATTAAAGTGACTCAACCAGGTTTAAACTTTGTAGGTCCAATTAGTCTGGCAGCTCATAACACTCAATCTCGCTATATTATTTTTTCCACTGACTATGTGACAAAGTGGGCGGAAGCCAAGGCGACACGCAAGGCTGATGCAAGGTCAACCGCTAAGTTTCTCTTTGAGAACATTATTACGTGATTTGGTTGTCCCTTTGAAATTGTGAGTGTACAATGGTACTCATTTTATAAATGGAGTGATAAAGGAACTCAAGACAAACTTCATGATCGCCCACCATAAGTCTACACCTTATTATCCATAAACAAATGGTCAAGTGGAGAGCACTAACAATACTTTAATTCCTATCTTGATCAAAATAGTGGAAGTTGATCGCACAGATTGGGATTTGATCTCTTCAATGCCTTCTTCTTGCATAAAGTCAAGTACTTTTTGTTCCAATTGATAGATGCATAGAACAAAGAGAGTTGGTGACAATGGACATCCTTGTTTAACCCCAATATTGCTTGCAAAAATTTATAAAATTCCTCTTCCCATGCACAATTGACACATCAACCTCTCAAGGTTTCTCGGTTCCAGAAACCGCAAGCATAAACTCACTTGGCCCTTGGAGTTCTTCCATCCTTCTCCACAAATTGCTACATGTAATCATATCAGAGGCTTTCTTAAAGTCCACAAAGCAACAACACAATTGCTTGCTTGTCAACCAAATTTCCTCCATGAGAAAACAAAGCGTGACAAGATGATGAATGGTGCTATGGCATCGACGAAAACCAGCTTGTCCTTTTGCACACTTGGCATTCTCTTCAGCCCAATCACTCAATTTTATCGCCATTATGCACCCAAACAACTTTGCCATAAGATACCTAATCATTATAGTCCGATAGTTATTTACATTCTTTACATCCCCTCTTTTATGTAAAGGCTTGACCCAATTAGTACTCCAATCACAAGGCATACCATGTTGAAGTGCAAGGTTGAACATATCCATTCATGTGTAAAATCTCTCGTTCATTTAATCATTTTCAGCTTGATACCTTGAATATCTCACGCTTTGCGAGTGGCCATTGCACACATCCTTAATAGTGAAAAAAGAGGGCATACATGGGAGTGAACCATAAAATGACATTTTTGCAACGTTTGGTTGCTCATATAGTTGCCTATAGTGTGTGTACATATCCCACAAGACTCAAGTTTCCAAAACTCTCAACCTGCTTGCCCCTCAAGTTTCTCCAAAATCTTCCATATGCAAGTGCCTTTTCTTGGACTTGAAAAAATTGATGCTTTACTTCCCATCTTCTTCTCTTCTTTTGAATCAATGCCTTGTATGTATGCAAATGACTTTGATAGTTATCTTTGTCCATAGTTGCATCTAGCTTTATCAAGGACTTTCGAGCTTCTTGACATTCTTTATCAAACCACTTTTTGTGTGATCTATCTTGATACCATGGACATGCTTTATGGCAAAACTTTCTTTGACACAAGAACAAATAACTTTCTTGAGAGATTCCCATTTACTTTCCAAAGGTGTGTCATATTGAAGCGTTGTCATCCATAACTTTTGCTTAATCATTTCAATATAAATTGGTGCCCATTTAAAATCCATACATAGTGATAAATTTTTCTCCGTGATTATCATGCTTAGTTGCTTCTCCACAGGCAAGGTCAATACATAAGGTTCAATGGTTTGATTCTGGGGTCCATTAGCCAAACATAAAACTCTTTATGCGATACATGATGGCTTTGGAGAGTAGCATATATGCAATCACACTATCCCCATTATGTTTTCTACATGCAAATCCATCGGTTTCACTCCACAAAGATACCCCATTGGCAATGAGCATACCCGTGCTATCGCACATGTGTAAAAGTAACTTTCCATAGTGATCCGGATCTTTCTCATCCATTGAAGTACAATCATACAAGTGAACTTCCTCCAACTCCTTTGAAATGTATGGCATATCAAATTGTTGAGTATCATGTTGCAATGATTTTGTGCGAGCATTCATATCCCCGAAGACAATAACATCACCTTTGAATTTAAAATGAGCTCTAAATCAAAAAATGGATGATCTCTATCTATGTAAGCATAAAAGGGGGTATCATGATGAGGAATGTAGCAACCGGCTACAAAAATGGGTGCTCTTTTTCAGCCATACATAAGGTTTCGCTTGTCATCTTTTTAAATCGATACAAAATCTTCCAATCCTTTCTTAACCATACATGCCGTCCCTACTTGCCCTCTTTGTTGCTTGAGATTCTTCGACCACGTCAATGAATGTACATTGTAATCCTCCAACCTATTAATCCTTTGTGTATCATGCTACCAAGTTCTAATAAGAAGTACAACATCGGCTTTGCTTGTTAGTTCACCTATGCCGACCCCCGCATTCCATGGGTATCCCATTGCAATTCCAAAAGCATAATTTCAATTGTAACTCGGCCTCATAGGTCACACAGTCCTATTTGCTTCAGGGACTTGCCTCCTCCTTGGGCACATTTTCTTCATGAGAGATCTCCTTGTTTTTCTTATTCCTCTCCTCATATGCCTTATGACACATATTTTGTTGCTTAATAGTCGTTGCAAGTTCCAGAAGACATTGCACGTAAACTAAGAGATGAGAGTCAACTTGTTCAAAACCTATTCGCTTCAAAAATGCTATTGCAGAAAAGCCTTTCATAACCCTAATTTTTTTAAATTTTTACATCAATGTTTGAGGGTGTTGTGCTCTTTAATTGAGGCTATAGATCACCCACATGGTAGTTTGGATGAAGAAGTTATGATCAAAAGAGTAAACTGCTCTCTACTAGGTCAAAAACGATTGCACTAGAGAGAGAGAGAGAGAGAGAGAGAGAGAGAGAGAGAGAGAGAGAGAGGGAGGGAGAGTTTTAAAAAAAGCTCACTCTAGAAAGCTCGCTTTGAAACTCTTTTTGGAGCGAGCTTTGTTTTTTAGATTTGGTCAATTGAGCAATATCTAAAAAAATCTCACTCCAAAGCTTAGTCGAAAAGCTCACTCCAAACCTCAACTCACCTTTTTTCAGCATAGTGTTGAACTCTTAGAGGTTTTCAATTATAGCTTTGTTGCCTTATCATTGGTCATATCTAATGAGAACAAATATGTCCATGCTTCCTTGTTGGGGGAATTGATATCTTGTACATACTTCATCGTGGTATTCTCCACACAAATAGATAGCGAATACATCACCTTTGGGGCTCTTTGGTTTCAATCTTTAAGAGCTTTCACCTATTTTAGAAGTAGGATTCTTCTTGAGAAACACTGGTGCATCTTCCTATTAACCTTCAATGTACTCCCAAATAACCTTTATCCACCATCGGTCATTCTAAGATTCCATGTATGAAAGCTGTTCTTGTATAACTTCTCAACGATAATAGTGTTGATTCCATCATTTTTAGACACGTTTGCTAAAATTAAAAAACCGGCACCAAATTTGTAGTGGATCGAGTATAGCATATCCTTGTCACACATGTGACCACAATATGTGCACATACAATTACTACACTGTTTCACATATATTATACATTAGCTGTGAAAACTGGAGCACCGATTAAGCTTATTGAAGCACTAGATGGAGAGATTTATAAAAACTAGAACCTTTGTGTTCTTGGATGCAGAAGCACTCTAACTCCAGAATTGAGGCCAAAACATGCCACAAGATAGCCGAGTTTTTTTGGGTAGCAAGTTTTGTAGGGTAGCCATCACTAGGTCAAGTCTTCAAGCAACATGTTGTTGGCTTAAAAATATAGTGTGGAGAATAAAAGACAACACAAATGATTACTATTACTATAGACAACCTTAATGCCTTTTTATGAGGAATTGGGAGATCTTGGTAAAGTGATAGGGAAAAACAACAAAAGCAATGGACAAAATTATGCATCGAATATAAAATTTGGGCAGTTCATGCGAGCTGATAGTTGTGATTGCCATCATTTTGCATAGCCAAGAGAGTCTCTCCACTTATGCAATTAGATGCATTATGACCAAGTTCTGTTATCAAAGTTTTATGCACAATTTGAGCGTGCGATGTTCTCTTGAGGTCAGTTTATGCCAGGTTCTTATGGTCTCTTGATACAAGTTTATGCATACTCCTAGAGCCATTTGAGACTGATTTGGACACAATTTATGCTCCTCTTTGAGCTCTCATGCTTTGCCGATGTATGGTTATGGTTATGATTCTCTATTGTTGAGTTAAGCTTGTTTATGATTGTGTGCAATTTCCATTGACTCTAGTTTTGTGTCCGCTCTCTTTATGTGACTAAAAACACTCTTGCTGGGATAAAGGTGGTGTACCTCACCCCAGGTCCAAACACAGTGTCCGATTGCCCACTTATCTCACATCTTATCAAACGTGCAATGCATGCTCATGCACCATGGTTCTTTCAACTGGTATCAAAGCCGAGGTAAGAGGGCAGCAATGCGGCCAACACGGCTTTGGCATCATCGTCTTCTTCATGTGCATAGATCGAGCTCCAAGTTTGGCTATGGGAGCTCAAGGAGATTGGGGAAGGAGGTGCAAAGCATCTTGATGATGCTCTCACTCTCAATGCATGCATCCCCTTCAAGAGGTGGTCGAGGTTCACTATGAATAGAGACTAAGGTCTTTGTGAGTAAATAATTGGAACAGATTAAACAGGTCGCTCAAATTTTGGCAGCTTGTATTTTTTCCACGAGCTAGAAAGCTCCAATTAGTTTTTTATGTGTGCAAAGCTGATTCGAGATCTACAAATTTGTATTAGAGATTGTTAGCTAATAAAAGTTCGTGGGCCAAAACTGCAAAATATAGATTTGATTTTTTAAGGATAGTTTTGTGTACACTTGCGCGCGCGCACACAGACACAAAGAGAGAGAGAGAGAGAGAGAGAGAGAGAGAGAGAGAGAGAGAGAGAGAGAGAGAGAGAGAGAGAGAGAGAGAGAGAGAGAGAGAGAGAGAGAGAGAGAGAGAGAGAGAGAGAGAGAGAGAGAGAGAGAGAGAGAGAGAGAGAGAGAGAGAGAGAGAGAGAGAGAGAGCATAGAAAGGGAGGGAGAGAAAGCATTTTGGCTCTTCTCTGGCATGCTCACAACATCAAGATCTTGGCATCAACATTTTGGCATCCAAAATATCTCAACGACATCATGACATCTCTCTTTGACATTGACCTATCAACATCATGGCAGCAACATTCATGACATCAATACCACATCCAATTGCTCCCACACACAAGCTTGGACACATGGAAGGCGAAGATTCTGCATCGACAAGTAGGTGGTGAGCATTGGATCACTCACCAAGGACCACTTTCTAGCTAAAACATAGACGACTGCATCAACACGACACGTGGGGTTATAGGCTTGCAGCTTACAAGCATTTTTTAACCCTTTGAGACTTTGCAAAAAAGGTTTTATTTAACAATTCTATATGCATTTTTTGGCCTACGTATGCCATTGTGATTATAGATCTTAGCTTGTGTATTTTTTCTCAAATTTTGCTCACAAATAGACTTCTTGCAACACTTATTTTGGCTGTGGTTTTTCCATACATCTAGATTTGTGCACATAGTTTTGTGTGATTCGGTCGACTAATGCACATATAGGTTGAGCTCTTACTCTTGTATTTGACAAGTTCATAGGTATATAGGGATTTTGGATAGGTACAATTGTGCGGATGGGAGCGAGCTACATGGCCATGGTCTTTGTGGTTTATGTATACCTTATGTGGACTTCTGCATGAGATGGTTTTTCTTGGATAGGTTTTTGACATTTTGGACTAACCCATAGGATGTCTTGCTTCTCGTCATGGTGTTTGGAGAGCGTTTAGTTGATTTTGACTAGGTATATGACGTTGGTGCAGCCAAAGTTGGTCGAAGCTAGGAGATGGTCTACTCCAAGCAGAGGCGGCAGCCGAGTGCAATGCAGAAGGCTAGGGCAGGTGCCAAGACCCTAGGCAGCCAAGAGGTAGCGGGAATGTATGCTTAAAGCGGCTTTTTAGACCAAAAGTGTTGCAGGATGGTCCAAATGGGATGGCAGATGAAGGTGACCAATATGCCAAATCAGTGTCCTAAAATGTAGTGCTCTCTGTGCTCTAGAAGCCAGTCTAGACGGCTCGTCCAACGGAGCCCCGGTGTGCAAGATATTGCAGTTTAAAGTTAAAAGGTGTTGCAGTTCCCCAACGGACAGGGCAGCTGGGGACAGGTGGCCCGGGCTGATGTTAGTATATACATGTGTAGTGCTCGAGTTGTGGAGCATGCCGGTCTTCTCGGAGCTCAGTTGAATTTTTTCAAGGGGCCGGGTCTAAGTTCATTTGACCGCACTGGAAAATGCACCATCTGGCATTGTTTCGGCCTCGCCAAGGTTCTCGATGGATGTGTGCATCATGTGAAGTCAGCACGAGTCAGCGGTGCATCAATTGGATACCCGGTCAGCTAGATGCAGCTGAATGAAGTCGGGAGGCAATGCCGGGAGAAGAATTGGCTGATGTTTTTTCCGTTTTTTTTGCGGCCTCGAATAGCGCATTCGAAAGGATCTGAAGGCGGTAAGTCTTTTATGGTCCAGGACCGGTGCGACAAAGACTCACAGGGTTTGGTGGACTTTGGTGATTTTAAGAGGGCTTGAGGCCGCAGAACCACAGGCCACCACGTGGCGGGCTTTTGCCCCACATGCGCCATGAGGCATCCGGTGTCCGGGGTATAGAGGCAGGGGCGGGTGCCCATTTGGGGAAGTGAAGCAGGAAAGAACTCCCGTGGAGCTCAGCTATGGCAGTGGCATGGCTAGGCGCTGCGCAGGGCGGAAACGCAGTGTGTTTTGGCGGCGGCCGACGAGGAGGGGTGCCCATGGGGTGCGCCCTTGTGAGGGGAAACAGGTGGCCGACGGCCATTGTTCATAGAATGCCACGTGGCAAGGCCATATGGGGCAGTTCCCGCGGGCCATGGGCCCTCCTTTTTGAAAGAAAAAGAGGGAGGAGGCATTAGCGACATCGCTAATGCCCCCCCTCCCCTGTGCATGATTAAGAGAGGTATCCCGCAGCAGTAGGGCAGAGAGCATAGAGAGAAAGAGAGCCCGAAAGTGTACAAAGCGGAGGTGAATGGACCACGTCAAGGCCAAGGCCAAAAAATAAAAGACCGTCCGGGCAAAGTAAGGAGCAAAAGGGGTAGTAGAGGCCGGACAAACCAAAGCAAGGGCAAAAATGAAGGCCAAGGCAAAAGGGAGCAAAGGAGGAGTCGGATAGAGAAAGAGAGACTCAAAATCAAGCCAATTGAGCAGTATAAGGTTAAGCCCACAAAGGGGTAAAAAATGAAAGATAAAAAATAAAAAATAAAAAGCCAAGGGGGAATAACGACATCGCTAATGCCCCCCCGTCCCAGTGCAAAAGAGAGAAGTTGTGAGCAGATAGAGCAAGGCGATACCTTTCCCAAAAAATGCCAATTCAAGATGCCAAGTGGACCAATTAAAGTGTAAATTGCCAAATTAAAGCCCCCCCCTATAAAAGTCAAAGTGGGATCAAATTAAGGGCTTTTTTCCTGGCTTTTTGGATGCCGTTTGAAGCCTGCAAAGTGGAGTTCTCTAGCAAGCTAGCCCCTTTGTAACTTTTGCTTGAAAATGGCCATGGTGATGGCAGTGCAAGCCCGTGTATATGTTTTTTGAAGTGCAATCAAGCCACATTTGCCTCCCGTGCTGTTGTTTTCCCTTCCCCCTTCCCTTTCTCCTGATTTCATGGTTCTCCTCGGTGCCGGTTGTGCGGATGTGTGTGCCCCCCCAGACCGATGGTGTTTTGTGTGAGAGAGTGAGATTGAGTGGCTATGTGCGTGTGTAAGGGTGGAGATAGGCAGTGGTAGCAGGTGTACCTTGTGTGGTGGTTTGTGGAGTGTGGGAGCAATGGAAATTGAGCAGGCGGTGGTCTGCTAGTGTAAAGTGTTTCTGTGAAGGTGTTTTCTGAGAGGATAGGGGTGCTGTGGATACCCTGAGCTATAGAGAGACCCTTGTGTTTGTGCCGAGCGTGTTCCCCCATTCCCCCTCTCCATCTTCTGGTGCCCCCACTGAGGAGTATGCTGATTGCTCCCAGTTAATCGAAAAGAATCGGTTTTTCGCGTTGGAAGT
Organism: Adiantum capillus-veneris; assembly: GCF_014529385.1. Classification (NCBI taxonomy): domain Eukaryota; kingdom Viridiplantae; phylum Streptophyta; class Polypodiopsida; order Polypodiales; family Pteridaceae; genus Adiantum; species Adiantum capillus-veneris. The sequence continues at coordinate 11,665,045 of NC_140945.1, forward strand.
CATGGTAGCTAGAAGCTATGGACCGATTTTCACAGGGGAAGAGAGCCCTGACGAGTGGATGTCAAATTTCGAGCTGTATATGCTATCATTGCGTATGCCGAACGAGGATAACAAAATGCAGACTTTTCCTTTGGTGATGCGTGGTAGAGCTAAAGCATGGTACGAAGCGTTAGAAGGTGAGCCGAAGCAAGCATGGCTGGCTCTACAGGCGAGGTTTCTTCACGAATTTTGCAAGGAGACTTCCCCAGTGGAGATGGATACAAAGCTGAAGGCGCTTAAGCAAGATGTAAGTGAAGAATTCAATCTGTTTTTGGGTCATTTTGAAGAGTGTTGGGTAGAGCTAGCGGCAGCCATGCAATTGGCTAATGGAAACTATTTCAAGCTAGACAAATTCATGGCGTGTCTGCATCCCAAGGTGAGAGAAAAAGTCGATTTCAAGAGCCCAGAGAATTACAATGGTGCGGTAGCCATTGCACGGTCAAAGAGCAGAAAGATAAAGCAGAAGATAGATCAAGGTGTGTCAGGCTATGAGACGATGGCCCATGTTTAACCGCAGAGTCCGAGAGAGGCTGCACACGAAGAAAATCATGGAAATCGAGGTGTAGCTGTTGTGCCGCAAAATTGGGTGTGCACAGTGTAAGATTTGTCCGGGCAAATGCAGGAGTTGTGGCTCAGTCCATGGATAGGGGACAGAGGGCAAGGCCACTGCCAGGTAGGTGTTATAATTGTGGAGAAGAAGGGCACTATGCACCCGATTGTCCTCAACCACAGAGAGAAAGAGGAGGTATGTACCCACTTTTTGGTAGAGGTCGAGGGCAAGGACAATACAATGGTCCAAGAGAGCAAGCGGTGGAGAATCCTGTACAGCCAGCTCTGCAAAATGGAGGTGAGGTCCCAAGAGTAAACATCATAGGGGTGGATAAGCAGGATGTCAAAGTTTTGGCCAATAAGAGGGCAAGAGCTGAGAGGGAGACAGAGACAGAGCGGAAACTAGAGCTCACAAAGGCAAAGAGAAGGTGTACAAAGGTAGAGAGCAGCCCGAGCCTAGCAAAAGAAGGAGGCGTCGTAAGATCAAGCAAGCGGATTTCCAGCTAGGACGTGGCTATCCCGAGTACAATTTGGTGAGTGACGTTCAAAATCAGAAAGCAAACATTACTTTTGGTCACCTGTTAGCTTTAAATCCAAAGTTAAGGAGGCAGTGGTCCACAAGTGTTAGCACCAGGCTCCCAAGAGCTAAGGGAAATATACAAGCAGTGCAAAACATGGCTTTGAGGGTAGGTAGTCCTACTGATGTTCTTCCATTGGTAGATGCGATTATAGAGAAGAGGATGTAGGTACAAGCCTACATAGACGGTGGAGCACAGGTTTGTGTTATGACGGAAGCGGCCATGAAAGAGACGGGAGTCAAGGCAATAGTCAAGCCAAATGTACGCATGAGGATGGCCAACCATACCAAAGCCAGGTGTCTGGGTGTGGCGCAAGATGTAAAGGTCAAGGTGATGGGCATAGAGTGCCTGATAGACTTTTTCATGATGAAGGCAGGGGATAATGCTTATCCAATCATTTTGGGTAGGCCATGGATTTTGGCGATAGGAGCAAAACAAGATTGGGAGAGCAAAATATTCACTTTGCCTGACAAAGAGAAAGGCATACAAATTGTGCTTGATTTGAAGACCAAGGAGAGTAGTTCTGGTCCTATGGCATTTAAAGATGAGGGCGACACGACAAGCTACGAGTACGAGACAGAGATGGGCTATGATGAAGGCTATACTAGCACAGAGGAAGAGGAGAGCGAGGACGACATGTTGAAGATAGATGCAGACTTATTCGGAGTAACCATAGACGACTCTCCACCTAAAGAAGAAGGTATGCAATATCAAGCTCATGGGTTAAGCATAGAGGAGGTTTCAAGCATGATAAGTGAAGACTTAACCAAGGGTGAAAAGGAAGGCTATGTTCAACTGTGTGAGTCCTATCCAAATTTATTTGCGACAAAGTAAAAGCATTTGCAAGGTGCAAAAGGGGTGGAGCATAAGATTGTTCTTAAGGAGGGACATAAGCCTAAAGTACAGAAGCTGAGAAGACTAGGGGAAATCCAAAAGGAAGCCCTTTGGCAGGAGATCAATAAGTTGTTGGAGGCATGTATCATATATCCCGTGAAAGAGTTAGAGTGGGGCTCGCCAGTGGTCATAATCCCTAAGAAGAATGGGAAATGGAGAGTGTGTGTCGACTACAAGCCATTGAATGCCACGACCAAGAGGAATCACTACCCCTTGCCGTTTCAAGATGAAATCCTAAACCTGGTGGCTGGGCATGAGAGATACTCGATTATGGATGGCTTTTCGGGGTACTTTCAGATAGGAATTGCACTTGAAGACGAGTTGAAGACCACATTCATATCTCCAATGGGGTTGTTTCGCTTACCGCGCAAGATGCCATTCGGATTAGTAAATGCATATGCTATCTTCCAAGGTTGGATGAACAGGGGGTATTGGTCCATACCTGGGCCGTTTTATTAGGGTCTTCATGCATGATATCGGCTGCTACAGTTCAAGGTTGGAGCACCTATCAAAGCTCCAATTATGCTTTCAAAGGCTTGATGAAGAAGGAGGTCAGCTGAATCCCAAGAAGTGCAAGCTAGCACAGCCTCGAGCGCAGCTGTTAGGTCATGTGGTGTAGCAAAATGGTATAGAGGCTGATCCCGAGAAGGTGAAGGCGTTTGTGTTGATGGAGCCGCCATCAGATGCTCAAGGTTTGTCTTCATTTGTTCACAAAATGAAGTATCTATCACGTTTCTTTTGGATGCTGTCGCAATATGTGCATCCTCTTCAAAAGAGGCCTCAACAAGTGTATGGTTATGAATGGGACGGGGAAGCTCAGGAGGCTTTTGATAGAGTCAAAGAGGTTTTGTGTCAGTTGCCAGCGGTGTGTCCTCCCAATCAAGAGGACGACTTCTATGTGTCTATGACAGTGGGCACAATTGCTATTGGAGCAGTTCTGCTGCAAAAGGTAGGGAAAAGCTACAAGCCGATATACTTCAAGAGCAGGGTGATTAGTCCATGAGAGGCTACCTACACCGAAGCAGAGTAATGGGTCATGGATTTGGTCTTCGCTTGCAAGAAGTTCAAAGTCCATTTGATTGTGCGTAAGTTTTTTGTGTTGACGGCTAATAATCTATTGCCAGAGGTAGTGCTACATTTGAAGCCAGGAAGGAGGATTATGAAGTGGGTGTCGGAGCTACAGGAGTTCGAGTTCGAGTTCAAGGTAGATCACACGAGTCGGTCTCACCTAGTAGACATTCTTGTCAATAGACCATCGATTTGCCGTCCTATCCAAGAGTGGTACGAGATGAAGCTAAGGAGGAACCCGACTTGGAAGATGCTTTTACAATGTGGTTCGATGGAGCATATCGAAGGGTAGTGCAGAAGGCAGGAGGAGGTGTGGTGATACATGACCCACACGGCAAAGCTATATTCTCGAAGGCGTATGATCTAGAGGATGTCCACACCAATAAATGAGGCGGAGTATCTCACTTTGCATTTGGGTCTTAAGCAGTGCATAGAGTTCGGCATTTCAAGGTTGATAGTGAAGGGAGATGCGTTGCTAGTCATCAAGCAATTGTTAGGCCAATGGCAGGTAAAGCGCGATTCTTTGAAACATTGGTTTTTTTCCATCAAGAAAATGTTGAAGTCTTTTGAAGAAGTCCAATTCAAGCATGTGAAAAGAGAGCAGAATCAAGAGGCGGATCAGCTAGCAAGCAGCAAAGTGCAGGTGCATGTTGCAGGTCTATATGTGGCCCCAACCACTTATGCAGGTAGGGAGACTCTAAAGGAGATTGAAGGTTTTTTGAGTACAGGGCAATGTTCAGGAGGTTTGTCGAAGCTGCAAAAGAGAAGAGTGGTGCAAAAGGCCCGCAAATTCACACTGATAGGTGAAGATCTCATGAACTATGGGTGGGATGGAGTGCTTAGAAGGGTGCTGTACAAAGAAGAGATAGGAATGGTGTTGGAGCAATGCCATGAAGAGAGCGGACACCAGGGCAAAGATCAAGTTCTGTTTCGAGTGCTTAGAGCAGGCTTCTAGTGGCCTTCCATTGTGAAGGACGTGCATTACTTGTGCAAGACGTGCCACGAGTGTCAAACTATTAGGTGAAAGATGACTGGTAGCGGAGTCACAAGGCACCATCATCACACAAAGTGCTTTTGAGAAGTGGGGTCTGGATGCCATAGGCCCTCTCCCAAAGTCTACAAGTGGTAAAAAGTACGTAGTGGTAACCATTGGCTACCTTACAAGGTGGGTCGAGGCCAAAGCGGTGAAGTAAGTAAATGCTAATGTGGTGGCTCAGTTTGTGTTTGATAACATCTGTTGCCGTTTTGGTGTTCCATGGGTGTTAGTTTCTGATAGGGGCAGGGCTTTAGAAGCAAGCTTATGAGCGCATTAGTGGAAAAGTTAAAGATTCAGCATCGGTTTTCCTCACCCTATCACCACCAATGCAATGGTTTAGTCGAGAGTGCTAATGGGAAAATCGTCAAGATGTTAACAAAGTACGTGTATAAGCAGGAAGCTGAGTGGGAAGCAAATCAAAGAGAAGTGTCTGTGGGCGTATAGAACGTCCCATAAAGTGGCTACAAACTTCATTCCATTCGAGCTAGTCTATGGTAAGGAGGTTGTGTTATCAGTGCATGCACAACTAGGTGCTTTGAAGGGTATGTGGCGTGTCAATGCCACTCAACAAGGGGTTCTACAAGATCGGATAGCCAGTTTGGAGGCTTTGCAGATGGACAGAGAGGCAGCGACAGACTACTATGTGAAGCAGAGAGAGAAGCGGGTTGCCAAGTTCAATCAGAATCTGCCGGACAAGAAGATAGAGGAAGGAGACCTGGTCATGAAGTATGAAAGCTACCTGGATTTCACATTCCAGAAGAAGTTCAAGAAGAAGTGGACTGGTCCACATAAACTGAAGAAGGCCTTTCCGAATGGGACCTATCAGCTGGTAAGAGCAAATGGAAAGCTTCTTAGAAACAGGGTAAATGGTGTGCGGCTCAAACTGTATTTCGAGAGGGATCTAGTGCCTGAAGTGCATCAAATTATAGTCAAGGGGGGTGGGCAGCCCACCTAGAGCATGCGGTGTGTGAGAGCAAGGAGATAAAACTTTTGTACATAGCCTGTACATACAATTATGGTTTTGTGAGTGCTTTTAATCGTCAGTTGGTGTGCCAGTTTCGACGTTTTGTACATATGCTTTTGGTCGAACATAAATGTTCAACGAGGGGGCTGGGCATGATGGTGCAGCCAAAGTTGATCGAAGCTAGGAGATGGTCTACGCCAGGCAGAGGTGGTAGCCGAGTGCAGTGGAGAAGGCTAGGGCAGGTGCCAAGACCCTAGGCAGCCAAAGGGTAGCGGGAATGTATGCTTAAAGCGGCTTTTTAGGCCAAAAGTGTTGCGGGATGGTCAGATGGGATGGTAGATGAAGGTGACCGATATGCCAAATCAGTGTCCTAAAATGTAGTGCTCAGTGTGCTTTAGAAGCCGGTCCAGACGGCTCGTCAAACGGAGCCCCGGTGTGCAAGATATTGTAGTTTAAAGTTAAAAGGTGTTGGAGATCCCCAACAGACAGGGTAGCTGGGGACAGGTGTCTCGGGCTGATGTTAGTATACATATGTGTAATGCTCAAGTTGTGGAGCATGCCGGTCTTGTCGGAATGTCAAACGGAGCTCTGGTTGGCAAGATATGGTCAGTTGAATTTGTTTTTGGGGCCGGGTCTAAGCTCATTTGACTGCACTGGAAAATGCGCCATCTGGCATTGTTTCGGCCTCGCCAAGGTTCTAGATGGATGTGTGCATCATGTGAAGTCAGCACGAGTCGACGATGCATCAATTGGATACCCGGTCAGCTAGATGCAACTGAACGAAGTCGGGAGGCAATGCTGGGAGAAGAATTGGCTGATGTTTTTTCCGTTTTTTTGCGGCCTCGAATAGCGCATTCGAAAGAATCTGAAGGCGGTAAGATTTTAACGGTCCAGGACCGGTGTGGCGAAGACTCGGCACGGTTTGGCGAATCGAGCTTCCGACCCATGGGTAGGATATGAGGACCAGAAGAAGAAGGCCCAAAAAACGGGGGGTCTTTCAATAGACTTTGGTGATTTTAAGAGGGCTTCAGGCCGCAAAACCACAGGCCACCACGTGGCGGACTTTTGCCCCACATGCGCCATGAGGCATCCGGTGTCCGGGGTATAGAGGCAGGGGCGGGTGCCCATTTGGGGAAGTGAAGCGGGAAAGAACTCCTGTGGAGCTCAGCTATGGCAGTGGTGTGGCCAGGCGCTGCGCAGGGCAGAAACGCCGTGTGTTTTGGCGGCGGCCGGCGAGGAGGGGCGCCCATGGGGCGCGCCCGTGTGAGGGGAAACAGGTGGCCGGCGGCCATTGTTCATAGAATGCCACGTGGCAAGGCCATATGGGGCAATTCCCGCGGGCCATGGGCCCTCCTTTTTGAAAGAAAAAGAGGGAGGAGGCATTAGCGACATCGCTAATGCCCCCCTCCCCGGTGCATGATTAAGAGAGGTATCCCGCAGTAGGGCAGAGAGCATAGAGAGCCCGAAAGTGTACAAAGCGGAGGCGAATGGACCACATCAAGGCCAAGGCCCAAAAAGAAAAGACCGTCCGGGCAAAGTAAGGAGCAAAAGGGGCAGTAGAGGCCGGACAAACCAAAGCAAGGAAAAAAATGAAGTCCAAGGCAAAAGGGAGCAAAGGAGGAGTCGGATAGAGAAAGAGAGAGTCAAAATCAAGCCAATTGAGCAATATAAGGTTAAGCCCACAAAGGGGTAAAAAATAAAAGATAAAAAATAAAAAATAAAAAATGAAAAGCCAAGGGGCAATAGCGACATCGCTAATGCCCCCCCCCCCCCCCCCCCCCCCCGTGCAAAAGAGAGAAGAAGTGAGCAGATAGAGCAAGGCGGTACCTTTCCCAAAAAATGCCAATTCAAGATGCCAAGTCGCCAATCAAAGTGAAATTCCCAAATTAAAGCCCCCCCCGTATAAAAGTCAAAGTGGGATCAAATTAAGGGCTTTTTTCCTGGCTTTTTGGATGCCATTTGAAGCTTGCAAATGGAGTTCTCTAGCAAGCTAGCCCCTTTGTAACTTTTGCTTGAAAATGGCCATGGTGATGGCAATGCAAGCCCGTGTATATTTTTTTGAAGTGCAATCAAGCAACCATTGCCTCCCGTGATGTTGTTTCCCTTTCTCCTGCTTTCATGGTTCTCCTTGGTGCCGGTTGTGCGGATGTGTGTGCCCCCCCCGGACCGATGGTGTTTTGTGTGAGAGAGTGAGATTGAGTGGCTGTGTGCATGTGTAAGGGTGGAGACAGGCAGTGGTATAGCAGGTGTACCTTGTGTGGTGGTTTGTGGAGTGTGGGAGCAGTGGAAATTGAGCAGGCGGTGGTCTGCTAGTGTAAAGTGTTTCTCTGAAGGTGTTTTTTGAGAGGATAGGGGTGCTATGGATACCCTGAGCTATAGAGCGGCCCTTGTGTTTGTGCCGGGCGTGTTCCCCCATTCCCCCTCTCCAACGTCTATAGATGACAGATCGAGTCTTTATTTTTGCACATAGCCGTGTTGACTTTATATACAGGTTTTGTGCATGCCAACTATTTTGGTGAGTTTTATTTGAGATTTTGCTCAAATTATAGGGGAAACTTTGTCTGATTTTGTTGGGGTCATCCCAACTTGGGCATCTACATGTGAGCCTATTGTTGTGATTGCCTTTATAGGGCTCATGAAATGATAATGATAACTCTCTTTTATTATTATTTTAATCCACTCGTGCCTCATCCCCTCTCTCTCTCTCATCTACTCTGCTCTCTCTCTCTCTCTCTCTCTCTCTCATCCTTGTCACGTCCATTCAAGAATCTGTACACTTCTTCTCCGCTTCTACAAGTGGTATCAGAGCCTTGGTGGTGTTCTTGGCAAGCTCAGGTCATGGTAGCAATTGGTGTTGGCAGACATACCTCTCAAAACGATACCCGTTGGTGGTGCAAGCAAAGCCCATGCAGTGTTGCTAGCATTGTCTAAGGCAAGCAAAGCTCATGTGGGTAATTCAAGGAGGTAGATGTTCTAAAACGCCACTCAAGAGGTTCCTCAGAGAGCCGATGAATAGAGATCACAGGCGACAGTTTTGAGATAGCATTTCAAGGTGCCCTCTCGTTGGCGCTGGCAAGGTGAGCTTCCTAGGGGGTGTAGCCAAATCGATAGCCTCTCAAAATGTGGCACCACCATAGGTGACTAGGGGGTGTACTCCTCTGTGCATTATGAAACGCATGCTGTTTAGCAAAGGCAATGACAAAACTCTCTACCTTAGATTTTCAAAATGCTCCTGCAGAGCACTCCGTAGAGCTCAAGGCTGACAGTAGAGTGAACATAACCACACACACAGACACACACACACACATTGATTACTTAATAAATTCCTAACTTTTTTTCCTTTCTTAAAAAAAAAAAAGCTTCAAAGTGTTTGAGTCTCCACTATGGGACTTGGCCCTTCATAACTACTAAAGGCTTGGTAAGACGGTGGTATTTTTTGTTTAAATGGCACACACACACTCATCCTGTATCACCTAGCTTGGGGGAATTCCCAAGCTTACTTGGCTCTTGGTACTATAGTAAAACCCACCGCCTATGGACACTACCATGGGATGCATCCCTTCTCAGTACATGAGTGACTAATCCTCGGGTGAAACCTGGCCGTGAATACTCTTGGTTGCCTCTTCATTGCACCTTGTAAGCAGCCTCACCATCTCTGCTGAAGATCTCTCAGCACTTGGGTAACTGCGTGATATGCAGTTATGGCAACCTCCCTCTCTCCTCTATTTAAAAGGTGAGGGCGCATCTCTGCCCCTCACTTAGCTTTGGTTGTACTCTATTTGTTTGCATAAAGTTAGTGACTACGTATCTGAATCTCCATTGCATCGAAGCATGGCGCTCCCAACTCAAGTAACACAGGTCGACAACTGCTTTTTTTGGTTTGTTTCACCTATTGTATGGCTATATGTTTATGCTGCGAAGGCTTGTTACTCTGAAAGGATGTTTTTTTTCACAAAATTAGTAGGAAGCTATGGGTTGTTTCTTCTTGCAATGTTTTAATCTCAAACATGGGGGTGCTTTGCGTCGCGTGATTACTGATGGTTCACAACCTACTGTCAATGCTAAAAACTGGTTTTTGTTAAAAAAATCCACCTAATGGGTCGATGGTTTGATCACTGGGTTGGCTAGGGTTGTTGTTTTTCTACCCTAGTAACCGGTACAAACAGGGATATATATATTTTTCTTTTTGCCTACTAATCTTGGTTGCAGGATGGCAGGTTGTCTGGTGCCTTGTTGCATGACTATTACTCTATGACGGGGTAAAACTCATGATATTTTATTGATGGAGAGCTTGGAAAAGTGGGGTGTTGCTTCACCCTCCGCACATCAGTAATGCGTATTTTTTGGCCAGGAAGCATGCTGTCTCACTGTTTCGGAACATGGCTTTATATTGATGGCAATACTTTACATTTTGTATGCTGGCTCACTAGCAGTTACTTGGCCCATTTACTTGGTTATTTGCTGTTAACTGGCGACTAATGCTTAGAAAGGTTTGTTGGAAAAAAAAGATGGTTTACCATTTACATCACTATGGTATTGGTTGTCGCCATGACTACTTCTATGATGGTTCCCTAAAGTCTGGTTGTTACATTGCCTTTCACCTGCTACATATGTACTATGATCTTGTAAATTTTGGTGTAAATAGGGCGTAAACCTGCTACTTATGGGTGTTTGATGGTAACACCACTTCTCTTGGTTATTAGTTAAATGGCTGAAACCATCATGAGGAAATTTCTACAACGATCTCCTGTGTATATTCTCATATGAGATTGTATATTGTGTAGCATTTATTTATTTTTTGGATTCTGCAAGGGCTTTCTGACTACCTAGGTTGGCCGAAAGGATGATTCAGGTAGGTTAAATTACAAAATATAGTAAGTTCTGCTAACGTGATGGGCCTAAAAACTTTGCCCAACCTCAAAACAAACATTAAACTAGCCTATGGCTGGATTGTGACTACTAATGGAGATTTTTTATTTAAAACCTACTGCACTAACTAGTGCTTTCACTAAAAGATGAACTGTAACTAAATATGGGGGGATTCTGACACTTGGATTAGAAGGGGTAATGGACTTCTAATCAAAATGATGTAAAATTTTTCTATAAATGGAAAATTTAGGGTTCCTTGTTAAGAAATTAAAACTTTTACTATGGACTAAGCTTGTACAAAAGTTGAAAAAAAGTTTTTAAGATCGACATGGATAACAATTGGTATAGTCCATTGATACCTGTAAAACACATCCAATGCTAACATATCTCTTGTCTTGTTTAGATGGATGCAAGTAAGGACACTATCTTGTCTTGGAAGGTTTTCTTTGGCTTTGGTTAGCTGTCCTATACTGGATTACACATTCACTTACTACTTAGGAAGTTCTTCTGTCACTTTGTATACTGGAATGAGGCTTCATTCTTACAAACATTGTACAAAATTAATTCTAAGACTGAGTTACTTTTGTACTTATCATTTCATTTCTTCTAAAGTCAGCTGTCTTTTGAATGTAAAAAGTTCAATTATGTCATATTATTTATGGTAAAACAGCTACACACCCACCCACCCACACACACACACATAATGATGTCATCAATGATGGTTCACAACCCACATTTGCAACTATTTTTTTGTTTTGACGATTTGTGGAGTTCTAATTATCAAAATAGCTTTATTTTATCTTAAAGCATGTTCACATGAATGTAATGACAAAAATGATCATATGTATGATGATGTATGTCATTCTTGATGATCAATGATAAATCAAACCCCTCAAGTCATTCTCTTATGATTATGATGATATTCTTGTAACGGGACTAGACACTACCCCCACGAAGATGAATGCCGTTGGGGTAAGACCTTCCCGACGACCTAGATATTGATGCCTTGTGAGCCTAGGACGAGTGCCCTTATGAACCTTGGTGATCCATCTGCTATGAGAACATCCATGATGTACCATGAACTATGCCTAGATGTATCAATAGTTCCTAGGATTACACTTGTACACCAAGTTTGGCTAAGGGGGCGATTGTTGGGGTCAGCCCAACGTGGGCACCTACGTGTGAACCAATTGTTGTAAGTTCCTTTATAAGGCTCATGAAATGATAATGATAACTCTCTTTCATTTTTTTTCCTCCACTCGTGCCTTATCCTCTCTCTCTCTCTCTCTCTCTCTCTCTCTCTCTCTCTCTCTCTCTCTCTCTCTCTCTCTCTCTCTCTCTCTCTCTCTCTCTCTCTCTCTCTCTCCTGTCCTTGCCATGTCCATTCGAGACTCTGTATGCTTCCGCTCCGATTCTACAAGTGGTATCAAAGCCTTGGTGGCATTCTTGGCAAGCTCACATCGCGGTAGAAATTGGCATTGGTAGGAATACCTCTCAATCAAAGCCCACACGGTGTAATCTAAGGCAAGCAGGGCTCATGCAGGTCAAGCAAGGAGGCCGATGTTCTAAAACACCACTCAAGAGGTGCCTCAGAGAACCGAGGCATGGAGATAACAGGCGGCAATTTTGGGACAACATTTCAAGACGCCCTTGCTGGCTCTAGAAAGTTGAGCTTCCTAGGGGTGTAGCCAAATCAACATCCTCTCAAAATGTAGCATCACTGTAGGTGACTAGAGGGTGGACTCTTTTGCACATTCGAAAATGCATGCTGTTTAGCAAAGGCAATGATGAAGCTCTCTATCTTAGAGTTTAAAATGATGATGCAGAGCACTTGATAGAGCTCAAGGCCGGCGGTAGAGTGAAGGGAACCACAGACACACACACACACACACACACACACACACACACACACACACACACACACACACACACACACACACACACACACACACACACACATAATGACATCATCAATGACGGCCCACATTTGCAACTCATTTTTTTTTTGTTTTGATGATTTGTGGAGTTCTAATTATCAAACTAGCCTTATTTTATCTTAAAGCATGTTCACATGAATGTAATGAAAAAATGATCATATGTATGACAATGTATATCATTCTTGATGATAAATCAAACCCCTGAAGCCATTCTCTTCTGATTATGATGATATCCTTGTAACAAGACTAGACACTACCCCCACGAAGATGAATGACGTCGGGGTAAGACCTTCTCGAAGACCTAGATATTGGCTGCCTTGTGAGCCTAGGACGAGTGCCCTTGTGAGCCTTGGTGATGCATCCGCTATGAAAACCGCCATGATGTATCATGCACTATGCCTAGATGTATTAGTAGTTCCTAGGATTACACTTGTATGCCAAGTTTGGCTAAAAGGGGCGATTGTTTGGGTCAGCCCAACTTGGGCACCTACGTGTGAACCTATTGTTGTAACTGTCTTTATAGGGCTCATGAAATGATAATGATAACTCTCTTTCATTTTTTTTCTCCACCCGTGCCTTATCCTCTCTCTCTCTCTCTCTCTCACACACACACACACACACACACACACACACACACACACACACACACACACACACACACACACACACACACACACACACACACACACACACATTCAAGACTCTATACGCTTTCACTCCACTTCTACAAGTGGTATGGAAGCCTTGGTGGTATTCTTAGCAAGCTCAGGTCGCGGTAGCAATTGGTGTTGGTAGGCACACCTCTCAAAATTCTTCCTGTTGGTGGTGCAAGCAAATACCACGTGGTGTTGCTAGGCATTGTCTAAGGTAAGCAGAGCTCAAGCATGTGTCAGGCAGGGAGATTAATGTTCTAAAACGCCACTCAAGAGGTGCCTTAGAAGAGAGTCGGCTTGGAGATCACAGGTGGTAGTTTTGGGACAACATTTCAAGACGCCCTCGTTGGCATTCGCAAGTTGAGCTTTCTAGGGGGTGTAGCCAAATCGATAGCCTCTCAAAATGTAGCATCATTGCAGGTGACTAGGGGGTGTACTCCTCTATGTATTTTGAAATGCACGATGTTTAGCAAAGGCAATGACAAAGCTCTCTACCTTAGAGTTTCAAAATGCTGCTGTAGAAGAGCACTCGGTGGAGCTCAACAACTCTTTTTTTGGATGGTTTGTGGAGTTCTAATTATCAAGATAACCTTATTTTATCTTAAAGCATGTTCACATGAATGTATTGACAAAAATGACCATATATATAATGATGTATATCATTCTTGATGATGTACAATGACAAATCAAACCCCTCAAGCAATTATCTTATGATTATGATGATATTCTTCTAACGGGACTAGACACTATTGACCTTCCCGACGACCTAGACATTGACTGCCTTTTGAGCCTAGGACAAGTGCCCTTGTAAACCTTGGCGATGCATCCCCTATGAGAACCGCCATGATGTATCAGGCCTATGCCTAGATGTATCAGTAGTTCCTAGGATTACACTTGTACGCCAAGTTTAGCTGAAAGGGACGATTGTTGGGGTCAGCCCAACCTAGGCAGCTACATGTGAACCTATTGTTGTAATTGCCTTTATAAGGATCATGAAATAATAATGATAATTCTCTTTCATTTTTTTCCCACCCATGCATTATCCTCTCTCTCTCTCTCTCTCTCTTTCTCGTCTGCTCTCTCTCTCCTATCCTCGCCATGTCCATTCAGACTCTGTATGCTTCCACTCCGCTTCTATAGATTTTTCCTACATTCTTGCCATACATTACATGTATCTGTAGTCTATTCTCTAATGCTTTAGTAGCTGAGAATTACTCCCACTTTGATAGTGATTAAGTTTTGAGTCTCGCTAAAATTAGTTTTGTCAGCTTCAGACATGGAATTGTGTTCTTGTATCCACCTTGCAGAGTGAGATTGTTGTATGCTCATTGTCCTACAGGCACAAGTAGTCATATTTTAATTCTATAGGTACACATACAACTTACATGCAATTGTTAGATTTTGCACACAGATTTGTGGGATACATAGTGAGCATAAGGTTTGCTCTCTACTTATGCATATGGTTATGCATTTTATGCTCTTGTGAGAGCTATTTATCCAATGTTTTGGTGTTACTTGCTTACAATGATACCGGCTGCTTGTGTTTGCATTATCTCTTTGTGCTTGCTTATGTGCGGTTTCTACTCGGTTTAGCAGAGGGTTTTGGACACTGCTTCTATATGTTTTGGTAGAGCTACACTGAGCTACAGATTCATATGCAAATGTTGGATTGATGCATTGATTAGGTTTATGATTGTGTAATGGTCAAGTAATCTCCCATTTTTATGCATATGCAATATTCACCTATTTGACATCATGTCTGACTAATCAACAATGACGTCTCATGAGAGATGGAGGTCTCATTCTTGACAATTTGTGCGATGTTGGCATTGTGATCACACAGGGCACATTAGGCATCACTGCTTCCAATGTATGAGGTAGTAGGAGCGATGTATGTGAAATGTGGAGATGGTCCTGACACAGGCTAGAGAGTTGGCTTCATATGCCAACGATGATGATGTCACGTTACCTCGAACATTCCTCTTGCTTACATGTTTGGTGCAAATGACTTCTTCCCCTTGGTTATACAATGAGGATACAATTTTCCATATCACACCATGTCATGAGTGGTTTAGCACCTTCTGTAGTGAGAGCCTTGGTAGTGTGCATCTAATTGATGGTTCAACATATCACATTGTAGATGCAGGAGATGTATGTTGTCATTTCGCAGTGGTGCATCATATATTCTATGACATGTGCATTATCTTTCTCAATTGAGATAGAGTTTGATCTTAGTGAGACAATAGTAGATAGTGGATATCATAAACTACTTTGAGAGCAATCTTTCTAGATACTTTGGAGATCGCTAGTGATTTTGAGAGGAATCCATAGTCTCTTGGTCTATTCATTGCATGTATTTGAAGTTCAAGACGGTTTGATATCTATTATGTTGTAGATGTGTCAACGAGAGATGAAACAAGTCTCTTTTGTTTATCTCTAGATTGGTGTGCACAATGTGAGTATAGATGTAGAGTTGGAGTGGCCATACTTTGGCGAAACACAACAGACGGTTTATTCATTGCATGTATTTGAAGTTCAAGACGGTTTGATATCTATTATGTTGTAGATGTGTCAACGAGAGATGAAACAAGTCTCTTTTGTTTATCTCTAGATTGGTGTGCACAATGTGAGTATAGATGTAGAGTTGGAGTGGCCATACTTTGGCGAAACACAACAGACGGTTTATTCATTGCATGTATTTGAAGTTCAAGACGGTTTGATATCTATTATGTTGTAGATGTGTCAACGAGAGATGAAACAAGTCTCTTTTGTTTATCTCTAGATTGGTGTGCACAATGTGAGTATAGATGTAGAGTTGGAGTGGCCATACTTTGGCATCTCTATCCTCTTAGGATAGAGATGCCTACAACTACGGAGATGGATGATATGGAATTTTTTAATATGCTCATGCTAGAGACTAATATGGTTATGCTAGGACATGTGGATCCAGTCCCTATGGATTATGTGGGAGTGATGACTACTCTTGAGTCACTATTAATACATCCATACATGCTATGGATGGCTGGTATGAGGCATCCCTACAAAAATACACAAAATACCATGCTATAGACTATAAAACCATTATTGAATTTGCATAGGTGATCAATCGCATGTGCACATAATCGAAGCTATACACAATCTGAGAGAGAGAGAGAGAGAGAGAGAGAGAGAGAGAGAGAGAGAGAGAGAGAGAGAGAGAGAGAGAGAGAGAGAGAGAGAGAGAGAAGCATGAGAATGCATGCAAGTGAACCTTCTAGAGCAGAGTGCTACAAAAGCACAAAAAGGAGAGAGGTCATAGAAGAGAAGAAGGACACAAAGCACTATATGCAATCTCCCCCCAATGCGAGAGTGAGCATTTTCCTCTTGCACGTATTACTTGTAGATTTTTTGAATACTCAATATGATTACAAACTGATTGCCCCGACCTAAAGTGACCATAGGTCATATAGAGCTCTTTAATAATACAATATCAATAAACTTGGTATCCTTTTCCATATTCCATAGATCAACTAGGCTTCTCTACCTGACTCCTTTAATAAATATATGTTAGTCTAATCCCATCACAAAACATACTCGTCCTAATGGAGTTGAGATGCTTGCCACATATAGATTGACAAAATTTTCATTGACCACCATTAATATGGTTATCGTGGACAAGCTGGTAGATATCACACATTTATCATTGGACTTTGAGAGTCTCATGTACGACCTTCTAGTGTTAAGACTTGAGATAATAGCTGTAGTGGGAGCATTTGCAATTGGTGTTGATAGTCGTGTGATGATTGATTATGCATCATGGAGCTATGTAGGTCAATACGGGATAACTGCAATATATGCATGCACATTCTACCGGAGATACATGATTACACACATTGTTCAAGCTCGCATGATGGCATGCGTGGATTTCAAGAGATCCAATGGGTGTAGGTCGAGAGAGTTTTTTACCTTTCATTGTATATTTTCCCTAGTCCTATAATAGGTCCACTTTAATTATCAGCACATTCACCTTTAAGTGGGAGGTTGTTGGGGTAAAGGTAGTGTGCCTTACCGCAATGTCTGGCCACCCATTTATCTCATACCTCATTCATCATAGTATAGAGAATAATAGCTCCACCCCATCTCTGTGTATGTGCTATCTTCTCCACCACACATCACACACACTATGTATGCTCCCACACATCACACACACTGTGTATGCTCCCACACCATGGTCTTTTCATTGAGCCGACGATTTATGGTTTTGTGATGCTTGCATATGGGAGATTTCATGCACTTTTGAGAGTATCCTAGATGCTTCTCATGCATGATTGGGGCAACTTCAATAGTGGTGGGAGATTGACAACTTTCATGTCGCTTGCTTGTTTTGGTGCTTATTTATGTGCATGTGTCTATTTCTCATGCTTTATGTAAGAATGTTGGAGGTGTTGCCTAGCATGCTCAGGCGGTCCCAATTTTGGCAATTATGGTAGGTGTCTTGAGTCTTCAGTTTGCTTAATTTTTGTAGGGCCCTGTGCGAGGTTTTCTTTGAGCTCAGGCTTCTCGGATGTATGAGAGCCTTTTGTAGATAAGGTTGTTGGAGATCCCCATTATACATGACAACATTGTAGGCTATGTGTGATAGTGGCTTTAGGTGCTCATTACACCCTAGTTGGAATTTGACATTGATGCATTCTCTATCCATGATGTCTGTGATTAGCGATTGATCAATTTTTTTCTTATTGATACAAAATTTTGATATGTATTGGTTATATGGAGTTTGTATGCTATTTATTTGATTATATTTGGTTAAGATTTTGCTCTTCATACAGAGGAGACTTTGACCAATTTTTTTTCAAGATGGTGACTTTCAATTTTTTAAGACCTACCAAATTACCGTTAGAGCTTGGTGACATCAAGTACCATAGTTTTGATTTGGATTACATCTATTCCTTCACTACTTTGATGAAATATCTTCTATTTTATCATATATTTTACCCAATCTTTCTCACCATAGTTTTGACATTGGTTTATGAATTTCCTTTCGTAGTTTTTGGTTGACATATCGCCCAATTACTAGACGTTGTCAACGTTTAATTGTAAGCTATGATAGTATCATGCTTGATATTAGCAGCTTTTGTGTCAGACAAACAACGTTACAATATCCATACTTTTGATGGTAGCAACTTCTTTTAATTAAAAGAGAAAACTCAAGATGTTTTTTTTTTAAAAATGAAGCAGCAAAAGCCATTGTTTTGTGTTGAATCTAAGTTTGGTATCATGTCTCTTGGAAATGACTTGAGTTATATTGTTAGCCGACCACCGCGATCAGATGATGTAGCCTAGAAAAAACTCAAACCAACATAAATATGTCAATCTGAGGATGTGGCCGACCCAACTAGTGCATGGAAATGTCGAATGCAATGCCCCAATGACAATGCACTGAGGAAAAAGGTGTCACTCTCAAGCCAAGAAGCATCTAAAAGGGAAAATGCCTAAGTCTCTTATGCGGTCTAACTAACACTCAAATGGTCGTAGAGGTGTCAAATGAATTCCAAATGACATGAAACTTGATATTAGGGGTTTCTAGGCTATAGGCAATAAGTTTCCAACAACAAAACACAGTTGGGTATTATTAAAAGATATGTTTTTAGTTTGGAGCTCACGTAGTGAAGAGTACACCTACACTTGCACATTGACTACTCTTTATACAGGTAAGCATTGCTAATGAACCTTCATGTGTTACTTCCTCATACTCTTGGCATTGTGTACATGATCAATGTGCTATGTTTGAGTGTGTGTGTGTGTGTCTGTGACGCAATGAGCGGTTTTAGCTTTAGGTTGCCTAGTGTGTATAATTGCTTTTTTTGAGTTGCTAATGGTGCTTTGAGTGAAACTAAGCATGGACAAAGGTAAGTAGGCCTCAAGAGGAGCCAAACAACCCCTCATTTGTCATTTTTGGTGAAGGTGAGAGGTGGAAACAATTACTTTGCCTTATATACCCAAGGTTTAAAATTGGGCATTTGGCTAGAAAGGGATAGTTACTTTGAAAATGTGACGGACTAGGGCATCTAGCCTCTTCATTAAGTATAAAAATATTTGAAAATAATTAGAATTTTTCATGTTCAAGATTTACAATGCCGGCTTAGGCTGAAAATATATGATTAAGAGGGAGAAGTTTTTCAGGTTCGCTCGAATTGGCGTGATTGAGCTCTTTGCTTCAACATCCCCCCTCGTGGCTTCTTATCGTCCTTACAAGAATTCACTCTTTGAGCATGGGATTTCTTTGTTTTTGTTTGTTCAACGTATTGCTAGAATGCAAACATCATTTGTTGTACTTGATCTTCCTCCTATGGCTTATAGATTCTTGTCAAGGGGTTTTTCGGTTTGTGGAGGGTGTAGGCCACAAATCTCAGCCTGAGATCCTTGCAAATTGGCATGAACATAGTGGAATCCATCTCAAAGTAGCCCATGTAGAAAGCCTCCTCGAAAGTCTGCATGAAGTGGCTTGAGAGGAACATGATTTTGGAGAATAGGCCATATATTACTTTCATCTTGGGGGTATCATTCAAATCAAAGATAAGTCCTTTGTAGCCCTGCAAGAATGAAGTCCACTTTACTTTGGTGGCCTCTGTATTTTTGAATATGTTGGTACATGCAGAGAGCATGTAGCAAATCTTTAGCATCATCTTGCATGCTATATTTGTCTTTCCTCGTACTAGGCTGATCATCTGCTTGATGGCCTTCCTCATATAGGCTAGTGAAGGTGCCTCTCTAGGTTTGAGGAAGACTAGGTAGTTTAGCCAAGTAGGGTGAGAAACAAGCAGTTGCTCAAAGTCAGCCCACCTTCTTCTCCTAATGATTGGGCAATATGTTGAATCGATTTGAAGGTGGTTTGGAGCAAATGAAGTCACTGTTATTGCATGCTTGTTCTCCCTCATGAATTGAACTTTCCATGCTGGTATGGCCTCTTTAATCTACTCCGTGGTCCATTCAAAAAGGTCAACATCCTTGAAACTCTCTTCAACATCTAGTAGAAGTGTCGGTAGTAGCTCTTTCTTCTTTTCTACCCTTAGCCATTTGAGTAGTGGATAGGGAAGTTTTGGCTCAGTGACCTCCTTTCGTAGCTGCTCTGGAGTGATGTATTTTAGTAAATCTAATTTCAATAAATGATGCTCATAGCGGAGGTTCTTGGCCACAACTTCCCTAGTCCCTTCTCAGTGTTCCTCCGATAGATGTGAGTACTCTTGAGGTAATTTACGAGGTTCAGTTGAAGTACCCACATCTACCGAGCCTTCAAATTGCTTGTCTTCCTGTTTTGTCTCTTCTTCTATGTTCTCAAAGTCTATCCATGTTTCCAAGGGTCCTTTCTCTCTTGGAGGGAGTTTTTGAAATTGTTCTTTTGTTGATAGCTGGTTTCTTAGCTCCTCTGCTTCTTTCATAAGCATTTCAATGCTTTCATCCTTTGCTTTTCCCTCTTCTGTCATGGCCTTTCTCTTAGTGTGTAGAGCCTCTTCCAATGTAATTCTTGTTGTCTGAGAAGCTTCTAGTGCCTGTTGAGATTCTAGGATTTGCTTCTTATAGATGTCAATCTACTCTGAGCTACTTGTCGGCATGAGCAAAGGATCTTCTGGAAATGCCTCTAGCTATTTGTTCTGATCAACTATCCGGCCTTGAATCACATCTATTGATACCCTTTGATTTTGAGTTAGTGCTGCTGACTCTTTAGCACTTTGATGGGCTTGTTGATATTGCTTTTCTTTCTAGTCCAGGGCAAGCTTACTGCTTTGAGCTATACCTTCTTGTACTTGCCTGGCCATTACTTCCTTTTCATAAAGTTCTCTGTACTTTGCCAGCTCTCCACTGACATGTTCCAATTGTGCATCTCTTCTTTGCAGATCCACCAAAATTGTGTTGGTCTTGACAAACTCTTTATTTTCACTCCTTGTTTTGTCCATATCTTGTTGTATTTTGACCACCATCGCTAGGTTGAGACTGGCATTATTCTCTTCTTCTCTCTCGTATTTGAGAGTTCTTTGCATGATCTCTTTGTTTAGATCTTCAACCAGCTTAGATATTAATGCTGCCTTGCCATACTAGACATTGATTCTTGAATGATTGGTCCTTGAGCAACATCTTGTGTTGTTCCTTTGGTGGTTTCTTGGATAGATTCCTTTCTATCATTTTTCTTGATAAGGGTGATTGCAGGTCGAGTGGTTACCTCTATCCTGTGCTCTGATTTACCTTCATGTGGAGCTTGCTTTGAGAGAGTGTCTAGGCAAGGATTTTAGCCCTCTCTTCTGGTGCTTTCTCCACATTCTTGTATCTTTGTGATTGCATGAAGTTTGTTGCTGTTGACATAGGTAAACCCGGAGCCTTCATCCCTAACGTCTCATTGTGTCGTTTTCTTTGCTCTTGTGGTCCTTGCTGATATAGAAGGTCTTGTTACCTTCTTTGCCTTGGGTTGTCACACTTTTTTGGCCCATTCGTTTGCATTTGGGGCATCCTCTAGTGAATCTCTTTCTCTGACAAGGTAGGCTGCAATTTTTGTCAAAAACTTGGCTCCCCCTAGGTGTGGGATGCCGGACTGCTTAGCCCATTGCTTCTTTTCGGTTGTTGCTACTAGCATGTCGAATCACCACTTGGTCAAGTCAACACATATGTGTCGATGAAGTGGTACTAGTTTGTGTAATGTTGATGGTAGATTCCTATTTGGCCTTGTATATCTGGTCTATCTATCAAAGTGTAGATGTTGATGCAAAACTCTCATCAAGTGCTCATTCCTCCTTTCTTTGATGCTGCTAAAGGTTGGCAACTTCAATGTACTAAAGTCCTCATCAGCATAGCCTTGTGGCTTTACATGCTCTCCTCTTGGTAGCTTGGTGATTTTTGCTATTGTATCTAGAATGATTTCAACGGTTACCTTTTTCCCGTCTGCTTTTGTGAGTGTTGCTGTCATTTTCTCTTCATCTATCTTCTGGAGAGCTGTTATCAACTCATGAGCACGTATGTAATTGGCTTGAACTATTGGCTCGGATAGGAAGTCATCGACTCCTAGCCTAGAGATAGCTCTATTGGCATCTTGTGGTGTGTAAGCAATGTTGTTGAAGTCTTTTGGCATCTAAGGCGCCTCCCATCTTTCCCCCTGCTCTTCCTTCCACACGTAGCTAAAGGCTCTCAGACCATGCTACACTTGGATGGTCTCATCAACAAAACATGCTCTTGAACCTATAATGTGGTCCATGTCGTCCTGATAGCTCTCTTTTTCTTCTAGCAAGTAAATACTTATGCGTCTCATCTTTCTGGGAGTGTATGATCCTGTGGCAAACAAATGACAAGATCCAATTTTTAGCTCCATATGTGAGTCATTTGTGTAGTTTGTTCCCTCATAGTTAGTTTGGTCAATAAGTTGAGTTTAGGGTGTCCAATTTTGGCACATGAGATGTCATTGGGATCCTCTTGAGATTTAATTACTCATGGTCTCCTCTAGTCCCGGAAATTTTTCAGATAGCAGCAACCATGATAGGTGTCAACAATGTCAAACATGCTGATTTTTCACATATTTGGTATATTCATCTCTTCTTGATCCCATCCATGCTATGTATGATCAATTTGGACACCTAAAACCTCAAATTAGGCCCAAAAAGGATCTGGACTCTTTTCTGATTTGGCCTCCCTGGTGACAAGTTGGAATTTTACTTTTGACCTGCTTTTTTGACTCCATTTTTGTGTTCTACTCTTCAAGTGGGTTCTCTGGACTAGCAACATGCTATGGCTATCATTTCTCCTAGCTCAGAGTATCCTTTTTAGATCAAGTGGCAACAACCACGATTGCCGCCAAATAGAGTAGTGCCATCTAATTCCCCTTGGTGTGTAGAGTCTACTGCCACCCTGCATGGTCAATTTGGATCACTAGTTTGGCCACAACTTAGATTTACCTCTTGTCAGAAGTCCTGTTTGTTAAGAAAGCCCTAGTTACAATTTTGCAATTGGCTTCAAACCTTTCTTATAGATTCCTAGGGTTACTTCTGAGCTCTTGGAGGCTTGGGTTGTAAATTTTGTCCCGTGGGCTAGCCATTTTCCTTATTTTAAAAAATGCACTAAAAACGCACATTCTATGATAAGACAAACTTTGATCAACTTTTTTTGCTCTATTCCCTATGGTGATGGGTTCCTTATGGTTAGGTGGATCTTATGGTCCAAAAATTTGAGGCTTTTGCACAAGTTTTGCCTAGTTTTGCAAGATTCATGGCTGTTGGACTCTGAAATCTGTAAATCTGTGTGTGAAAAGTCCATGTTGGTCCAATTTGAGCAAATGAAGTGCCTATAGACTCCTCTTCACCTGTAGAACCTATTGACATCAATTTTTGCCTGGTATGAGCCTTGTGCAACAACCGCAATGGTGCAAAGTGAGGCCATTTTGCACAAAAATTATATGGATGGGTTATCCATGCCAAGGAGAACCTTTTGGGACCTTGCACCTATAGTTTGGCAACTTGTAAATTGTGTGAGGGTAAAATATGAGTTCTTGGGCACTTTGGATGTTCCTAACGAGTTTTAGGTATCCATTTGAGGTGATCATAGCCTCATTAGGACTCTCTGGAGGTGGGTTACCTGTTGATATACTCTATTTTTGGTTTAGTGTCTGATGACATCTACCGCGGTATGTGACACAGTCCATTGTGGTAGACTTGGAGCACATCAATGCATTCCCCATGCTTTGGGGGTCCTTTTGATGCCATGCACCTGTAATTTGGACTTTGTTACTCTGTGCAATGCTCAGGTTTCTATGTGAGGTGCCTATACTCCGATTTTGTGCTTTTGGTAAGTGGGTTAGTATTTGGCATGCATGCACATGTTCTATAAGAATCATAGAACTCATTGCTAGCTCCACTCACCATGGGGATGCCTGCTTTGTGCATATGGGGTCTCCGAATGTTACGCGTACTCACTCACTTGCTCTCTCTCGTAGCGTCGCTATGTGGGAATGACTAGGAAATTCCCCTAAGTTAGTATATGTGCTTAGTGCTTCCGGAAACTCATTTTTCTTTTTGATCCCATCATTTCAAGTGCATACCTTAGATTTTCAATGGATCTTCAATTTTTGCATTTTGTATGTCCCTGATACCACAGGTTTACCTTTCGGGTCACCGTCGTATTTAGGTCAAAATTTGACGTCTTCAATTTGCTTCCAAACTTTTTCTGTGAGTCCTATTGTTATGGTATTTTGTCACTTGGCTTTAGATTATCCATTGCTTTTTTGGTTTTTTTATTAGATTTTTAGAAAGAAAATCCCAAAAAGGTACTTAAAAAACTATGGTAAATCCCAAAATTTAGCAAAATCAAGATAAAAATTATCCAAAACTTATTTAAAATTAGGTGAAGTATTCTTGACTAAGAAAACAAGCTTTCTTGCTATATACAAAGTGTTTAAGCCACCAGTGGTCTATTTTTGTGTGGTTTTTCTCAATTTTTGACCAGAGTTGACCATATAACTAAAACACAATACGAAAAGCTTTTTTGTATGGAGTATATACAAGAATATGGGGTTACTTTTGGCCTTGACATGACCTGATCCCCCTTTACTTACTTTTCAGGCATTACTTAGCATTTTTAGAAAAATTATATCGCAATAAAACACAACAAGGTTTAAACCATTGTAAGATAGTGCCTGGTAATATGTAAAAAAACCTTTGCCATGAGTTTTGTTATGTCTCCCCCCTCTTGTGTCTAAGGCCTCCTGGATGAATTGGAAATTATGGTACAAGTTGGGTGGAGCAATATATCTGGGCCCATATAACTTCGGTTGGCCACAGTGCAACACGAGCTTTCATAGGCATCTGGAAAATTTCGATAGGACCGGCCGTGTTGATGACTTGCTTGGACTGTTTTGACCGATGTACTTGGTGTTTTCGTAGTTCCTTACCCTGACTATGGATTTGATGGTTGCCTTGTGTTTTTGTCACTGGGATCCAGAATCTTGGTATAGCTTTTTGGCTACTTAGACTTGCTTTGTTGACTTGGTTGGTAGTTGATTTACTAATTGGTGCTTGGTTTGTTGGTTTGGCCTCATAGAGAGTTTCAACATATTGCACTTAGGAATCCAAATAAGCTCCTGTGTTTTTTGAGCTTGAACCAACTTCTTTGGTACCCATATTTTTGCGATAGATGCATGGGTGGTCTGTATGGATATGTGAGATGGTACTGAAGTCTCTGATATTTTATGGGTTTTGAGTGATTCTTTTGCATATATCTCATCTTTCCTGACCCAAACCTTCTTTGTTTTAAGTTCTTGCTTGGTTATCCATCTTTTTCTTTTGTTTAGCGGTTGTCTTGTCAATTTTTTGGTCGGTTTTGGTGTGGATGAGTGTGTTGTCACCTTTAATGGGAGTGCTGGTTTTTGTGGTGACTCTTTGGGAATCCATTGCATGTTTCATGTATGCAAGGGTTGTTTGCCCTTGTCAGTTGTATTTTCCATTGTTGGCGCTATTTGTGTGATTTTAGTGAATGGAACTGTTTGACTCTGTGTTTCAGACTGAATTCGTACCATATCAACATTTCAATCTGTCTAAACATTGTATCTCCTTTACCATGGTTGTCCTAACAATAATTTGTGTTGGTTTGGATGATCATCTACCACGTAAAATTTGTGTGGGTAGACATATTGATTGATTTGAACAAATAAGGTTACCAACCCTAATGCTTTGATATGGTGGTCAATATAGCTCTGCATAGCATGTGGTGTTGTTTGAAGCTCTACGTCTTGACCAAGCTGTGTATACAAGCTGAGGAAAATGACATTTCCTTGGGCTCCTGTATCGAGTAGAGTGGTAGTTTCTACTTGATTGTTGTCAATCTTGACCTTGATCACTGGATCCACTATCTCTTCTTCGAGTTTTTTTATGAAAATAGCGTTGATCCACAATGGTCTCCCCTGTTTTTGCTATTGTCGTAGAAGCCTTCATTTAGCCATTCGTTCCTTAGCTTCTATTGGTGCTTCTTTAACAATCCATTGCTTTTCTTTTGCTCATTTTTTTTTCAATATGAATTTGTTGTAGCATCTCCTTGGTTAGTGGAAGGTGATATTTCTTGACCCTGCATCCACTAATCCATTTAGGCATTTCTTCTCCTTCCAATGTTGCAAGCTTGACGACCTCGCTTGGTGACAAATTTTGTATCACAAAGGGTTCCATCCCTTGTTTTTTGAGTTTATAGCATGTTTTTTCAGGGTATACACCAAGACATAGTCCCCTATTTTAAATTCTTTTGATCGCACATGCTTGTCGAAGAACTCTTTTTGGCATCTTTTCTGAGCATAGATAGATGCTACAGCTTAAAGGCATGGTTCATAGTGCTTTTCTAAATCATTTAATCTTGATGAAAACTCTCATGACCTGTCCACTCTAGTTGTTTAGCTACTCTCAGGGCTGGGATTAAGAATTCAATTGGCAAAATGGCATTAAGACCAAACACCATATTGTAGGGTGTCGTTCCAATGGATGTCTTATATGCCACTCTATATGTCCATTAAGCAAAATGTAACTTCTGGTCCCAATCCATTTGTGAATCATCACAATTTTAGTCAATACTGTGAAAAGTGTTTTATAGTAGCTTCAACGTGTCCATTGGCGTGTAGGTGATACATGGCAGACTTCTTATGAATAATCATGAATTCGTCAAGAAGATTTTCAATAATGGGTAACCTATATCTTACAAAGACATTTTCATATAGAAATTGTGCGTTTGTTTTGTGTGTGGATTTTGCTTCAACCATTTTGTGAGATAGTCCGTGGTGACGATGATATATTGGGCATGGGATTTGTAAGCGGGTGGTGAGATTGGTCCCACAAAATCTAGACCCGATGATGATATATTGGGCATGATATTTGTAAGCGGGTGGTGAGATTGGTCCCACAAAATCTAGACCCGACTTGGCAAATGCCCTTGCTCCCATCATCGGCCGTAATGACATCTCATCTCCTTTGATAGGTACCTTGGTACGTTGAAAATCATTGCATTTTTAACATATTCTTCCGCATCCATGTGCAATGTAGGCCACCATATTCCCGTAATTAAGACAATCTTATCTGTCTTATCTCTCGAGAAATGCCCCCCACTAATTCCTCTGCATGCTTGCTCTAAGATAGGCAAATATTCATTTTCTACTGCACATATTTTGGGTTGGTTATTCTTTCCTCTCTTAGAGTTGATTTTCAATTGATGTGAAGTTGTGAGCTTCCAATTCAATGGCTCTTTATGTGGCTCACGTAACATTTTTAGGGAACGTCCTTGTTGTTAGGTTATCAACCATATATTGAATCCATTGAGGTGCAATTGCTACTTGAAACAATGTGGCATAATCCACCGATGGATTGTTCTTGCACGTAGCACAATTTAGAACATATATATGGACATCCGCATGCATATCATGCCAATAGGCACTGGCGTATCTTCTTTTGCGAACAATGGAAGGGTATGTAATGTACATGGGCTTCCATGAGATACCACTCATATTCTTCTGGACTAATACATAGCTGTAGTATCCCTTTGGAGCCTAGATGGTACAAGTGTTTGCCAAAATGCTGAAGGATTTTAACTTGCCTGATTGTTTGTCGCTTATGGGTTTGTTCAGTCTTGTCAAACTTTCCACCATAGGTCAAAATATTGATTACTTCTTGGGACACTTAAGAACCATCTCGATGTTGAAGAGGTAAGCATCGGGTATATCATCATCCACTCCTTTTGGTGCTTCGTCTTGTCGTGTACGCGTAGTCAGTGGTAGCATTGGCTCCGGACCACACGGGTGTGTGTGTGTGTGCAGGGGGAGAGTGATTTCTGTTGCACAGTGGGTGTGGGTTTGTGTGCGGTCGAGGTGTGTGAGGCCTCCCGATGTGAGTGTATTTACGGGATTTGGTGAGTGTATGCATCAATATGTGGGATACAGGTGATGTTTTGTTGATGGGCTTGTTGTGCTGAGCTGTTTATGGTCGAGTGTGTAGCCGAGAAAGCTCGAAGGTGAGTTGTGCAGTGCAAGTTGCAGAAAGTGTGCGTGCGTGTGTTTGAGTGGCTTGGGGTGCTCTATATCTACTGGGCTATAGAGAGGCAGTTAACTTGTGTATTGGGTGTGTTCCCATTTCCCCCATCCCAACGTTGTCTCCATACCGATTGTTGTTTTATGGGTGTCTGATAATGAGGTAACGGTTCGCCTCTTCATCGCGAAATATATCACCATCATCGTTTACTAGGGTTATTTCTAATCCTGTAGTAGACCGTTCTTCAATACAAATGCAGACATCCTCGAGCATCTGCGTAAACTATGGCTCCATGGGTGTTCTTCCCTTTAGGAAGATTGCCGTTTATTTTGGTGTGGTCAAATAGCCCCTCCTATAGGGTTTTTTCTGTTGGAAGCCTCCTAGTTGCTGGTTAGCCATCCAGTGATATGACTTGTCGGAAGAGGTATCAATATCACTGGCCTCTTCTATGATTGGATCTAAGGGATCTATCTTGGCTTGGTTTACACTCTCCTTTGTTGATACTAGACTCCCTAGGTTAGTTGTTACTCTACCGTCTCTCAGAAGATACCGGCTTGCCTGATCTCAAATACATGAAAACAGACAGACTCTTGTGTAAAATTCCAACCTCTTACTTGTGAGGTTAGCTAGCTCCTTGTGCAACCCTGCTCTTGGTAACCTAAATACTTGTGTACACAAGATCAAGCATTTTGCCTCTTCGCCTTTTGAGTGATTAGTCCAAATTTCTCTCTGAAATCTTCACCAAAATTAAAAAATTGCAGAAATTTTGAAACCTAGTCAAGAATTTGACAAATCAAAGCTTAATCTTTAACAAGGTCTTTGAGAGTGATTCTGCAGTCTGTTTGGTTCAATCAAGGTATTCTAGAAACCTGCAAAGATGGCCTATCAGTTGGTATGGTCAAATTTTTAAGCTAGACCAAATGGCAGTAACTGCAGTGGGTGACACTGGTGAGATTTTTGAGCCTAGTCAATTTTTGTTGATTGGCCACTACTTGGTGAGTCTTTTGACACTCTGTATGAAGTCTTTTGACACTTTTTGATGCCTGTTTGGTCAATATATCAAATTTTGGCTATTCATATTCAATTTTTGGGTGATTATAGGGGGCTTTTATTGATTTAGAAGGGTCAAGGAGGGTATATTTGGGATCCTTGCACTGCTCGGAATCAAATGACACCAACTTGGTCCCAAATATGGCATATCTGGCAACTATCGTGGTAGCTGGCTCTGGGATGATTTTTGAATTCTGGCACTTTGAGTGGCTTCTCAATCACATGTATAGTCTTTTGTACCTATGTGTCACTCACAATTTTGAAATTTGACATGTAGAAAGTCAAGTTAACTCCCCTGGCCTAGTCACTTAAGCAATTTTGGATGTTTTTTATTTCAAATTTTTAAACTTCTTGTGGAAAGTGGATTTGGCAAGTATGGGGCTTGGGGTCCCTGCTGATGACCACTCTTTGACCTTTGTTCAATGTTTTAAGTCCAACTTAGGCAATTACTACAGATCCTGCTCTAACTCACAACTTATGACTCAAACAACAGCCAAAATTTCTAGATATGTTCCCCTAGAGTATATGCAAGTGCACAAACAAGAATTCCTCACTTCACACATCCCATTCTTGAGTTATGCACATGTCTTGCCTGTTCAATCACCTTACAATCAAAAGTCGCAATATGGCATCCAAAAGCAACTTTGGCTAGTCTAAGCAACACCAAAATGAAATGTTAGCCTAGCTACTACTCCTACATCTAACCTAAATAACAAAGTAACAAAATATAAAACAAAACAAGTTAAAAGGAAGTGAATAGATGATGTAGCAATTTTTTGAATCTAGTCCAAACTCACCTGATCGCCACCAAACACAATTTACAACAAGATTCAAAGCGCAGACTCAATGCACAATGCACTAAAGCCAAGAACTAAGGTCGTCCTAACCTATAAGGCAACCAAAAGAGAATGCTCGGCTCTTCGGTCTACCTGAGAAATCAGCAAGCCTCATTGACTTTCCTACCTAAAGATAAATGTAATGAACTATGACACTTGGGCATTGGGTACAAAACAACCTCCTCCGCTAGTGTAAGTCCTACTTACCTGGCAACGACGCCAATGTTGGCGGACCACCACGATCGGATGATGTAGCCTAGTGAGAACTCAAATCAACAAAACTATGTCAATTCAAGGATGTAGCCGACCCAACTAGTGCATGGAAACATTGAATGCAATGGCCAACAACAATGCATTGAGGAGAAAGGTGTCACTCTCAAGCTAAGAAGCATCTAAAAGAGAAAATGCCTAAGTCTCCCATGTAGTCTAACTAACAATCAAATGGTCGTAGATGTGTCAAATGAACTCCAAATGACATGAAACTTGAGATTAGGGGTCTCTAGGCTATACACAATAGGTTTCCAACAACAAAACATGCAAAAGTCACAATCGGATAGGTGAGAAACCACAATTGTTGCCACCTCTCACCTTCACTAAAAATGACAAATGAGGGGTCGTTTGGCTCCACCTAAGGCCTACTTACCTCTGTCCATGCTTATTAGTATTTCACTTAAAACACCATCAACAACTCAAAACAAGCAATTATACACATTAAGCGACCTAGAGTTAAAATTGCTCATTGCATCACGCGCACGCACGCGTGCACAAACACACACACACATTCAAACATAGCACATTGAGCATGTACACAATGCCAAGAGTACGAGGAAACAACACATGAAGTTTCATTAGCAATGCTTACCCGTACAATGAGTGGTGAGTGCGCAAGTGTATGCGTACTCTCCGTGAGCTCCAAAATAAAAAAAGATATTCTAATAATTTCAAACTTTGGCTTATATACCCAAGATTAAAATTTGGGCATTTGGCTAGAAAGAGATAATTACTTCAAAAATGTGATGGACTAGGGCATCTAGCCTCTTCATTAAGTACAAAACTGTTTGGAAATAATCACACTCTTCTGGGTTCAAGATTTACAACGCCAGCTTAGGTGGAAAATAAATGATTAATAGGGAGAGGTTTTGCAAACCCGTTTGAATTGGCATGATTGAACTCTTTGCTTCAACATATATGCATTGGACAAGTCTATGATTGGACTACTTAACAACTTTTGTTTATTTTGTTGTGATCAATAATAAGATGGTTAGGTCTTTATGGGACAAAGTTGTACATCACTCTTGAGAAGGAAACTGCAGTGAATAAGGTCTTATTTGAAGATGAAATAAGCTCGGGGGATTCACCATGGAAAACTTACCGCACCACGTAAGTGCAGGGGAGGGGGTTCTTTTTTACAAGTTACATAAGCGTATAAGTTAGGGGTAGGCCCCCAATAATTTATCTCCCAAGTTGAGAAATAAGAGAGGGGGGTATCATATTTGGGGGGGGGGGGGGAACCTGAACCAGGTTGATTACTTGTAATGATTGGTCACCAATGTGCACTAGAACCTGGATGAATTTAGGGAAAGTTTTTTATCAGGTCACACAATAAATTTTTCATTAAGCCGGTCATAGATAAGGATTGATTTGGAGCAGGTCAAGGGTTGATTCACACCAGCTTTGGATGGGTCAGAATTGGAGAGTAGCCAGAGTGCAAGTTGATCGGGCACATAGTTTGGAAGTCAAACTAAGACACATTGAGGGTACATCTAATTATCAATAGAAGTGGTTCCTTAGTACATTGCCAGTCACTATGCTACACACTCTTTGACTAGTTTTACTCCATTAGATCATGAGAAGAACAATGGAAGCCATGTCGACCCCAAACAAAGAACCCATCTTTGGTGCAACCCATCAACCTACAAGAAGAGGTAGACATGATCTACCATGATGCAAAGATGGAACTTACTTTGCAAGGAGGGTAAAGATAAAAAGAAAAGGAAGATGAAAAAAGGGCACCAAAGGTACCAGAGAACCACCAATTTTTGAAGCTATAGATAGAGAGGAAGGGTCGATTGATCCACACATAATTAAAGCTACCCAAGTGCCAGACTTGGAAGTGCCAAACATTTTACAAAACCCAATCAAAAATCCTGATTTGCCAAGGAATGAAGAAGCTTTTACAAGTACAATCAAAGGTAAAGAAGGTGCCATCACCCTACCAAGCACAAGTGGGGAATCTACAAGAAATTGAAAAAACTCTCAGCAAATAGGCCAATTAGTAGAAAAGTTTAAAGGTTCAACCTATTAAAGTTATGGCATCTCAAGTGAACTGCCCAATGTGATCCCAATATTTATTCTGCCCCCCCTACAAGTCACCTAGCATTTTGAAATGTTGTGAGCATAAAGGTGGGTAGGGTAGCCTTGGGGATTGACAAGATCTCGAAGGTTTGAGCACAAGTTTTTGGGTGCGACTTGGTGCAAATCTTGCGGCCCCTTTTGAAGTGCTTTGAGGAACGGTTTGGAAGAAGTGGAATGGAGCTCAAGAGCGGGGCATAAAAAGGAGTTCTTTAATGAATGGCTTGGATTGTGTGGCTTTTGGAGTGCGAGAAGGTATAGATTCTAGATCTTGCAACCGCAACATAGCCCCCTTGCTTGAGTGCCAGCAACAGATTGAACGGTGATAGCTATGCCCATTGGAACTTGATTATGTGACTTTGGTTCATGCGAAAAGGGTTATGGGACACGATCGATGGCTCAAAGCCCATTCTATGAGGGATCCCAACAATAGGTACATCTGCCTTCAAGATGACGAGTATCAAAAACTGTGTGTTGATTGGGATTTGACTAATGCAAAGGCAATGTCTGCCATTGCGAAATCTCTTACAAAGGAATTTTCTCTAGCCATTCAGACTTTGAAGACTACCAAGGATATGTGGTGCGAGCAATTACCCTTCTTGGATAGTTATTTGCCATCAAGTTTCCTAATCAACAAGCACTGTATCTTTATACTCATCAGTGCATTTAATTATAAACAATGAATGTGATCTCAAACAATAAATTTAAGTTTGTGTACATAGGCATTATGAGTAGCAATCGTGATGAGGGCATATCTGATCAAGATGCCTATCTCTCGATGAGGGTGTCAGGTCCTTGTAATCAATGCAAATGGGATGTGTGTCAGACTATGTGTTGCAATGCAACATGTCCACAAGTATGGATATTTGATCCATCTATTATAAATCAAGTTTCTTGTCAATCACAATTCATCGGTATGTGTGGACAACAACACTAAGATACACCTTATACAACTTTTTCCTCTCCTTGGAGAGCTACAACAGCTATGGGCATGCACATACGTGGTGGATATGAGCCTACATGTAGAGTGATGCAATGCCCTCATTAGAGGCAAACTAATGTGACAATGCATGCCTATCCCAACTACAGAGAATGCTCAGGTGTAAGAATCCAACACACTCTAAACATTATGAAAACAATAAGTTTCCTTATACTAGTTTAATTTGTGTATAATACTTAAAACTGGTGGCTAGAATGAATATCTCACGTGTGGCCCAAGGCTCTGCACTTGTCGGAGCACCAACTCTTAGGAAGCAGATTTATAAAGTTCATCAAGCACATCTTTTAGAGAGGCATTATGTACAAGAGGCTTTCTTGGAAAAGGAGCCAGTAAGTTTGGGAGTGGTTGGAGCAAAATGAGAGGCATGATGAGTGCCTTCCTTTAGGGATGAACAAGTTCTTGATATGGTTTCAGCTGCCCTATTGGATAAGGTTAAAAAACTTGCTAGATTGAATGCACATATTGAAGAATGTGGGAAGCTTATTGTGCGATCATCACATTGGAAAGAAGGATAGACTTGGTTCCAGGGTGGGCGTGAGGGATATTGATCGTATTAGGTGCTCTTGGTCATAAACAACTACCGAACGGGTCACCAACGCTTCCCAAAGTCCCTTGGATTCTGATTGTCACCCAAGAACATAAGGTGAAAGAGATTATATGGTCCATGCAAATACCAACAATTTACTTTGTTTTTTTGCATTCACTTATATTTTCTTTGTTTTGTTCATTCTCTCTTTTTTATTTGCAGAACCATTTGAGCACCAACTACAATGGGAAGAGTTGTCATGTTGGAGTAGCACTAAGGCATTTACATATACTTTTTGTATATTTAGGCCTATATGTACTTATTGGGGATGATGCACACATTCCATTTAGTAATTGTTTATCAAGTTTTAAACTAATATGTTTTTCTACTTCTCAATTGGCACACTCTTGTATTGTACAACTTGAAAGTAAGAAAATATAAGTTTTTTCCAAATCTCGTGTCGTATTTATGTTTTGAAGTTATGTTGGTGTTTTGTCATGCATCTTCTGTTACCATCTACATGTGGTAGTGATATGTGTGAACACACTTAGGACCGCCATGGTTTTTTTTCCGCACTAGGAGGTTTTTACCCCTGTGCATTTTATATACGCCCATCACTCTAGGGCTAAATAATCTTTCATTGTGCACTAAGCAACACATACTCTCTGTTGTGTGCCTTGAGCTTCTTCACCTTCTCCAAGATGTGTGTGTTTCCCTGCAACCCTATTTCCAACAATTTGTATCAGAGCAGGTTGCATCTTCCTAGGCATAATCGCGAACATCCCCAACACATGCTTGCTCACTTTCTCACGTTTGGGTGAGCTTTTGTGAGCATTAGTGGGTCAAAAAATACTTTGGCTTCCATTTCCACTACATGCAATATTGCGCAGGCAATTTTGTCATTTTGTGCAAATTTTTTGTCAATGCAATTTTTTGCAGAACAACTTTAGAGTCTTCTTTGGGTTGTGCTATATAGCATGTGCTAGTCCTGCTTCATTTCTCCTCCTTTTGGGTAGTTTTCACATCAGGTGTAGACAATTGACATGGCTGACAACAACACAGATGTGTTCAAGATGTTTGTTGCTGAGGATAAATTGGATGGGGACAACTACCCATTATGGGCTTACATGATGCAACATGTTCTTGTGTCAAAGGAAAATTGGAATGTTGTGCAAGGCATTGATGTACGTCCAAATTCAGTTAATAGAGACAATGTTGAGGATTTTGCAGGTTTTGGTGGTAGGATTGCTACTATTATAGCTATTTTGCCTATGATTGAGAAGGCTCGTCGAGATGTTAGAGATGCCTACGCTCATGCATTGATTGCAATATCTATGAAGCACACTATTACTCCTCCCATTCACTCAAATAAATCAGCTAAACAGGCTTGGGCTATTCTGGTTGATCTATGTAAGTTGCAATGAGGCTAAAATTGCATTGCTGCGTAGAGAGAAAATGTCTAAGATTATGCATGACTAGGATGACATGGACACTTTCCTTGTTGGTATCAAGGAGCATAATGAGAAATTCTTTTATGAAGGCAAATAATTTTTGATAGTTCCCTTGTGCAGACCGCTTTGATGCTTTACTAGATTCTTACTAGACTTTTGCTAGTCCTTGGAGACTTATGACCCAAGGAAATCTTGATGTTGTCAAGTTTGATGCATCATGCACATTGCTATTGTAGTAGTCACTTTCAAGAAAGAACATGGCTGAAAAGAGTGCAGATGAACATGATTTTATTACTGCTCAAAGAAAAGGTGGTAACAACAATGTAGCCACTTCTCATGGTTCTTGGCAAATCACCTGTTCCTAATGCTTCTGCTGGCAACACCTCATCTAGGAATTCTGGTGAAAAGGGAAAAAAGAAGATGCATTGCCATTATTGTAAAGTTAATGATCACTTGATCAAGCAGTGTCCTAAATTGAAGGCAAAAGAGGGCAAGAAGAAAGAGGTAGGTTCTACTACAAGTGCAACTATTATAGAATCTTTTGTGAAAGGAGATTTGTGGATGTATGACTTTGTGGGAAATTTGTGGATGTATGACTTTGTGGGAAGTCTATGCACTGTCAGATTTACAGCAGCCTTTGTTGAGGGTCGAGTGAGGTTTTATTGAGCTGGGGGATTCTCGAATGTTGAGATCCTTTCGGTGATACAGGTCTTGGAGCGATCCCTCGAGCACCCTTAGATAGGCAGCTAGGATGTATTGACTGTGAGTTAGACAGTTGGGATTCCATCTTTGCTTTACTGCCGTTGAGGCATTGTCGCAGTCTATGCTTATAGGACAGTGACAGGACAGTGAGAGACAGTACAGGTGCAGGACAGGTTTACCCGCAGCTTACAGTGTCAGAGAGACAGTGTTTTTTGAGCTGTTTTTTGGTCTGTTTTTGAGCACACCAGAGCCATTTTACAAAGGAGACTCTACCGAAATTTATGCAGAATCTGAAGCTTTCTTGGTTCATTTGACAAGTTGATATTGGTTCAGAGGTCAGTTTACAGGGGAAACTCTGCCGAATTTTTCCCAGGAAAGTAAACCACTGTGAAGCGTAGCTATGGCTGGATCACATGACACTGCTCTTTACAATATCAAGAAGCTGGATGGAACCAATTTCCCATTGTGGAAGCAGCAGATTTGGCACGTGTTGATCCAAAAGAAGCAGATAAAACCTATAAAGCTCAAGGGGATAAAACCAGAAGATATGGACGAAGATGAATGGAGCGAAATGGATGAATTGGCACTTTCTACCATTATGCTGACTTTGGCAGAAAGCGTTTACTTCAATGTAGCAGACGAGATGTTGGCTTATCAAGCATTGTTAAAGCTGAGTGATCTTTATGAGAAGCAGAGTGCAGCTTCACAGGTATACTGGCTTAAGAAGCTTGTTGACTTGAAGATGAAAGAAGGGACACCTATGTCCAATCATCTGAATGAATTCAACACAATCTATAGTCAGTTGTCAGCTCAAGGTGTCAAGTTTGACGAACCTATTAGAGCTATGTTCCTGTTGATCACATTGCTGGAAAGTTGGGACACTTTTCGCACAGCTTTGAGTAATTCTGCACCTCCACATGGTTTGAACATAGCAAGTGTAGAAGGAAGTCTGCTTACTGAAGAAACCAATAGAAAGACAATGGACAAAGGCAAAGGAACAGCCTTAGTTGTCAGGGGAAGGACC
Organism: Adiantum capillus-veneris; assembly: GCF_014529385.1. Lineage (NCBI taxonomy): Eukaryota > Viridiplantae > Streptophyta > Polypodiopsida > Polypodiales > Pteridaceae > Adiantum > Adiantum capillus-veneris. The sequence goes on from NC_140945.1 coordinate 11,701,581, forward strand.
AAAGAAAAGTACAAAGGTGGAAAGAGGAATCAGTCTCGTAGCAAGTCCCGCAGTGCTAAAGGCAAGAGTGACATAGAATGCTACCATTGTGGCAAGAAGGGTCACATGAAAAGAGACTGCAGAGAATGGAAAGCAGAAAAAGGCAAAGAGAAAGCTGAAGACCATGGTGAGAAGAACAAGTCCTCAGTGAAGATTCAAGAAATAAATGTGACAAACACTGTTGCAGTGGATGATAGTCTAGTGTCAGGAGACATCTACTTCTTGAAGAATACAATGGACTCAGCTCTTCTTACAGCATCTGATGGAAATGCACTGAGTGACTGGATTATAGACTCAGGGGCATCACTTCATGTGTCTCCAAACAAGGAGTGGTTTACCTCTTATGTGACCACTAAAGATCATGTTCGGCTAGGCAATGGGAAGACATGTGAGATCTTAGGTGTTGGAGATGTTCAATTGAAGTTTCAGAATGGCTCTTCTTTCATGCTGAAGAATGTGAGACATGTTCCCGCAATTACAAAGAGCTTGATCAGCACAGGTTTACTTGATGATGCTGGCTACGTCACCACTTTTGGACAGAACATGTGGAAGATATCCAAGGGTTCTATGACAGTAGCACATGGAGTAAAGCCTGGAGGACTTTACATGATTTATGTATCAAATGTCTCTAAAAATGTAATCAATGTAATCGAGCAGCCGAATGTTTCTTTGTGGCATAGCCGGTTAGGACATATGTCCAAGAAGGGAATGGAAATCTTGTCTCGTTCTGGTTATTTGCTTGGCTTTTCATTTAATGATTTTGAATTCTGTGAACATTGTCTGTATGGTAAGCAAACACAGTAGCCACATAAGCATAGAAGCAGTAGAAGAGATACACAGTTGGCACTTGTTCATAGTGATTTGTGTGGACCTATGCCTAACCTATCTCTAGGGGGAGCTTCTCACTTTATGACATTTATAGATGATTACTCGAGGAAAGTATGGGTTTACTTTCTCAAGCACAAGGATGAAGCGTTTAGTGTTTTCAAAACGTTTGTGACACTTGTGGAGAATCAGAGTGGCAAGAAGCTTAAATGCTTACGCACTGACAATGGTGGAGAGTATGTTTCAAAGGCCTTTCAGGACTTTTGTGAGTCAAAAGGTATAAAACGTGAACTTACTGCTCCTTACAATCCTCCTCAAAATGGTGTTGCTGAGAGGATGAATAGGACCATACAAGAGAAGGTCAGAAGTATGTTGTCTAATGCACAACTGCCAAATGGGTTTTGGGTTGAAGCTGTATCAACAGCTGTTCATCTTGTAAATAGATCTCCTAGCAAGGTTTTGCAGAAGGATTCAGTGCCAGAGATGGTATGGTCAGGCAAAATGCCCTCATACAAGCATCTCAGAGTCTTTGGCTGTGAGGCATATACTCACGTTCCAAAGGAATTTAGGAACAAACTTGAGCCAAAGAGTAGAAAGTGCATCTTTCTGGGCTATGGTAATTCTGGTGAGATGGGGTACAGACTTTGGGATCCCGAATCCAGAAAGGTTGTCCGCAGCAATGATGTTCACTTTAATGAATCCAAATATCATTCTAAACCAGAGAGGGTTGAGGAGATTAGAAGAGCTGTCTTCCAAGAAGATGGACCTGCACGTGCAAGACAAAATGTCAGGGATCAAGAGGAGCAAGGACAGGATAGAGTGGAACCACAGGTTGTGGCTGAGCTTGAGCCACCTATTGTGCGTAGATCTAGACGTGTCACGCGACCTCCTGATAGGTTTGTTCCATCTATGAACTATGTCATGTTGACTGATTGCAATGAGCCTTCATGTTACAAGGAAGCAGTGCAAATGAAGGACTCCGGGAATTGGCAATTGGCCATGCAGTCAGAGATGACAACTCTGCATAAAAACAGGACATGGAAGCTAGTTAATTACCACAGGGCAAAAAGGCTCTACCTTGTAAATGGGTTTACAGGTATAAGATCACCGCTCATGATAGTTAGCCAAAGTACAAAGCAAGGCTTGTTGCCAAGGGCTTTAAGCAAGAACAAGGCATTGACTTTGATGAAGTCTTCTCTCCGGTGGTCAAGATGACTACATTGAGATGCTTTCTTGCATTGGTTGCCATATTAGATTTGGTGTTGCACCAAATGGATGTCAAGACAGCGTTCTTGCATGGTGATTTAGATGTGGAAATTTACATGCAGCAGCCAGAAGGGTTTGTTGAGAAAGGTAAGGAAGATTGGGTATGCCAGTTGTTAAAGAGTCTTTATGGCTTAAAACAATCACCGAGGGCATGGTACCATAAATTCCACAAGTTTATGCTTTCTCAAGGCTACAAACGTAGTGAGTTCGATCACTGTCTATATACAAAGAAGGCTAAGGATGGTAGTTGGCTGATCCTTATTTTGTATGTGGATAACATGTTGATTGCTGGCAAGCACTTGGAAGAAATTTCAGCTTTGAAGTCAAAGATGGCAAAATCGTTTGACATGAAAGACATGGGTGAGGCAAGTCATATACTTGGTATGCGCATTGAGAGAGACAGATCAAAGAAGTTGATTTGGTTATCTCAAACAGAGTATATTGACAAGGTCTTGCAACGTTTCAATATGGAGAAGGGAAAGGCACTGAGTGTTCCATTGCCACCATATGTGAAACTTAGCAAACAAGATTGCCCTGTGTCTGAGGAAGAACAGGCTAAAATGGATAAGATTCCATATGCGTCTGCAGTGGGTAGTTTGATGTATGCAATGATTGCTACTCGCCCAGACATTGCATTTGCAGTGGGAGTAGTAAGTCGATACATGTCAAACCCAGGCAAGAAACATTGGGAGGCAGTGAAAGGAATATTGAGATACCTGAAAGCTACAAAGAGTATGCGTATATGCTATGGGAGTCAGGAGCTAAGTGTAAAGGGTTTTACAGACTCAGATTATGCAGGTGACTTAGACAACCAAAGGTCTACGTCAGGGTATGTCTTTACATTGGCTGGTGGAGCAGTATCATGGCGTTCTAGATTACAAGATTGTGTTACTCAGTCTACTACAGAGGCTGAATATGTTGCAGCATCAGAGGCATGCAAAGAATCAATTTGGCTTAATCGACTAGTAACAGATTTGGGAATCAAAGAAGAGATGCCTGTGTTATATTGTGATAGTCAAAGTGCTATACAATTGGCTCGCAATCTAGTTTATCACTCAAAGACAAAGCATGTGGATGTGAAGTATCATTTCATCAGGGAAATGCTCGAGGATAAGCAACTTCAGCTTGTCAAAGTTCACACCACAGAAAATCCTGCTGATCTACTTACAAAAGGACTTCCCTCATAGAGCTTTGCGCATTTTCGCAAGCAGTTAGGTGTAGGGTAGTACATCACTTCTCTACATCTCTTGTATATTAGCTTGTATAGTAGCTTCTCTCACACTTAAAGTACCACATTGGACTTTAAGTGGGAGGTTGTTGGGGTATAAAGCCCAATGTGGTCGCCCAGGTAAGTGGGCGGGCCGCCAGGTATGTACACATATTCTTTTGTTAAAACCTAATAAGAACTCACTATGCTCTACACATTACAGTAGAGCGATTTCACCATATCGTCGTGCTCTTCTTCTCGCACTCTCTCTCGCGTCGCACTTCCGCTCGTACTCCTTCATATAGCGCATGTTGTTCTTGCTTTGTTTCTCCTCTTCTTGGGCAGTTTTCACATCAGGTGCAACATTTACCATGGCTGACAACAACACAGATGTGTTCAAGATGTTTCCTGCTGAGGACAGATTGGATGGGGACAGTTACCCTATGTGGGCTTACATGATGCAACATGTTCTTGTGTCAAAGAGCATATGGAATATTGTGCAGGCATTGATGTACGTCTTGATTCTGAGGATGTAAGCGATGTTGAGGATGTTGCAAGTCTTGCTGCAAGGATTGCTGTTGTTAGAGTTTTTTTGCCTACAACTGAGCAAGCTTGTTGGTATGTAAAAGATGTGCAGGATCATGCATTAATTGCGTTGTTTGTGAAGCGCACTATTACTCCCCACATTCGTTCAACAAAATCTGCCAAACAGGCTTGGGATATTTTGGCCGGTCTTTATGCAAGTCACAATGAGGCTAAAATTGCATTGCTGCGTAAAGAGTTGTAATCGAAGATTATGCATGAGGAAGATGATATGGACACTTTTCTTGCTGGTGTCAAGGATATCAATGAGCAACTTATTTCTGCAGGTGAAGTCATTTTAGACAGTTCCCTTGTGCAGACTGTTCTTGATGCCTTGCCAGATTCTTACCAGACTTTCACTAGTACTTGGAGACTCATGACCCAAGGAAATCCTAAATTTGTCAAGCTTGATGCATTATGCACATTGCTGTTGCAAGTGTTACTTTCCAGAAAAAATAGGACTAGACAACATGCAATTGAACATGCTTTTATTGCTGCTCAAAGTAAGGGTGGTAACAACAATGCAGTCACTTCTTATGGTTCTTCTGCAAGTGGAAAATCACCTATTCCTAATGCTTCTGCTGGCAACAATTCTTTTGGAAATTTTGGTGATAAGGGCAAAACGAAGATGCGTTGCCATTATTGTGAAACTAATGATCACTTGATCAAGCAGTGTCCTAAGTTGAAGGCCAAAGAGGCTAAGAAGAAAGAGGGTGGTTCCACTGCAAATGCTCGATCCACTACAAATGAAGTTATTGTTGAGTCTTCTGTGAAAGGAGGCCGTGATGCTGATGTTTATGCAGAATGGGATTTTAGTGCAGAGCGTACATATAATCCTGCTGTCCATGATGCATGCATGTCAGTTGCTGTAGATTCACATGTTGGTATTTTGATAGTGGTGCTACAAAGCACATTACCTCACATCGTGATTTGTTCACCTCTCTTGAGTCTATCCCTCACGAGATTCAGTTACTTGTGCCAACAATGCCTCTTATCCGGTTCAGGGAGTTGGAAAGATTGTGCTTATTGTTGCAAATGGCAGTTCTTTTACACTTGTTGATGCACTTTATGTACCTGGGATTAAGAACAATCTTTTGTCTGTATCTACACTTGCTAGACTTGGTCTTGTAGTAAAATTTGTGGATGACTGTACATGATTAATTTTGGTGATGAAATTTTTGCATCTGGCATTTTATGTCGTGGGCTATATAATCTCACTTTGTATGACAAGTGTGGGTAGAATTTTGCAAATGCAATTGTGGATTCAAAGGCTATTTCATATGCAAAACTTTGGCATGCACGTTTTGGTCATCTAAATTTTATCAATTTACTGCGTTTGCAGAAATCTGATATGGTTGCTTCTTTGCCGCCTCTTGAAGCACCTGTCAAACATGTTTGTGAAGGCTGTATTTTTGGTAAGATGCAATGTTCGAAGTTTCCAAAGGATGGTTCAAATAGGGCAACATGTAGGTTGCAGCTTGTGCATAGTGATGTTTGTGGGCCCATGCAAACTCCGTCCTTGGGCAATTACCTTTACTTCGTGACTTTCATTGATGATTACTCCTAGCATGCATGGGTATTTCTGCTTAATGCGAAGTCCGAAGTTCTGGCTATGGCTGAAAATGTCTCAAAATGTACTCTGGGCACCCTTTGTTCCGATCGAGGGGGGGAGTATATGTCTCATGAATTTAATGCATTTCTAGCTAGTCATGGGATAAAACACCAATGTACAGTGCCTTATACACCTCAGAAAAATGGTGTTGATGAGAGGAAAAATAGGTCACTTACGAAAATGGCACGATGTATGGTCTAAAGTCAAGCTTTTCCGCATTTGTTTTGGCTTGAGGCCTTCATGTGTTACACTTATGTACTAAACACGTATCCTACGAAAGCTTTTCAATCTATTACTCGATATGAAGCATGACATGACAAACACAGTGCATAAAATTCCAATAAGGCTGTCAAATGTATTTTTGCTGGTTACAGTATTGAAAGCAAAGGTTGTAAGGTTGTATCATCCACAAACACAGTGTAGAAAATTGGATGATAAGGCTGTCAAATGTATTGTTGTTGGTTATAGTATTAAAATCAAAGGTTACAGGTTGTATCATCCGCAAACAAAGCGTATCTTGGTCTAACGCGATGTTGTGTTTGTGAAAGATTCTGTTCATCCCTTGTTGTCATGTACTAGAGACAATAATGTAAGCTCACACAACATTTATGACACTTTGTTGCCTCTTGTTAGTGGTGGAAGTTCGAATGTAAATTTCAATGAGGCAAATGTACAGCCTATGGAGGTTTTTGAAAATGTTACAGATCAGCCTATTAATGATGTAGATGTACATAATGTACTTGATGAGAAAAGGGCTGAAAATGAGTAGGCTAGAGGTATGCCAAAATGGCTAGTGCACACTTTGCGTGACAGTAAATTGGATGCACCTTTGTCTAGTGGTACTCATTCAGGTTCTTACCATGCCTCTTATGCATCAGATTGTTATGCTTTGGCTATGTGTAGCTTATGTGATATAGAGGAACCTCTATCTTTTGATGAAGCACATAATTCAAAAATTGGATGGCTACCATGCAATCAAAATATGATGCAGTTATAGAAAATGACACATGGACTTTATGTGATTTGCCTCCTGGCAAAAAGGCCATTGGTACAAAGTGGGTGTACAACTTGAAATGCAAGCCGGATAGTGAGGTTGATCGCCATAAGGCTCGACTTGTTGCAAAAGGCTATGCGCAACAGAAAGGCATAGATTAGGAAGAAGCTTTTGTTCCCACTTGGCATATGACTAATGTTCATTTTCTATGTGCATTGGTAGCTCATTTTGGTTGGGATGTATGTCAATCCGATATTGTTGCTGCTTTCTTGAATGGTGACATTTTTTAGGAAGTCTATGTAACGCAGCCTTGCGGTTTTGTCAAGAAAGGATAAGAGGACAAAGTGTGCAGATGTAAGAAGGCTTTGTATGGGTTGAAGCAATATCCTCGTGCTTGGTATGAGAAAACTGGTACTCATTTGGTCAAACGAGGCTTTTGTAACAGTCCAACAGAAAGCACATTGTATGTCAAGCGTGAGGGCGATGTACGTCTCCTGTGGTTCTTTACGTAGATGATTTGCTGATCACTGGATCAAATGAGAGACATATTGCTGACTCTTTAAGGCTGATTTGAATGCTAATTTCAAGATGAAAGATTTGGGGCTGTTACATCATTACTTGGGTATACAATTTAAGCAGTGTGATGGTGGTATTGCCTTGTGTCAAAAAAGTTACATAGAAACATTGTTATGCAAGTTTGGACTTGAGGATTGAAAACCTATAGCCACTCTTTACCAAACTGTTGTTGGATGCCTCATTTATGTATGCAACACGAGGCCAAATATTCAATTGCAGTCTCACAAGTCATCAGATTTATGCATAGCCAGGGTCTAAGCATTGGCAGACTGTCAAGAGGATTTTCTGCTACTTGAGTGTCACTTTACATCTTGGCTTGTTTTATCCCAAGGGGGGATCATTTCCGCCACACTTACATGCTTTTTCGAACTCAAATTGGGCTGTTTGTTTTGACACGCAAGTGTCCACAAGCGGTTTTTGTTTCATCCTTGGCAATTCATGTATATCATGGTTGAGGAAGAAGCAACCTACTGTGGACACTTCCAGCTGTGAGGCTGAGTACAGGACAATCTTCATAGCTACGGTTGAGTGTGTATGGCTTATATGCCTTATGGATGATTTGGGTGTTGGACAGGACACTGCCAACACTATCTACACTGACAGTCAAAGTGCATTGGCAGTTGCGAGGAACCCAGTTTTTCATGCTTGCACAAAGCACATTGAGGTGCATTACCACTATGTCAGGGAGAGGCTCTCAGTAGGAGGGATCAGCTTGGCTTATGTGCCAATACATGACAACCTTGCAGAACTTTTCACAAAGGCATTATCTCGTGAGAAGTTCGAAGCTTTCCGCAAAGCTTTGGGCTTACTCCCCTTTGTGGACCGATCATGTCCTCAGGGCATGGAACTCCCCTTTACACTAAGTGCTAGCTCTCGTTCACCGCATCACTCTAGGGGGGATTTGTTACCATATACATGTGGTAGTGATGTGTGTGAACACACTTAAGACCGTTGGGGAATTTTTCCCCTCTTTAGGAGGTTTGTTCCCCTCGTGCATTGTATATACAACCATCATTCTAGGGCTATCTATGTTTCCATCGCACACTAAGTAATACACTCTTTGTTGTGTGCCTTGAGCTTCCTTCGTCTTCTCCAAGCTGTGTGTGTTTTCCTGCAACTCTAATTCCAACAAGAAATAGGTGCACAATACCAAGCAAAATACTTAAATGAAACTTGGAATGCTTAAAATTGATACCTTGAATGTTTTAAGCTACTAATGATTAACAAGAGTGAAATTCGATTACAAATGTTGGCGGATAACTCGCCATTAACGGCACTGCTAGAGAAACTCCCGATCTTGTGAGAGTTTGATTCTCCCAAACATCCGCCCGAGAGAAAAAATCAACCCTTATTACACCTTGAAAGCTTATCCACTTTAGTATGTGATCTATTAGAGCTTAAAGCTAGTGCTCTTTTGCCTAGATTGAGAGAAAGAGGTCAGAGATCCCCCATTGCCCATAGCTTTCTTTTGTGTCACGATAGAGAGAGAGAGAGAGAGAGAGAGAGAGAGAGAGAGAGAGAGAGAGAGAGAGAGAGAGAGAGAGAGAGAGAGAGAGAGAGAGAGAGAGAGAGAGAGAGAGAGAGAGAGAGAGAGAGAGAGCAATCTCAATGCCGAGCTTTTTCTCCTTTGCTTGCTTCTTTAAGGGGGGGGGGGGGGGGAGAGAGAGAGAGAGAGAGAGAGAGAGAGAGAGAGAGAGAGAGAGAGAGAGAGAGAGAGAGAGAGAGAGAGAGAGAGAGAGAGAGAGAGAGAGAATTGACGACCCCTCTCCTTAGCTTGCTTATTCCTCAAGACCCCCTTCACCTCCCATCTCCACGCTATCTCCTTTCTACATCATCCTTGATGCTTCCCTTCATGTCGAGATAGGGCCTCCAAACAGAGCTTAGTCGACAGAGAAAGGGAGTGAGTACTCTCCTTTGCTTGCTTTGTATCACCCTCATGGCACTCTTTCTAACCCTTTTCTTTTCACATTACTCCCCCTTCTTCCCCTTCTCTTCCCCTTCTCCCCTTTTTGCCTCCTGCCCATAAGTCACGGCACCGTGACTGACGTGGCACCGTGACTGACGTGGCATATGGCATGACTTTGATGACATGGCAAGAGGACTTTTGAACTACATGAAATTGGTTGGGAGCAAGATATTGATTCACAAACTAGCAAAGAACTCATGATCTTCATCTGCATCCAACTCTCCTCTATCAACATGATTTTACCAACACAACCATACCTGGAAATTACATCTTCAAACAAAAATTTACAGACAAAACTTGTAGCTTTTGTTTGCAAAGCTCTCCATTCAACTTGGTTAGTGAGATCTTCTCTAGCAAGAACAATATACCTCATCTGCTGCCAAATCCCCATTAGCATTGTAATTAAAATTACTACCCACTTGTAATGCATAGCTAGTGGATAAGTAGGATGTTATCCATCTTGATGCCGTACATTAGAATATTGCTGGCATACTAAACAAGTCTCCACAAACTGGGCAACATCACATTCCTTTCCACCAATAGAGGTCTTTGATTTTGACAAAAGTTGCTCATACCCCTCTGTGTCCAACCCATAAACCTTCATGAAATTCTTTAATCACCTGCTGTTGAGTTCTTTTATCACAAACAACCCCATCTGATACCCCTCTTGATTGCTTTGGCTGCTTTCATAAATGACCATGTCTTAAAAAGTAGCCAAAAGGCTTGTTCCTGATCCTCTTGTACTCTTGATCCCTCCATCCCTCTTGTCTCGTAAGAGTGCCAAGGTAGCGGCCTATCAAAAGCCATTCTCGTACATCTCTTCACAAAAAAATAATTCAAAAACACGAACAAGAGTACCACAGCTTGCATGCAAATGAGAAGAGGTGTAGAACTTTAAACTCACATCATCACTGGTGGTAAGCTTCATCTTCATACCCGTGACCTTTGACAACACATCTACAATAGAGTTATGTCTACATATAATATGAAAAAATAAAACATTAAGGAAGGCGAGAATTAATAAATTTTGCCCCAAATCAAACTGCATGCCTGTGACCATCTTCATCATCTTGACCTATAGCCTCCCCAATACCTCTCAAGCTAGTGTAAATGGTTAAGATCACTTTCCTTCCACATTAATAGTCAACCTTCCTCAAGGGAGGAGCCTTGAGAAGCATTTTATACAATCTTTTGATGGCCTTTGTATGAATTTCTTTCCATACAAACCTTTTGCCCTTCCTTAGCAATTGATAAAGCACATCTACAACATGAGCAAAGTGTGGCAACCAAATAAAATAAAATACGCGTGCACCCAAAACCTTTCAACCTCAGTAACTGATGTGCACGTCTCTTTCATCTTTTGTATAGCTTCCACTTTAGTTGGACTCGGCCGTCCTCCATCTGGACCACACATATGTCCCACGAATAAAATCTCTTTAGCACCAAAAATGTCTCTTTAGCACCAAGAGTTGATTTTTGACATGAAAGTGTCAAGTTAACTTCTTCAAGCCTGGATAAAATGGCATCACAGTCAGCAATATGTTGGGCAACAAACCGTCGGCACACGCTTTGATATTTTATCTCATCTTTGAACCCTTCTTCACATCCTTTGATTGACAAATCATCAATGAGAGGCATAGTTACATGAAGAATAAAATCCTTCAATACCTTATTCTTGATATGAGCTACAAAGTTAGTAGCACTCTGTGGTAGAGTGCACATCCTTACCAAACCCATAGGTGTACGCATCAAAGTAAGATCCTTGCTCTCCAAAGCAAGCTGAAACTAGTCGTATCTCGAGTAGAGATTACCCATAGAGTAGATACATCTACCTGCAAAGGCTTCAACAAACTCATCCACAATTGGACTTGTACCTACATTGCAGTTGTTACCTTATTGACTGGTTGCATGTCCTGAATGAACCTTAGGATACCATTCTTCTTTGGAACAATGAACCACCGATTGAAGTATGGTGCACACGATGGTTCCAAAATGCCCATCTATATCTTCTCATTGAGAAAATGTATAAGCTTTGGCAAGTGAGCTTTAGGTACTAGGATAGGAAATAAACTCTATGGCATGTGAGGAACAATAAATATAACCATAAGAGAAACAACATGTGGATATGCACCCCAATATCACCTGACTCAAAAACAAAGGTGGTACCATGATATCCAAGCATCTCTTGAAAGGATTTGATCTCCTCTTCAATAAGAAAATCGTCCTCCCCAATCTTTAGCTGCTCCAATGTCTCTTCAGTGAATTTATGCCCAGTGTCTTTGGATCTCTCAGCATAAGCTATTGAGAAGCTTTCTCTATCACTCCATCACTTCCTTCTTGCAAAGGTGTAGCCACTGACCTCACCTTCTTTGCAACAAATTTATAATTTGTCTCTACCTAGACTTCGGTTGCTTCATGCAAATCCTCTTTTATATGTGTAAGTGCCTCATATATATCTAATTATTCATACATGTCTATTAAATGCAATTTTAAAATGTCAGTTCCACTTTGTAACCTGTACTCCTTGATCTCCTCTAGTTCTAACATAGTATCCACATAAGAAACCTCTTCAAAGATTTCAAAAATAACATCATTTGCTTCAAGATTATCACATACCTGCAATTCACTTTGAGTACTTGAAACATATTGCTTTCCCATTTAGGTAGCTCATTAAGCTTCTTGTGTTTGACTTGAACCCTCAGATGTTAATCCCAAAAAATCCAAAGAGAAAGTCTCTCTTTGTGATAACTTTCCCTCCTTCATACCACCATAGTCCCGCTCTATAGTGGCACCCCAAGAAAATCCTGTGAAAACCTCTATTTTTCAAATTCTTTGTGTATCTTTGGCAATGGATGATCACATAGGCTATCTTTTTTTTTGGGCATGATCAACACACACAGTCAAAAATTGAACAACCCTTTTACTATCCCTGCTCTGGATCCTTGCATAGGCTGATCCACATCTAACACCTTTGTTTCCATGCGTACAACCATAATGTATGGCTGTCCCAATATGAGTGGCTAGGAGGAATGCTCTTGCATAAAAAAGTCTTGTGCATCACAAATATCCCCAATAGTTACTTTAACATTTGCACATGCACCATAAAGATTTTCTGAAAGTATGTTGGCAGTTTGAATTTTCCAAATTGTGGTCCACATCAATATGCCATTTCCCCTTCTGATGCAAGGTCTTTACCATAGGATTAATTTTTGACCCATGGTCCACAAGTGCAAAGACTGGATCTTCAATGTCCATAAGCTTCACAATGGTTTCTATTGTTTCTCTAGCACAATGAGTCCTAGAAAATTTACTCTTGAGCACAATTTCCTTATCTCCATCTTTATAAAATTCCACATGTCTTACCTCAGATATAATTGGATTTGACACCATCGCATTCTTTGATTTTCATCTTCAAATGCCTCTTCATAAGCATCCAAAATTGAGTCAATGTGATGAAACATTTGGCTCTTAGCTACATCAGGTTCTTGCTCACTTGGTATCTAGCATTCCCTCTTGATAATGTCAATAATATCCTCATGAAACTCACGCTTGGCAATTCCCAAGATCTCACCCAACATGAGCTTCACCTTGCTATTGGGAATGCGCTCTTCAAAAACCTTCTTCAGATTTGTAGCCAATTCAATATCAGACTTCAATTTATAAGAAGGTCTCTTGGGTCTTAGGCTTACCTTGCTTCTTATCTTTTGGTGCCTCTTCCATACCACTTTGAGAGTAGGCCCCTCGTCTTGCTTACTGATAGATTTGGTAGCTCTTTTTGATGTTCTTGCAGTATCTTCATGTAAGGGCCTCCTAGTTACTTATGCAAGCCAACACATCTAAACCATTGACTTAAAAGATGAAAAAGAAAAAGAAAATAATAAAAAGAAAAAAAAATGTTCGAGAAAATTTGGGCTCAATTTAAGCACTAAAGTATACTCACGAGACACTTCCGGCTTATGCCATGGGAACATGGACATAACCAATGCATAGGAAATTAGCTTTTCATTTTGAGAAAAAAATTAGCATAAAGGAAAAGATAAGATAAGAAAAAAGGGAAAAAAAAAGATAAAGGAGAAAAGGAGAAGATAAGGATAAGGTGAGTAAGTAGCTTGTTGAGAAAGTTTTGATAAGTAAGATAAGTTATCTACAAAGAAAGATAAGTTATCAAAATAAGGAAAATAAGCTATCAAAAAAGGGTTTCTCTTCTCATTTTTCACTTTCTCTCCTTCATTTTCTCAAGGTGCAAACTTGAGCGTAAGCTTAAGAAAGCCAAAGCCAAACATCTTTCACACACCCTATACACACTCACACATCTCTCCAAGAGAAGCCATGGCCAAGAACCCTAATCAAGTTTATCAAAACTTGATCTTCTTCTTCACACTACACTCTCCCTCTCCTCTCTCCTAATTCTTAAGATTTCTATAGCTTGAATCCCCTTTGCCTCTTACCATTCTCTCATTCCAAGTAGCCAAATTGGTGGTCTTTAAGCGAAGTGAAGAGCCGACTACATCCAAATCAAGGAGAAGACTAGACCATACACACACTAAGGTAATGTTTTCTTGTTCTTTTTATGCTATTGCACTTGCTTGAAAGTGATTTACTTTCATGCTTACATAAATTTATGCTTAAGCTCTCATTTTTTGATAAGCAAGCCTTTTGCTTGGGAAGAAGAAATAACTACGTAATTTTGCTGATTCTCTCTAATTATGGTTCATTATTAATTATAACTAACCATGTTGCTAACAACTAACCCAATGTTATTTTAAGTTCCGTTGTTTCAAGTTCTCTAGAGTACCAGACTAATATGACATAGAGAGAATAGCAAGCACTCTCTTTAACCATAGGTGACTGGAGATCATACTTATATTTCAAGTTTCGTTCTCTAGATTACCATACTAATATGGCATAGAGAGAGTAGAAATCACTCTCTTTAACCATAGGTGACTGAAGATAATACTTATATTTCAAGTTCGGTTCTCTAGATTACTAGACTAATATGGCATAGAGAGAGTAGAAAGCACTCTTTTTAACCATAGGTGATTGGAGATCATACTTATATTTCAAGTTCCGTTCTCTAGATTACCAGACTAATATGGCATAGAGAGCTTTGTTAAGTTATTAAATACACACATCTTAGGGGAACATACTGACGGCTGTGCTCGGTCATAGTTGGCAAAAAAAGCATCAGTGACCTTGAACCAAAGATGAATTAGAGGACTCCCACCAGTTGACCCTGGAAGGTTGAGTTCACATTTAGTTTGATGACTTTGACTGGAAATTTCAAAGCGATAAGGAAAGATATTATGGGGTTAAGGTTTTGTAAGAGAAAAGTGAGGAATGTTATCACCCCCTTGAGCTGACATCAAAGAGGGAGGAGTCCTGTCTTGGTGTCAGTCTCAATCGGGAGGGATGTCCATAATCGTGGTGTATCCAATTGGAGATGGTGCAGCCGACGGTCCTTGGCATGGCTCTCACACTTCTTCTTTTTTACGCGTCTCTTCTATTATGGTTTCATTAGCTTGAGACTTTGTAATAAATGCATACACTGAAGAGAATCCATCGAATCAGCCCACCCTGTAGTTTCTCAAATGCAGTTCCCAACCTTGCATAGTTTGTCATGAGTCACCTTATCTACTTTCATTGTCTTCAAAGCATAAGGTTACAAATCACCTTTAGCTCTTGCACCTTCATCATTTGCCTTATTGTATACATGCAACACATATGTAGTTGCTTCTACAAGAGCAACATTATGTTGTATTTCCTCTGCTAACTTTTTCATACCACCCCTTCCAAAATTCAAGCGAAGCAGATCCTCCTTGTCTTTCCAAAAAACCACATTTTTCTGTATGATTTATCAAAATCTTCACAGTCTTTGCGTTCATGATCTTTACGATTGCGCCACATGTAGTGGTCATCCCAATCTCTGCGTAGAGGACATTGCCTGGGCTCTGAAGTGGAACCGTTTGTGCTTACCCCTTCAAGTTTAATTGCTTTTAAATTCAAATTCAATTCTTGTATACCTTTTATCAACTCATCAAGAACCGGCTCCTCTAATTTTTGATTCCCAAAGGAGCCGACTTCTGCTTAATTTCTTCATCTGTTGTCTCCATGGAATCGACCACAACCAGCTTATCCACCCTCATCTGCCACTTCACAATCATGTTGACTGCTTCAAAAACCAACTTCTAATCAGATGTTAAGCCCAATTCATATGTTGAATCTTCAACTAACTGCACCAAACTCTATTGAAGCCATGCATCAGCAGCTTGGACAAATAGCTCTAGTCGTTCCGATTTCAAGGACCCTTGCTCTCCTATAGATAACTGCTCATTTTTTTTTCCAAATCCTTGTAGTAGTTCTCGTGAAGATAAGTCCTTATTCTTTTGTTGGATCCATTTCATAAAACTTTGTTTAGTTACCCTCTGAGAATCTTTAAGGAAATACTCCTCCTGTAATGCCTTCTTAAAACCTTGCCAGTTTGCTCCTAGTCTGTATCTCCCCAATTTGAGCCCTAAGTTCGGACACGACAATCAAGTGAAACCCTTCAAATGCTTCACAATCATCAATCCCATTATCATCCATAGATTGTTCATAAATCTGACAGAAATTTGAAACATCTCAACCTTCGAACCACTATAATTTTTTTTGCAACTACTTGTCGAGATTATTGTATCGGCTCATGCAGATTATATTGTTGTTGTGCAGTCTGATGTTATTGCATGTAAGTAGCAAATTGTTGCATCATTTGTCGTATTGCCGCCTCTTATGGTGTAGTCATCCTTCTCTGCAAAAAAATTCCCACCCCGACGGCTCAGTTTCGCGTCAGGTTCACCAAAGATGTTGGACCCAAATGGGTCCATGAGGTGAGCCGAGTCAGCACCGGGCTGCTCGTTGTGGAAAATAAGAGAGATAAGATGCACAATACCAAGAAAATTACTTAAATGACACTTGTAATGCTTAAAATTAACATCTTGAATGTTTTAAGCTGCGAATGGTTTACCAGAGTGAAATTGGATTACAAATGTTGGCAGTTAACGACACTGCTAGAGCAACTCTCGAGCTTGTGGGAGCTTGATCCTCCCAAAAATCTGTCTGAGAGAGCAAAAATCAACCCTTGTTACACCTTGAAAGCTTATCCGCGTTAGTATGCAAGTTATTAGGGCTTAAAACTGGTGCTCATTTGCCTACATCGAGAGAAAGAGAGCCGAGATCCCCCATTGCCCATAGCCTTCTTCTGTGTCACAATGGAGAGCGAGAGCGACCTCGATGTCGAGCTTTTTCTCCTTTGCTTGCTTCTTTAAGGAGAGAGAGAGAGAGAGAGAGAGAGAGAGAGAGAGCAAGAGCTTGAGCTTCTCTCCTTTGATTGCTTACTTCCTCAATCGAGAGAGAGAGAATCGCGGACCCCTCTCCTTAGCTTGTTTACTCCTTGAAACCCCCTTCACCTCGTATCTCCACACTATCTCCCTTCTAAATCATCCTTGATGCTCCCCTTCACGTCGAGATAGAGCTTCCGCGCCGAGCTTAGTCGAGAGAGATAGCTTGCGCACATGCAAGGCACCAGTCGGCAGCCTCCGACCCAAATGTGCATGAAGCCCACTAGAACCCCACCACGCCCCTGCACTTAGCTACCGGGGCTCTCACCCGCACCACCGAGACGTCAGTAGACGAGCCTTAACGGTCACACCCGACGAGGAGCCGTTTCCTTGGAGCAAAGCGTTGGTATTGGTTGTGGCACAAGACAGCTCAACAAAAAGCGTTGACCTGCGTCGCGATGACGGCCGGAGTTGGAGCATGTGCGCAAGCTTCCGACAGATGGCCTTCATTCACCCTCAATCGGTTAGCCATCGGAACAGCTGCAAGTGCGCAACCTAAAAGAGAGGGAGCAAGTCCTCTCCCTTGCCTGCTTCGTATCACCCTCGTCATACGCTCTGTGACCCTTTTCTTTTCACAACAGTCCCCCCTTATCTTCCCCTTCTCCTCTTTTTGCCTCCTGCCCATCAATCACGATGTCGTGACTGTACACATAGCACGGCTTTGATGATGTGGCAAAGAAGGCTTTTGACCTACATGAAATCCACTGAGAGCAGGACCAGAATGTTGCGCCCCCGCATGCTAAGAAACTCTCTCTTCTTGGTCGCCACCGTCCGAGGCCGGTACAAGCCACTCTTTCCCTGCGTTCTACGTCGTTCGCTGCTTCACGCCATGCCCTCCTCTACTTTCCCCTTCATTTACACTTTTAACTCCTTCCAACTTAAGTTACCTTGGGCATCACTCTTCCATGGGCTTCATAGATTGGGCGGCCATGTTCTTGAGCTCCTCAAGTGAACCACATGTTGACCAAAGCAATGCTTAAGCACAACATTTTTCTCCTATAGCTCCGCTTGCCCAAGCCAACATGGACATATACCGCAACCAAAGCTCCTCAAGCACGTTTGTGCTTTTTGAAGCACACCGCGTTTGACATGCTTATCAACCAAAGCATTCTGGAGAACACCCCAATTGGCTTACATATCAACCACACATTGTTAAGCATATATTGTGTTGTTAATAAAAGCAACCCGATGGCTCTTTGCTACTGCCGTATTGGGCATATCTCACACTCCTCCTCAAGCACTTGTTGCTCTCTTAAGTGTACCATATTTGGCATGCATATCAACTAGGGCATTGCCCAACTCTACATTTGGCTTACATCTCTACCAAAGCATTGCTGTTGAGCTCAATTATTGTCAACCAAGCATTGCCAAATCACCACATTAGGCATATGTCTCAACCAGGGTAGCCTGCGAGCACAACTCTATCAGCATGCCAATTCAGCAACAAGTGCTAACAATTTGTCTAAAAGCTGATAACACCCGAGAAGTGGTATCTTCTTTAAGTTTCCGTCTATGGACGCACATCATCATAACAGCGCCAAGCTCGCCCACTCGTCTCTCGATTATGCTTGCACCCTTTTCTCCCAATCTGCAAGTACCTTGGAGACGAAAACTGCTTTTGCTATATCCATGGAACTACCATCCACACTATAGCACTCCCACTTGACCTGTCGTGGACCACCATTGTATTGTCCTCTTTCCTCTAGTGTCTCTTCTATTGCTTGCTTTCGCTTGTTGTGTTGCCCTACAAGACCCTCATCTAGCCTCCTACGGTCCAGCTGAGACTCCCTTGCGAAATGCAAAAGAGTCTCTCTCTCTCTCTCTCTCTCTCTCTCCCCCGGCCCCCGCACCCTGAACATGAGACTCGAGAGAGTAGGAGAGCTTGACACGTCATGAGCAAAAATTGGAGGGGAGTGGGGGGGCAAATGTGATATTCAACCGCATGGCACATCATTCAACTAGAACCTCATCTTTTTTTATGTAGTTAATGGACAAATAGAGAGTTTGTTAAATGTATCAGGCACCAACATTGCTAGCATAATATTTGTAATTCCGATATGACAAGCTAGTTTTTAATATTACAAGACCTAAATCAATTTGACAAAATTTAAAAGATTATCCTTACTTACATGCTACCATCGAGAATTATTCATTCACATTTTTTTTTGTTCTCTTTTATGGTGTTAAGGTTATTGGAGGCCTAAGAATAAGAATCTCATTAAGGTATACTGACCACATGAACTAACGCTTAAAAATCACATAACGAGAGTTTTACTACATAACCAATGTACCCATACTGTATTTTCAAAGAACTATACAAAGCCTTACAGTAGGAAAGATAAGGGTAATTATGCAAAGTCTACTCTGTAGCATTGCTCAACAAAATTGAAGCTCACAATATTGATGCCGACATTCACAATCAGAGCTTCCTAGAATATATCAAGAATGCTAGTGATGAGTTTGTTGCACATAGGGCATGTGCCTCTGGCCTTCCATAGCTCTCGGCTGCATTTCCTGCAGAAAGTATGGCCACATGGTGTAAAGGCAGCTCCCCTCAAGCCAATCATGCACACACAACACAAGGGATCAAGGGCCTCACTTGGCTCCTCCCATGCATCCCAAACACCACCGTTTGCGCGCGAAGAACACGACCTTACAGTAGGGTTTCTTCTACCCCAATCTTCTCTCTCTGCTAACAAGCTGCTCAGAGGCACCCTTACTCTCCTCGTCCCACCTTCTTGCCTTTCTTCACCTCTGCTTTCTTCAGCTGGTAGCATATGTAATGGTGTTTCTCGATCCTCATTATCTTCAACTAAACAAACACCAGTATCAGCAAATGGCTCTAGCTCGTCCCGGCGCATCTCCCTACCATCATTGCACAAAATGCCTGTTTGCTCTTGTGAACCATTTGATGGGTCTTCCCTTCCTGCCCTCGGACTACTTCTTGCAGTACTTACCTGGCCTTGTCTGTCCTTATCCTCAGGATAACTCCGCGACACATTGGGATGGCCGTCCAGGTCCTTATTCGCTTCATCCTCCTCTGCAGATGTTGCATTACCATCTTGAATATGCCCGCAATCTACCATACTTAATTCCATGTCATCCTCTTGACTGTGGATGCAAGCTGCTGCTATCCTTGACTCTGCATGGGCACCATTGCCATCAATAAAAGGTTGGTGCCTGTCGTGTACTGGCTCTGATTGCGCAGCAAGACTGCCATCAATAAAAGGTCGCCTGTGGTGTGATGGCGCATCAAGACGTCCATGGCTTCCAAAAGAATTAGCTTCACCATCATCAATGTGGCACACCGGGACACCTCCAGGCTTATCTGTTTCACCTGAGAAGTTACATGAAGAAGACCCTATTCCTGAGCCCCCTTGGCTTTCTCCATTGTGGACATCATGGTGGTTAGTATAAGAGCTTTCAGTGGTGTTGCGATCTCTACCATTCTCTGCTATTGAGCAAGGCATCGATGAATGTGCTTGTGTCACATAAATCTGCTTGTTCTGGCCATGGCCTCCTCCATGCTTTGAATGCGTGCGTAAAAGACAGCAAGCACCCATGTCCGAAGCTTCCAAACGATTTGAAGAGTGGGTCGCAGTGAAGGCTAAAACAGTACTCTCTTCCGAAACAGGTACTGTATGACAAGAAATCCTCAGGAAACCAAGAATGCCCTTGCTGCTGCTGCTCCTCTTTATTTGAGATGCATTCAGACCCTTCTCTGCTGCCGCACTAGCATGCATAAGCCTATCAACAACCTTCTTGATGCAAAGCGCCTGGTCTCTTTTCTTCTTTTTGCTGCTCTTCTTCCGCAACTCCACGATCGTCTTCACGATCCACTTGCTTGCGAACTTGCCGTGCTTATTCCAGTTGTCTTCCAGAACTTGAACATCTTGAGAGGCCATGGCGTTTAGCAGTGCTTGATTAGCTTCTTCTTTTCTAGAGGACCTCAATTCAGACGCCATGAGTGTTGCCACAGTGCCTCTCGAGTGCAGGTTGGCCTTGCTCCACTCTAGAGAATCATCATCATGCTCCTCTGTAGCCAAAGGCCTGCAAAAGCAACCTTCCTGAGTTTTGACATCTGATCTTCCAAGGGGTCTTTCAAACTGCAAGCAAAAGCTGCAAAGAGGTAAAGTCTTCTGCTCCCTTTCAGCCGAGCTTTCTTTATCACCGTTACTGATGCTCAAACCTGCATGTTGGCAAGCCTCCCTCCTCTTGCTTTCCATTCCTTCTTCTTCAACAGAAAGGCAATTTCCGCAATCATAAGCCTCTCCTGCAGCATGTTGGGAAGAGCTATGGGGTCTGAGATCGCAATGCTGGAAGCTGTTGAAAAGCGTTGTCAGGCTCTGCTGGGATGAGCTCTGACAAGGAATGGACTCAAGGAGGCCAAGCACCTTCTTCAAGCGGGGTTCAATAAGCAAAGGCTGAGAGTAGTCCTCGATGCAGCAGGCCATAAGGGAGAAGGCGGTTTCTAAGATAGGCAAGGCGCTACGAACTTTATGCCCCCATTGCACAGAGAAATCAGGCCTCCATTGAAGCAAAATGGAGTGTATCTTCATGGTAACAAGGCGCCTCTCTTCACAGATTCGAGGCAATGCCCACTTTCTTGAAATGGCATAGCCTTCAAGTATAGTCTTCAGCTCTTGATACTGCAATGCCTTCTCCACTGCTTTCTCTACCTTTCCTGCAAGCCATCCCCGATACGGATTCTGCATTTCGGCAATACCAGATAGCTGGCTCTCCTGTGGGCGCAACAAATGCTGGTAGAGCCTACCCCCGCTGATGTCAGTCACCGCCATCGCTAGCTCATTCAAAGCTTCCGAAACTACCCTCATCTTTCTGGGTGGAGAGCCAATGCAGATCGGCCATTGCCTATAAATGAGTGGTGGTGGCGCTCCTGGTTAATATGGACATGAGAGAAGAGACAAGGAGACGTAGGGAAGCCTTAATGGAAAGCTTCGCAAGAGATCAGCTGGCGCTTGACATGGTACATTGGATATAAGCTGCTGAAGAAATGGCCGACTTCATAGAGAGAGGAACTTGGAAGCGTCAAGAAAGGAGTGGCAAGCGAGCCTGCAGCAGAAACAAACCCGACGGAACATGGAACGGCCAGGAAATAGATAGAAAATTTTGTGCAAACTGGCGTTTTCTTTGTGACATCAAGATGCCGGCTTGTCTGTCCACGTGCTGATTTGAAGCTACAAGGTTCAAAACCTAAAAAGGCTTCAAGATTTCCAAGAAAAGAGGTTGAGAGGTTGAGAGAGAGAGAGAGAGAGCACATGGTGTACCAATGATGAAATTAATTGCCCCATGATTAGTAAATAGACCTTTTATGCATGATGGGCAATTGGTCACATGAAGCACAACCTTTCAGATCATGCAGCTTGCACAACCTTTCTTTAACAATATTTTTTATTGCTCCTTAGTCTTTTGCTTCAATACAAATGCATTATGCTGCAATGGAAAAATGAGAAGTGGTTAGTACAAGAAAGGTGGCTCAAGGTGAGGAAGGAGCACACAATTCCATAGCCTTTGTGGGATATAAGGCACAATAGAAAAGCCTTCGTAGAAAATAAGGCACCCGAATACAAAACATATTGGATAGCTTAAGATACCATAGACAAGGATAAGTAGATCTGCAGTTGACTATCTGTAACCATGATAGGTCAATGTACAATACAAAGGATCAAGGAGGCAATCACAAGAAACAAAAGGGAGGACAACAAGCCTTGATCTTAGAGATCATATGATAATTTTTGGAAGGCATCAATTAGCGAGTAGAGCATTTGCAGCCTCTTTGGGCAATAGAAATTTGAAATCTTTCTTAACCATACCTACCATCTAGATTGGGATTCGATGGCACATAGGGAAGAGAATTCTACGTCACCTTATGGACTCCTGATGGTGCTTCCTTTGATGGTAGACTTGATGTTGAGTAGGGTTGGGAGAGCTGAGTAGCCTTGAAATAGCACAAACGATAAACATGAGGCCCTCCAAACACTTTCACATTTCTCTCCAACCATCTGGCCTATAAGAGCTGACTTCTGATGAGGTTCCAAAGAAGGCTGTCCAACCCCATGGCATTCTCCTCATAAGATCTTGAGCCAAGAGAAGGGATGTAATTGAAGAGGGAGCATAGCTAGCTGAAGAAAAATCGCCATCTTTGAGTTGGCACGGCATCTAAAGAATAATTGAGATAAGGTCTCCACTTTAGCCAAACATCTAACGCATAGACCAATGTCAAGACAGCTCTTTTGGTAGGCTATTGAAAAGCATACCAAATAGATTTGTTTAAGATGAGCTAGAGTATTATAGCCTGCTTGAGGGGGAAAATGCCCGAATTGTTGAGAGCCTAATTGCCGCTGCTTAGATTACCAGGAAGTGTCATCTTAAATTGAGGTTCCTCTTTACATTCATCTTCTTAGTCTTAGCCAGAGAGAAGGTAGTGAGACCATGTCTAAGACTAAGAGAGCAACCAGGTGAGATACTTCGTATAACCTATTGGATTTCTAATGGATTTCTAATGTTGACAATTAGGTGTCATTGGTGAGCAGATCCTGCCAATAATTAAAATGATACCATCCTTAAAGGTGTCAACACTACTTGCTCACCGATGACAACTAGGCATCATTGGTGATCAAATCCGGCCAATAAATGAAATCATTAGGAAAAGTTTGGACTAAAAAATGGGCCTTGTAAGAAATGCCAGGTCAGCTTAGAGAGAGATAATAAAAATTTCCTAATTTCATTTTTGATATTCACTTTCAAAAAAACTCGGATATCAGATTTGGGGGGTACGTTTATTAAAACTCTCAAAAAGTGTTCATACAATGATAACATACGACGGCTCCGAATTGAACGCCGATTATCTCAATCTTTTGGATTTTTCAAAACTAAGATTTGGCGCTCAACGAGGTGCATTGAATGTTATTCTTCTCCTCAATTTCGCGTCTCTCTTGCTTTCTGCCTGCGTGCAGTCTCTTCCCTTGAGCTCTCTTCCATTTGCTCCACTTTTGCACTCTCCTCTGTTTTGAGCTTTCTCATTCACCAAGTCATCTCAATGTCATTATCATCTTCACACAGAACTCAGACGAGGAGTCAAAAAGATGTGTATCATATGCATATCGAACTGTCCAGAGAATACGAGCCCCTCAACAAGAAGAATAAGCGAGGAATCCTTTCCGAAGCTTCAAAAGAGAACTTCATATTTCAAGGTAAAAAAAGCGTCGATCTTTGGGTGGATGGCAAGATATATCCTGAGCATCCTATCACCAACTCAACTCCACCGTTCAGAAACATAACATCATTGTTGAACTATGTAGGAGATGGTTATTCTCGTTTATATGGCTACACCAAGCATTTGGCGGCCAGAAGTGATATTCTTAAGCTTGAGAGAGACCTTGCACACAAAGAAAACTTTTGCTTAAAGCAAACTGTGACAGAGTGCGCTCAACAACTGGAAAGGCAAGGACGAAAGCATCACGCAGCTCACGCAAGATCTGAGAGAAAAAAATACTGTCTTGGGTCCTCAGTTAAGAGAACGATGCTTACGAGACATTGAACAGCTGAAGGTTGGTTCTGGGGGTTTGAAGAAGAGGGTTAAAGCAATCAATTAAGATTATCATTCAAGAAGGTTTAATTCATCTTTACATTTGTAGTTTTATATCTTACTTTTCATATTTATGCTTAGATCGTTGCTACATCCTCAGTCAAATATTGACAGCAACACACCAACTTCTTCAATTCCTTATGGTCTCATACTAAAACGCAAAGATGTCGCCGGACTTTTGGACAATAAGCGCTAGTGCAAGATTGTTGCTAAGCAACTTGACACTCTTTTGAAACAGAATCAACTCCAAACACGTGATGTTCAATCAATTCTGGATGAAGCCGGAATATCCAACAAAGGTTATTCTGCAGTTTTTAGGTATGTCTGGTGTTTGAATCAATTGTCTTCACCTGTCAAATCAAATGTCTGCAATTTTTAGGTATATTGGATATGTGTAGCATTTGAAAACTTAGAAATAGTCCATTTACTTAATTTTCTGTTTACAGAACTATGCAGCAACAAAGTAAGAAGTTCAATCTCAAGCACACGTTGTTGCCAAATCCTTTCTCCATTCGAAAGACAAGACTCGAGGTCAACCAGGAAGTGCTTCGGACATTGGGCACTCCTTTTCACATTGAAGCAATGTATAGATCGCCATCAACAGAGGAAGTGGTCTATGACAAATACAATAATATATTTTATGATTTAGTAGCTTTGCAGACATATATTGTTCAATTGTTTGAGGTTTCTCAAGAGGAATGCAATGGAGTCTTGAAGTTTGTGCTTAAACTGGATGAGTGCGAGCTAGTGAAAGAGACAAAGGTTGAGCATGTCACAATAACACTTATGAATAGAGAATTAGATGAAAGCATTGCTCCGGATGACCCTAGAAACTTTAACGTGCAATCTGAAAACAATATTTTCTATTAGCCACATTCAAGGTTTGATATCAACAAGTTTTTGCTTTAAAAAATGGTTAGACATGTTTCATTTGATTGGTTTGGTTTTCCCATTTCAGGTGCCTGTAGAGAATCTCGATATTCTTAACTGGGTTTTCCATCAACAAGTATTCCTGAAGTCATAAGCGAACAGAGAAATGGAAAGACACTCGATGTATTAGGCATGGGTTCATACACAGTAGAGTGGCATATGGCTGGAGATCTCAAAACCCTAAAGTGTATGTACAACATCTCAAAAGGAGCAACAAGTAAAAGCCCTTGTTTGTATTGCATGGGAGGAGTCATTGGTCTTGACAAAAGAAATTGGAGGAGAGCACCAGACAAGCACTTGCAGGACCTTAACTTTTGCCCAGTGTTGGATATTCCACTATCCAGAGTACATATTTGCACGATGCATGCACTCTACAGAATCATTGAGAAACTTATGTTTCTGTACATTTGTTTTGCTTGGACCACTTGGCCAGCATCAGCAAAACAAAGGGCTATATTATCATTGGAAACAATTTTCTCAGATATGGGCTTGCATGGAGGACATGTGAAAATAGAGCAGGACGAGAAGAGGTCTAAGAATGGTTGAGATGTGCCAAAGAAGTTGTCTATTGGCGGTGTGAAAGCCCGTCTCTTCTTGTCGATGCCAACAAGTGGCAGACAACGCAAAAGCCAAAGTGCTCAGGAAAGGTTGACATTGAGATACAACCGGTGGAGAAACCTACACAATGCAGTGGTTGACCACGTAGACAATGGTGCAGCAAGGACTCGCAAAGCGAACGTGTGGAAAGTTTGGATTCCATATTCAAGATTTGTGAGCTCAATACTTGGAGAGATACTGACTATACATTGTTTCAAGACTCTCTGGAGACCTTCCACAGGTCTTTCATAGCTGCATGGACAAATCAACAGATAACTCATTACATGGTATATTACTTTATTTCATAAAATTGTGATTATATATTTACATATAAACAATAGGCTGGTTTTTTTTTGCAGCATATCATATGCAACCACATGCCTTGGTTTGCTAGGCAGTATGGTAGCTTGGCTATATGGTCTACACAAGGTATGGAGAAAACTCACTACCAAGCCCGTACTAGCTATTTCAGCCACACTCGTCACGGAGGTGGTGCAAACAAAGCCAACAGTTTGGAGGAACTACACTTATGCATAGAACACACCGAAAGGAATGTGTCAAAGACAGTCAGATTGGCCAAGCAATGAGATTAGTAAGAAAACGACGGAAGAAGGAAATATGGGAGGCATCTTTTGCGGCATCGCGACATGCAGAGTGGCGACTTCAAAAAGAACGCATTGGAAAAACTTGGACAACTCCGACCCAAGTTGTTTGAGACTTCCTAAAGATAGCGCATTGTAACACAATATAATTTTTTGTGCCAAGAGAAGACAACCAGTCACAAAAGTGAGAAACATAATGTACTCATTGTTTTGATAGAAAATGTATTATTTTTTGGCATTGACAATATACATTGGAGCTTCTCTATTCTTCATCTTCATCAGGAAAAGTTACAAAATATTCTGGCCTTTTTGCCTACTGTGTGTTATCGTCTTCTTCTTGCCTTGGTCTTTTGCAACCTAGTCCTGCAGGTTCATTTGTCGACTGTACATTTGTCTCCACCTCCACAACCACAAGAGACATTTCTTCAATAGGCAGATGCGCAATTGGTTGTTTATTGCGAAACATAGCATGCTTGTCATACTCTAGTAATTGCGCAGGGTCAGTGATTCCGCATGCCAAACCATATGCTGCTTGGGTCAAAAAATAGCGACTACACAAACCATACATTCCTAGCCCTTGGCCAAACATATACAATGCGGCCTTTTTTTCTAAAAGCATTATTTTATCTGCGTTCCACCTAATGACGGTCCCTCCTAAATATCTTGAAAGTGTCTTCAACGTCATCAAGGGTAGCTCCACGTTGTCATTGGAGAAGGACGAATGGAAGACCAAAAAACTCAGATACTTAAGATTCTTTAAGTATTGACCGAGAGAGGAATTCTTCCCTAAATCTCCCATGCCTCGTCGACGAGGGCGAGGAATGAAGGTATCATCATAGACCACCAACTGCAACAAATTAAAGTTATGAAATGAGATAAGTAGAAACCAAAAAGGTAAGGCAAATAAAAAAAGATTACCTTCTGGTTTTCATCTTCCTCAAGTAAGTCCTCATTCCATAGGTTGATGTCGCCCTGACCTCCAGTGGGCGCATTGGAGGTTGAGGCCAAAGATGGTGAAGAAGTGCTTGCCTTACCCATTTCTTCAATCCCTAGCTTTTTTTGCACTTCCATGAACTCCTTTTCTGTTGGAAGTGTGCGCTCATACCTAGCAACATCATTGTAAATCATCACAAGTGCACTTGCGGGGTCAACGAACTCATCGTCATTTACATGGGCATCTATAACAGAATACTTGTCGTGCTCAGGGTCAATGACAACATCATCCTCTTCGAGATTCTGTGCCACAATTGCAAGGCAATAGTCCTCTCGAAGGTCAAAAAGCTCCATAATGTCGTTAAGCATGACATACTGCAAATCACCAATAGGTATGGTAGGTAGAACACTAGTAGGCAAAGCACCCTCCTGAAGCTGGACTCCCTCTGAAACCTGCAAGGCAAGGCTTCCCCGAGACTTGGGCTCTTGACCCTCCCCAGTCTGATCCTCTAGCGAGGCCTCTATAGCATCAACATGCTCATCCAAAATTAAATGCAAATATAAAATAAAACCTGCATAATATTCAGCCACTCGACACTTGCGGTTATGAAGTGTACACTTGTAGTCTGTTATCCGCAAGTGCAATGGCAGCTTAAGGCAACTCCTAGAAAATATGTGTTTCTTGGAGGAGTCTAAATTGATATCCTTCATGTGAACAAAATGAACTCCTTGTATCTCGACAGTGCCACCAGACGTTTGTTGCTGGTAGGTCTGCTCAAAAATTGATAGGTAATGTTGCGCGGAGACAATCCACTCATGCAAAGAAAAATCTGGATTGAACATTGGCTTGATCTCTGTCTCGTGCTGCTGAAGCCCAATGCGGTATAGAAAATGAGATAGTTTGTCTTGGGGGGTATCCTCCGAGCAAGGCACTTCCTCCTCTGCTTCAACATTGAAGGGGTCCATAACGGAAATTCAAAAGCGAAGATAGACGAGAGAGCACAACATCCAAACAAAGGGCAAATGGGGGAGCAAGTCATATTTATAGGACTCCTGAGGACAATGATGACATCGATTGACGTGCATCATGGGGCCAGCGTGCATCATGTAGTCGCCGTGATGATTATGCCACGTGTCAGCCGCCGTGGAACGATCGCGCCACAACCGCGAAACTGGTGCCGCCACACCAGAAAAGCACCGCTATAGCGTTTTGGCGCGACAACTTGTTGTCGCGTCATAACGCGATACGGCCAATCCAGAGTACTCAGGTCCGCCTCCTCACGTTGTGCCGCGACGCCTTTTTGTCGCGCCTTCCCATCATACCTCGCAATGTCATGATCAATGCAGCCGCCTCTTCTCATTATACTTATTCCGCTAATATAACCCCCCCCCCCCTTTTTTTCTCATCGTTTTTTCCGAAGTGTCTCTAGTCACTCTGCGTTTTTACCCACATCTAGATTTCCATATTTCCTCGCATTCTCCTCGTTCAGGTCATGGCCCGCACAAAGCAAACAACAAGGAAGGTTTATCTTGGCCAGTCTGGTCCGCAGGGCCAGGCTAGCTCGTCTACAGTGCAACCGTCAACATAGCAGGTGATTCCGGGCAAGACCATGCCGCAGTTACGGGCAACAATGCGAAGAAGAAGATACGAGAAAAATAGGAGCGTTCTACTCGAACTTTGTAAGCTCCAAAAGCACATTTCATTGGCAATACCTACACTGCCATTCCAGAGAGTTGTTCGCGAGATTTGCGAGCAACACAACCTGAATTTCCGGTGGTCTCGAAGTGCAATGGGGTGCTTGCACGAAGCCGCCGAGGATTTTTTTGTAGAGCTTTTCTAGGACAGCTACATTCTCTCGGCCCACGCCCATAGGACAACATTAATGTCGTGAGACATCAACACACTTCGCCTTCTGAGGTTCAGGTATGACAAAACAATACCGCCTGCCGGTATTTCAGACTGAAAGATGGACAATATTCTTAGAATACCACCTATTGACAAGGTCAAAGTTCATGAAGTGTCTACACAAATGCATCGATACAACACCCGTCTCAACACCGAGCGGGACACAACAGAAGACGATAGTGAAAGATTGGAGCAGTTACGCCTTGAGATGATGGAGGAACAAATGGCAGATGCCATCAGCGACGCCAACGCTGATGATTTGTCATTGCTGTTTCCCTATTTTCATGTTGGCCTTCCTGTGTGGGGACGCATTCTGTATTTTTCCTATCACCCCCACGAGATTGCAATTTTACAGAACCGGACGAGGGAACTCACAGACTCAATCATCAATCGCTTGCTTTGGTGCGTGTTATTCTTTTTTTCACAAGAAATTCTTTTAATATATTCAATTTTGTATGACACAAATTTCTTTACAGTTTTGTAGTTTCAAATTTGCCTTGGAATATGCAAGATGATGTTGTCGTCCTTGACTCGGACCTCTCGGTCGTTTTGACGGCTGAGGATACATCTTTAGTGGAAGTAGTTGACTGGTTCCAGTCAGTGAACATGGAGACGGCAAAATTTTTTGTTCTGGCTTATCACGAAGGGTACGCAATGTTTTCAATAATGAAATTATTTTATCTTGAACTCTAATTTGTTGTGATGACATATATTGTTTTGCTTATGTTTATTTGTAACATATCTCATTGGAGTCTTGTTCTCTTACACCTTGAACGAAACCGGTGCTACCTTGCTAATTCATCCCATGGATTTCATGGTGAAGTACGTATGTAAGAGGTTTTGTATTTTGTTCGACATCGCATAGAATTTTGTTAAAAGTCGCTTATGAAATTTAATTGTATTTTGCATAGATCTATTCGGAAGCTTGTGTCTGCTCTTGAAGCTTTAACGCAAGAGCAGATATATGAGAATCTTACGATTATTAGTTGCAAAGTCCCTAAGCAGGACGATGCCTACTCTTGTGGATGGAGGGTCTTAATCAATGCAAAAATTTTGTTAGGGGTCATGCTTGATGGAAGTCGTAGAAGTGTAAGCATTTGACACTCGTTTACAGATTTGTATCTTAATAAGTTAGTAGCTATGTTAATAAACATGATGTTTTAACGCAGGTAAGCAATTTGGCAGATTATTCAAAGGCTGATGTTTCTTCGTTTAGAAACAGAATGATTGAAAACTTGATCAATTGCGCGACCATGCGTCTAGACGGAGCACGTGATGCTTTTATCCCGCCAGCACCAAGGCCCACGCCTAGGCCTCCGTCGACAAGATACCCCGTGTCTGCCACACCAACACAAGCACATATCAATATCTCCCCAGATGCCTCCCCAACCCAAGATCCCACCAGCTCTCGTCCTGAAGAAACAGCTCCAGAACCCTCAAACCCCCCACCCAGCACCTCTCCTGCTCATGAAGCAGCTCCAAAGCCCCCAAACCCCCCACCCAGCACCTCTCCTACTCATGAAACAGCTCCAGAGCCCCCAAGCCACCACCTCTCCTCAACCTCAACCAACAGTCCCCACATCACCGCACGCACAAGATTAGAAAGAGATTATGAAATGTACTTTTGACAAATTGATTACAAGCAGTGGATCGAAATTTGACTTTTGTTTTGATTATGGTTCAAAGTTTACAAAATGTTGTGTATAGCTTTTCAAAAAAATGGGAGAGTGAGGATCCAATGGTGTTTAGTAATGTAGAGAGTTGCCTTTGTCGAGTAATCTTTGAGAATAGTATTTGAATCATTGTGTACAGTTAGTTCACTATTTCAAGTTTGTCGCTGGTAATCTGTGCACAAAGAGTCGTATTTTCTTGTCTGTGAGGTACCTACAATGCAACGTACGCGATAAGACATTGGGATACATGAGCACGATAGAAACATCAACGTATAAAAGTAATACATGTAGCTTAGTACCTTTCGCATGTTACACTTGAAAACAAATTTTGAAGGCAAATTGAGATCGGACTCATTTGACAGATCCTCTCGAACCTGTCTTAAAGTGACATTTGATCTGACCACAACAATTGTAAGCAAATAATTTGAAAACCATATCTCGATGGACATCAAGGGATTAAAAGCATTGTCACTTAAATCTTGATCCATAGCTACCAACTGACCATTCACTCGATGCCACCTCATGTAGTAGAAAGAAACTATAAAATTCTGTGATGCTATCATACACTTGCACACAACCGAGCTAGCGCTTATCAACTTTGCACAAAATGCCTTCAAAATCACTGACATCCCAATTATCATCCAAAAAATCAAGGCAACTTTGGGATTTGCAGATGAACATGGTTTCTGTTTTTCTAACCTCCTCATCGTGGAAGAAGCCTGCTTGCAATGTTTGGTCGCTTCAAAATTTCACGATGAAGCTTGAGTTTACAACACTTACAGGTTTCTGAAGTCGGAACTGGCCACTTTGGGGAATCTTGTTGGGGAAGAGAGAAAGGTTTCAAAGTGCCAAATCCATGGACAAAGCAAGGGGTGTTGTAAAAGTAGTCGTAAAAGAAAACTCTCCTCTCTGCGAGATCTCGTCTCGCACTAGTTGTGTACATAAGTTCTCCCATCGAAGCATGAAAAGTATCAAAAATACCAATTATGCACTCAACAGGTTTCCAGTCTTCTTTGTTAGAAGGATAAATATTTGCAAAAACAAAAGATAAGATAATGGTCACAAGAAATAGTCAACAAAATAACTTGAAGGATCTTTAAAGACTTTTTAGCAATATAGTAGTCACACAGTTTGGTCTATGAGCAGGATACCCCAAAGGTGACTGTTGTAGTCGTAGTTCGGAGTGCATATATATATGCATGCTCAATGAGCACCTCTTTCACTGTCTTTCCCGTTTGAGACAAGCGAAATCTTTCACACGTCCTTTGTAGCTGTTGATGAATTCATTTGACATCCGTTTTCTTCTTCTTGTTTGAAGCAGAACCCAACTACCAATGGTGATTGTGGTAGATATCCAGTGACCATGGTCTAAGTCAAAGCTGTTGAATAGTTCCACAGATTTAACAGAGGCGGATGGTCGTCGTGGTCGTCTTCCTTCCATCTCTGCTTCTATTAGTTGCGAAGTGACACTACGCAAAAACGATAAAAGAAAAGAGGCTCACTAGTTTACACAAGAAGTAGACTTGAAAAGTGTTCATAAAAAGGTGTGCCTCATTGAATGTGAGTTATGGCACATTCGGCGTTCGTTGCCCATGGCAGGGGAATAATTTGCACAAATCGCGTCGTATCTTCTTATTCAGATCTTTTTAACAGAAAAAACTCTTTTTTGAAAACGCAGAAATTTGAGATAAAAATCAAATAAATTGGAGCTACCGTTGTGGTGACTCAAACTCTATTGGTCGAACAACATTCTCTCTCTAACGCCAAAAAGTCCTTTTTTGAGTCCAAACTTTTCCTAATGGATACCTTCCTTAAAGGCCTTATGAGCAAGGATAAACTTGCTAGCCACCATGAATTTGATGAGAAATCCGCCCAAATAGGATCATGCACCACAAAATCCATTTTGAGACTAGACAAAATAGGCGATTGAATACTTTGTTAAGCCTACATCAAGAAGAGAAAAATCTATTTATAGCATCAGAGCCTTTTTTTCCTGAGGGTCCTTAAGATATCTTGATTTGAAGCCGATCTAGGATTTGCATGCCATTAGAGAAAATAGCTAGTAAGACTTCTTCATTAAGAAGGCCCAATATTGAAGAGTCTAGGCTCTAAATATTCCCAATTGGTAGACATCTTGACTACCGAGTACTTTGAGTCAAGCAAGCCCTTTTCACCTTCATCGTTAGGAAGAGTAAAAAATTCATAAGCTATGTTTGGGATTCTTCTAGATAGACAAAGAGTTGGATGATATTCAATAATCCAAGTAGTGGATGAGAGAGGCCAAGACATGTTGACTAAGTACAAGAGCCCTAGAAGGAAAAGCAGGATGTAAAGAATGTGGCAACTACCCAATGCCATCTTTTCTTGGAAGTGTGAAAGCGCATGGGAATGCCAGGCAATCTAAGAACTTGTCCATTTGGAATGTTCTAATAGCCTACTTCTTAGACCATAGTAGGTGTACAACATGAAAGTGCCATGTAACCTATTTTCTTGTGGTTGACGATGGACCCACTAGCAGAGCAAAGACTTCAAAGGGGAACCCCATAAGTTGGTGACTGAGCTTTTCTCCTTAATTACTATGAGGCTGGTGTCATCTACAAATTTTTGAAGGCATAAATCTTTGTATGCACCAGGCATGTTGCGTGTACCTTTGAGGGCCCTTTTTCTCATGGCAACTTCAACTAGCCATCTAAGAGCATTAGAGGCAATATCATACAAAAGTATAGATAGAGAGAAACCCCGTCCGTTATACCTCTTGAGGGGATGGAGCATGACAATGCAACCTTTGCACCAAATCTTGCAAATGCACTACCAAAGAGAATTTAAATATATTTAATAAATGATCTACCAAGACCCATGTCTAACGAGACTGAAAAAAAGTTCCCCTTAATTTTGTAAGCCATGTAAAAGAATCGTAAAGAGTATATAATCATTATGAGTTGACCAAATCCTTCTCAACTAGTATTATCTAGAATAAATCTATTAAGGATATTTTTTTGTGAGCATTTCATGGCGAGCCCTTTTTTGGAATCCAATGAGTAGATCCCAAAAAGATTCTAGGGGGGGGGGGGGGGGGGGTAATGTGACCTACGAGGATGGGAGGAGAGGGAATGCATTCCACAAAGGCCGTGGTCATGTGGACATATCTTGGATAAAAGAAAAATAGATCCTATCAAACATACACATTCTTTTCAATAGAACTCATGATGCTCCATTTAGTACCCATTCAACAATTAAATCAAAACATCAAAAAGATAAACATTCATTATTCATAGAACCCATTACATTTCATATGTTGCTTCGCCGTTGGGATGGCCCCAAGAGCATCCCAAGCAGATTTGATGGACATATCAGACATTGTAATTAGAGAAAGTAGTACAAAACATTACTTGTTGAGTGGTTAGAGAAAGTAGTCCACAATGTTACTTGTTGACCGCTGAACAAAAGAATATATTAACATGAAGCTATTTTATAACATTTTAGAGGCTATTAAATTAATATTCAATTGGATAGACGGATTTGATAGCTCAAGTCTCTTTTCTTACGACGTGATTATGCCAGAAAAAAATGTTGGACATCGCTCTATACAAGTGGGACCAAACCAAAAACTTATATTCAAAGAACTGTCATTGATAGATTTCTTACATGGCA